>NW_025316707.1:325180-650361 GCF_910594005.1 Cervus elaphus | reverse complement strand
GGGCCATCCCCGTCGTAACTCGAGAATATACCCCAGGTTCCCGCCGCAACTCGAGAAAAACCATGAGACTTCCCCCTCGCCGTGAGATGAGGCCCGATTCCCCTACACTGCGTGCAGAGCAATTCCGTGCTGCACATCACACATGAAAGGAGCCTTGAATTCCTTGATGGCACTCCAGAGAAACCCCAAGAACACTGTTTCAAGGCTTGAGGGATCCTGAGGTCACTGTAGCACCACAAAAGAGCTCCGAGGACCAAAAATCAACTCGAGATGAGAGGTTAGTTCCTATCTTCGACTCCAGAGGAATACCACCTTACCACAAGCACTTCAAGAGGATGCTTCTCTCAGCTCTAGGTATGTGAGAGGGACCCTGAGTTTGCGGCCTCAAGTGGAATGGACACCGCGATGCCCTGACTCGAAATAAGGCTGGATATCCCTGCAGTGACTTGAATGCAGGCTCGTCTTGCATCTCCCAAGACGAAAGGATGTCTGAATCCCCTGTGGAGACCACAGAGAAAGACCTAGTTCCCCACCTCATCGCGACCGGAGGCCTCACATCCTTTGAAAACTCCAGAGGTACGCAGATATTAGTGCCTCCAAAGGAGATGATGCCTGACTCCTCGTGAAACTTGATAGGAGTCCCAGGATTCCTGTGGCACGTGGAAAGGGACCCTTGGTCTCCCGCCTCAGCTGGAGAGGTGTCCCAATTGCCCTGGCAAGCCTCGAGGAGAATCCCGAGTTGTCCCTCGCAACTAGGCAGGAGTCCTGACATGGCTGAACAAACACGTGGGTGGAAGGGCCATACCCATCGTAACTCGAGAATATAGCCCAGGTTCCCGCCGCAACTCGAGAAAAACCATGAGACTTTCCCCTCGCCGCGAGATGAGGCCCGATTCCCCTACACTGCATTCAGAGCAATTCCGTGTTGCACATCAGAAATGAAAGGAGCCTTAATTTCCTTGTTGGCACAACAGAGAAACCCAAAGAACACTGTTTCAAGGCTAGAGGGATCCTGAGGTCACTGTAGCCACATGAAAGAGCTCCGTGGACCAAAAATCAACTCAAGATGAGAGCTTAGTCCCTGGCTTCGACTCCAGAGGAATACCACCTTACCACAAGCACCTCAAAAGGAGGCTTCTCCCAGCTTTAGGTATGTGAGAGGGACCCTGAGTTTGCAGCCTCAAGTGGAATGGACACCGCGATGCCCTGACTCGAAATAAGGCCGGATATCCCTGCAGTGACTCGAATGCAGGCTCGTCTTGCATCTCCCAAGACGAAAGGATGTCTGAATCCCCTGTGGAGACCACAGAGAAAGACCTAATTCCCCACCTCATCGCGACCGGAGGCCTCACATCCTTTGAAAACTATAGAGGTACGCGGAGATCAGTGCCTCCAAAGGAGACGATGCCTGACTCCTCGTGAAACTTGATAGGAGTCCCAGGATTCCTGTGGCACGTGGAAAGGGACACTTGGTCTCCCGCCTCAGCTGGAGAGGCGTCCCAATTGCCCTGCCAAGCCTCGAGGAGAATCCCGAGTTGTCCCTCACAACTAAGCAGGAGTCGTGACGTGGCTGAACAAACACGTGGGTGGAAGGGCCATCCCCGTCGTAACTCGAGAATATACCCCAGGTTCCCGCCGCAACTCGAGAAAAACCATGAGACTTCCCCCTCGCTGCGAGATGAGGTCAGATTCCACTGCACGGCGTGCAGAGCAATTCCGTATTGCACATCACACATGAAAGGAGCCTTGATTTCCTTGATGGCACTCCAGAGAAACCCCAAGAACACTGTTTCAAGGCTAGAGGGAACCTGAGGTCACTATAGCAACACGAAAGAGCTCCGTGGACCAAAAATCAACTCGAGATGAGGGGTTAGTCCCTGGCTTCGACTCCAGAGGAATGCCACCTTACCACAAGCACCTCAAGAGGAGGCTTCTCTCAGCTCTAGGTATGTGAGAGGGACCCTGAGTTTGCAGCCTCAAGTGGAATGGACACCGCGATGCCCTGACTCGAAATAAGCCGGATATCCCTTCAGTGACTTGAATGCAGGCTCGTCTTGCATCTCCCAAGACGAAAGGATGTCTGAATCCCCTGTGAAGACCACAGAGAAAGACCTAGTTCCCCACCTCATGGCGACCGGAGGCCTCACATCCTTTGAAAATTCCAGAGGTATGCGGAGATCAGTGCCTCCAAAGGAGACAATGCCTGACTCCTCGTGAAACTTGATAGGAGTCCCAGGATTCCTGTGGCACGTGGAAAGGGACCCTTGGTCTCCCGCCTCAGCTGGAGAGGCGTCCCAATTGCCCTGCCAAGCCTCGAGGAGAATCCCGAGTTGTCCCTCGCAACTAGGTAGGAGTCCTGAAGTGGCTGAACAAACGCGTGGGTGCAAGGGCCATACCCATCGTAACTCGAGAATATAGCCCAGGTTCCCGCCGCAACTCGAGAAAAACCATGAGACTTTCCCCTCGCCGGGAGATGAGGCCCGATTCCCCTACACTGCGTGCAGAGCAATTCCGTCTTGCACATCACACATGAAAGGAGCCTTGATTTCCTTGATGGCACTCCAGAGAAACCCCAAGAACACTGTTTCCAGGCTAGAGGGATCCTGAGGTAACTGTAGTAACACGAAAGAGCTCCGAGGACCAAAAAATCAACTCGAGATGAGAGGTTAGTCCCTAACTTCGACTCCAGAGGAATACCACCTTACCACAAGCACCTCAAAAGGAGGCTTCTCACAGCTTTAGGTATGTGAGAGGGACCCTGAGTTTGCAGCCTCAAGTGGAATGGACACCGCGATGCCCTGACTCGAAATAAGGCCGGTTATCCCTGCAGTGACTTGAATGCGGCTCGTCTTGCATCTCCCAAGATGAAAGGATGTCTGAATCCCCTGTGGAGACCACAGAGAAAGACCTAGTTCCCCACCTCATCGCGACCGGAGGCCTCACATCCTTTGAAAACTCCAGAGGTACGCGGAGATCAGTGCCTCCAAAGGAGACGATGCCTGACTCCTCGTGAAACTTGATAGGAGTCCCAGGATTCCTGTGGCACGTGGAAAGGGACCCTTGGTCTCCCGCCTCAGCTGGAGAGGCATCCCAATTGCCTGCCAAGCCTCGAGGAGAATCCCGAGTTGTCCCTCGCAACTAGGCAGAAGTCCTGACATGGCTGTAGAAACACCTGGGTGGAAGGGCCATCCCCGTCATAACTCGAGAATATACCCCAGGTTCCCGCCACAACTCGAGAAAAACCATGAGACTTCCCCCTCGCTGCGAGATGAGGCCCGATTCCCCTGCACTGCGTGTAGAGCAATTCCGTGTTGCACATCACACATGAAAGGAGACTTGATTTCCTTAACGGCACTCCAGAGAAACCCCAAGAACACTGTTTCAGGGCTAGAGGTATGCTGAGTTCACTGTAGCAACACGAAAGTTCTCCGTGGACCAAAAATTAACTGGAGATGAGAGGTTAGTCCCTGCTTCGACTCCAGATGAATTCCACCTTACCACAAGCACCTCAAGAGGAGGCTTCTCTCAGCTCTAGGTATGTGAGAGGGACCCTGAGTTTGTGCCCTCAAGTGGAATGGACACCGCGATGCCCTGACTCGATATAAGGCCGGATATCCCTGCAGTGACTTGAATGCAGGCTCGTCTTGCATCTTCCAAGATGAAAGGATGTCTGAATACCCTGTGGAGACCACAGAGAAAGACCTAGTTCCCCAACTCATCGCGACCGGAGGCCTCACATCCTTTGAAAACTCCAGAGGTACGCGGAGATCAGTGCCTCCAAAGGAGACGATGCCTGACTCCTCGTGAAACTTGATAGGAGTCCCAGGATTCCTGTGGCACGTGGAAAGAGACCCTTGGACTCCCGCCTCAGATGGAGAGGCGTCCCAATTGTCCTGCCAAGCCTCGAGGAGAATCCTGAGTTGTCCCTCGCTACTAGGCAGGAGTCCTGACGTTGCAGAACAAGCACGTGTGTGAAAGGGCCATCCCCTTCGTAACTCGAGAATATACCCCAGGTTCCCGCCGAAACTCGAGAAAAACCATGAGACTTCCCCCTCGCCGCAAAATGAGGCCCGATTCCCCTGCACTGCGTGCAGAGCAATTCCGTGTTGCACATCACACATGAAAGGAGCCTTGATTTCCTTGATGGCACTCCAGAGAAACCCCAAGAACACTGTTTCAAGGCTAGAGGGATCCTGAGGTCACTGTAGCAACACGAAAGAGCTCCGTGGACCAAAAATCAACTCGAGATGAGAGGTTAGTCCCTGACTTCGACTCCAGAGGAATACCATCTTACCACAAGCACCTCAAGAGCAGGCTTATCTCAGCTCTAGGTATGTGAGAGGGACCCTGAGTTTGCGGCCTCAAGTGGAATGGACACCGCGATGCCCTGACTCGAAATAAGGCCGGATATCCCTGCAGTGACTTGAATGCAGGCTCGTCTTGCATCTCCCAAGATGAAAGGATGTCTGAATCCCCTGTGCAGAACACAGAGAAAGACCTAGTTCCCCACCTCATCGCGACCGGAGGCCTCACATCCTTTGAAAACTCCAGAGGTACGCGGAGATCAGTGCCTCCAAAGGAGACGATGACCGACTCCTCGTGCAACTTGATAGGAGTCCCAGGATTCCTGTGGCACGAGGAAAGGGACCCTTGGTCTCCCGCCTCAGCTGGAGAGGCGTCCCAATTGCCCTGCCAATCCTCGAGGAGAATCCCGAGTTGTCCCTCGCAACTAGGCAGAAGACCTGACGTCGCTGAACAAACACGTGGGTGGAAGGGCCATCCCCGTCGTAACTCGAAAATAAACCCAAGGTTCCCGCCGCAACTCGAGTAAAACCATGAGACTTCCCCCTCGCCGCGAGATGAGGCCCGATTCCCATGCACTGCGTGCAGAGCAATTCCATGTTGCACATCACACATGAAAGGAGCCTTGATTTCCTTGATGGCACTCCAGAGAAACCCCAAGAACACTGTTTCAAGGCTAGAGGGATCCTGAGGTCACTGTAGCAACACGAATGAGCTCCGTGGACCAAAAATCAACTCGAGATGAGAGGTTAGTCCCTGGCTTCGACTCCAGAGGAATACCACCTTACCACAAGCACCTCAAGCGGAGGCTTCTCTCAGCTCTAGCTATGTGAGAGGGACCCTGAGTTTGCGGCCTCAAGTGGAATGGACACCGCGATGCCCTGACTCGAAATAAGGCCGTATATCCCTGCAGTGACTTAAATGCAGGCTCGTTTTGCATCTCCCAAGATGAAAGGATGTCTGAATCCCCTGTGGAGACCCCAGAGAAAGACCTAGTTCCCCACCTCATCGCGACCGGAGAGCTCACATCTTTTGAAAACTCCAGAGGTACACGGAGATCAGTGCCTCCAAAGGAGACGATGCCTGACTCCTCGTGAAACTTGATAGGAGTCCCAGGATTCCTGTGGCACGTGGAAACGGACACTTGGTCTCCCCCCTCAGCTGGAGAGGCGTCCCAAATGCCCAAATGCCCTGCCAAGCCTCGAGGAGAATCCCGAGTTGTCCCTCGCAACTAGGCAGGAGTCCTGACATGGGTGAACCAACACGTGGGTGGAAGGGCCATCCCCGTCGGAACTCGAGAATATACCCCAGGTTCCCGCCGCAACTCGAGAAAAACCATGAGACTTCCCCCTCGCCGCGAGATGAGGCCCGATTCCCCTGCACTGCATGCAGAGCAATTCCGTGTTGCACATCAAACATGAAATTAGCCTTGATTTCCTTGATGGCACTCCAGAGAAACCCCAAGAACACTGTTTCAAGGCTAGAGGGATCCTGAGGTCACTGTAGCAACATGAAAGAGGTCCATGGACCAAAAATCAACTCGAGATGAGAGGTTAGTCCCTGACTTCGACTCCAGAGGAATACCACCTTACCACAAGCACTTCAATAGGAGGCTTCAATCAGCTCTAGGGATGTGAGAGGGACCCTGATTTTGCGGCCTCAAGTGGAATGGACACCGCGATGCCCTGACTCGAAATAAGGCCGGGTATTCCTGCAGTGACTTTGATTTCCCAAGACGAAAGGATGTCTGAATCCCCTGTGGAGACCACAGAGAAAGACCTAGTTCCCCACCTCATCGTGACCGGAGGCCTCACATCCTTTGAAAACTCCAGAGGTACGCGGAGATCAGTGCCTCCAAAGAAGACGATGCCTGATTCCTCCTGAAACTTGATAGGAGTCCCAGGATTCCTGTGGCACGTGGAAAGGGACCCTTGGTCTCCCGCCTCAGCTGGAGAGGCGTCCCAATTGCCCTGCCAAGCCTCGAGGAGAATCCCGAGTTGTCCCTCGCAACTAGGCAGGAGTCCTGACGTCGCTGAACAAACACGTGTGTGGAAGGGCCATCCCCGTCGTAACTCGAGAATATACCCCAGGTTCCCGCCGCAACTCGAGAAAAACCATGAGACTTCCCCCTCGCCGCGAGATGAGGCCCGATTCCCCTGCACTGCGTGCAGAGCAATTCAGTGTTGCACATCACACATGAAAGGAGCCTTGATTTCCTTGATGGAATGCCAGAGAAACCCCAAGAACACTCTTTCAAGGCAAGAGAGATCCTGAGGTCACTGTAGCAACACGAAAGAGCTCCGTGGACCAAAAATCAACTCGAGATGAGAGGTTAGTCCCTGGCTTCGACTCCAGAGGAATACCACCTTACCACAAGCACCTCAAGAGCAGGCTTATCTCAGCTCTAGGTAAGTGAGAGGGACCCTGAGTTTGCGGCCTCAAGTGGAATGGACACCGCGATGCCCTGACTCGAAATAAGGCCGGATATCCCTGCAGTGACTTGAATGCAGGCTCGTCTTGAATCTCCCAAGACGAAAGGATGTCTGAATCCCCTGTGGAGACCACAGAGAAAGACCTAGTTCCCCACCTCTTGGCGACCGGAGGCCTCACAACCTTTGAAAACTCCAGAGGGACGCGGAGATCAGTGCCTCCAAAGGAGACGATGCCTGACTCCTCGTGAAACTTGATAGGAGTCCCAGGATTCCTGTGGCAAGTGGAAAGGGACCCTTGGTCTCCCGCCTCAGCTAGAGAGGCGTTCCAATTGCCCTGCCAAGCCTCGAGGAGAATCCCGAGTTGTCCCTCGCAACTAGGCAGGAGTCCTGACGTCGCTGAACAAACACGTGGGTGGAAGGGCCATACCCATCGTAACTCGAGAATATAGCCCAGGTTCCTGCCGCAACTCGAGAAAAACCATGAGACTTCCCCCTCGCCGCGAGATGAGGCCCGATTCCCCTACACTGCGTGCAGAGCAATTCCGTGTTGCACATCAGACATGAAAGGAGCCTTGATTTCCTTGATGGCACTCCAGAGAAACCCCAAGAACACTGTTTCTAGGCTAGAGGGAACCTGAGGTCACTGTAGTAACATGAAAGAGCTCCGAGGACCAAAAAATCAATTCGAGATGAGAGGTTAGTCCCTAACTTCGACTCCAGAGGAATACCACCTTACCACAAGCACCTCAAAAAGAGGCTTCTCACAGCTTTAGGTATGTGAGAGGGACCCTGAGTTTGCGGCCTCAAGTGGAATGGACACCGCGATGCCCTGACTCGAAATAAGGCCGGATATCCCTGCAGTGACTTTGATTTCCCAAGACGAAAGGATGTCTGAATCCCCTGTGGAGACCACAGAGAAAGACCTAGTTCCCCACCTCATCGCGACCGGAGGCCTCACATCCTTTGAAAACTCCAGAGGTACGCGGAGATCAGTGCCTCCAAAGGAGACGATGCCTGATTCCTCCTGAAACTTGATAGGAGTCCCAGGATTCCTGTGGCACGTGGAAAGGGACACTTGGTCTCCCGCCTCAGATGGAGAGGCGTCCCAATTGCCGTGCCAAGCCTCGAGGAGAATCCCGAGTTGTCCCTCGCAACTAGGCAGGAGTCCTGACGTCGCTGAACAAACACGTGTGTGGAAGGGCCATCCCCGTCGTAACTCGAGAATATACCCCAGGTTCCCGCCGCAACTCGAGAAAAAACATGAGACTTCCCCCTCGCCGCGAGATGAGGCCCGATTCCCCTGCACTGCGTGCAGAGCAATTCAGTGTTGCACATCACACATAAAAGGAGCCTTGATTTCCTTGATGGCACTCCAGAGAAACCCCAAGAACAGTGTTTCATGTCTAGAGGGATCCTGAGGTCACTGTAGCCACACGAAAGACCTCCGTGGACCAAAAATCAACTCGAGATGAGAGGTTAGTCCCTGGCTTCGACTCCAGAGGAATACCACCTTACCACAAGCACCTCAAGTGGAGGCTTCTCTCAGATCTAGGTATGTGAGAGGGACCCTGAGTTTGCGGGCTCAATTGGAATGGACACCGCGATTCCCTGACTCGAAATAAGGCCGGATATCCCTGCAGTGACTTGAATGCAGGCTCGTCTTGCATCTCCCAAAATGAATGGATGTTTGAATCCCCTGTGGAGAGCACAGAGAAAGACCTAGTTCCCCACCTCATCGCGACCGGAGGCCTCACATCCTTTGAAAACTCCAGAGGTACGCGGAGATAAGTGCCTCCAAAGGGGACGATGCCTGACTCCTCATGAAACTTGATAGGAGTCCCAGGATTCCTGTGGCACGTGGAAAGGGACACTTGGTCTCCCGCCTCAGCTGGAGAGGCGTCCCAATTGCCCTGCCAAGCCTCGAGGAGAATCCCGAGTTGTCCCTCGCAACTAGGCAGGAGTCCTGACGTCGCTGAACAAACACGTGGGTGGAAGGGCCATACCCATCGTAACTCGAGAATATTGCCCAGGTTCCCGCCGCAACTCGAGAAAAACCATGAGACTTTCCCCTCGCCGCGAGATGAGGCCCGATTCCCCTACACTGCGTGCAGAGCAATTCCGTGTTGCACATCAGACATGAAAGGAGCCTTGATTTCCTTAATGGCACTCCAGAGAAACCCCAAGAACACTGTTTCCAGGCTAGAGGGATCCTGAGGTCACTGTAGTAACACGAAAGAGCTCCGAGGACCAAAAAATCAACTCGAGATGAGAGGTTAGTCCTTAACTTCGACTCCAGAGGAAAACCACCTTACCACAAGCACCTCAAGAGGAGGCTTCTCTCAGCTCTATGTATGTGAGAGGGACCCTGATTTTATGGCCTCAAGTGGAATGGACACTGCGATGCCCTGACTCGAAATAAGGCCAGATATCCCTGCGGTGACTTGAATGCATGCTCGTCTTGCATCTGCCAAGACGAAAGGATGTCTGAATCCCCTACAGGGACCACAGAGAAAGACCTAGTTCCCCACCTCATCTCGACCAGAGGCCTCACATCCTTTGAAAACTTCAGAGGTACCCGGAGATCAGTGCCTCCAAAGGAGACGATGCCTGACTCCTCGTGAAACTTGATAGGAGTCCCAGAATTCCTGTGGCACGTGGAAAGGGACACTTGGTCTCCCGCCTCAGCTGGAGAGGCGTCCCAATTGCCCTGCCAAGCCTCGAGGAGAATCCCGAGTTGTCCCTCGCAACTAGGCAGGAGTCCTGACGTCGCTGAACAAACACGTGGGTGGAAGTGCCATCCCCGTCGTAACTCGAGGATATACCCCAGTTTCCCCCCGCAACTCGAGAAAAACCATGAGACGTCCCCCTCGCCGGGAGATGAGGCCCTATTCCCCTGCACTGCGTGCAGAGCATTTCCGTGTTGCACATCACACATGAAAGGAGCCATGATTTCCTTGATGACACTCCAGAGAAACCCCAAGAACACTGTTTCAAGGCTAGAGGCATCCTGAGGTCACTGTAGCAACACGAAAGAGCTCCGTGGACCAAAAATCAACTCGAGATGAGAGGTTAGTCCCTGGCTTTGACTCCAGAGGAATACCACCTTACCACTAGCAACTCAATAGGAGGCTTCTCTCAGCTCTAGGTATGTGAGAGGGACCCTGAGTTTGCGGCCTCAAGTGGAATGGACACCGCGATGCCCTGACTCGAAATAAGGCCGGATATCCCTGCAGTGACTTGAATGCAGTCTCGTGTTGGATCTCCCAAGACGAAAGGACGTCTGAATCCCCTGTGGAGACCACAGAAAAAGACCTAGTTCCCCACCTCATTGCGACCGGAAGCCTCACATCATTTGAAAACTCCAGAGGTACGCGGAGATCAGTGCCTCCAAAAGAGACGATGCCTGACTCCACGTGAAACTTGAAAGGAGTCCCAGGATTCCTGTGGCACGTGGAAAGGGACACTTGGTCTCCCGCCTCAGCTGGAGAGGCGTCCCAATTGCCCTGCCAAGCCTCGAGGAGAATCCCGAGTTGTCCCTCGAAAATAGGCAGGAGTTCTGACGTCGGTGAACAAACACGTGGGTGGAAGGGCCATCCCCGTCGTAACTCGAGAATATACCCTAGGTTCCCGCCGCAACTCGAGAAAAACCATGAGACTTCCCCCTTGCCGTGAGATGAGGCCCGATTCCCCTACACTGCGTGCAGAGCAATTCCGTGCTGCACATCACACATGAAAGGAGCCTTGAATTTCTTGATGGCACTCCAGAGAAACCCCAAGAACACTGTTTCAAGGCTTGAGGGATCCTGAGGTCACTGTAGCACCACAAAAGAGCTCCGAGGACCAAAAATCAACTCGAGATGAGAGGTTAGTTCCTAACTTCGACTCCAGAGGAATACCACCTTACCACAAGCACCTCAAGAGGAGGCTTCTCTCAGCTCTAAGTATGTGAGAGGGACCCTGAGTTTGCGGCCTCAAGTGGAATGGACACCGCGATGCCCTGACTCGAAATAAGGCCGGATATCCCTGCAGTGACTTGAATGCAGGCACGTCTTGCATCTCCCAAGACGAAAGGATGTCTGAATCCCCTGTGGAGACCACAGAGAAAGACCTAGTTCCCCACCTCATCGCGACCGGAGGCCTCACATCCTTTGAAAACTCCAGAGGTACGCAGAGATTAGTGCCTCCAAAGGAGACGATGCCTGACTCCTCGTGAAACTTGATAGGAGTCCCAGGATTCCTGTGGCACGTGGAAAGGGACCCTTGGTCTCCCGCCTCAGCTGAAGAGGTGTCCCAATTGCCCTGGCAAGCCTCGAGGAGAATCCCGAGTTGTCCCTCGCAACTAGGCAGGAGTCCTGACGTCGCTGAACAAACACGTGGGTGGAAGGGCCATACCCATCGTAACTCGAGAATATAGCCCAGGTTCCCGCCGCAACTCGAGAAAAACCATGAGACTTTCCCCTCGCCGCGAGATGAGGCCCGATTCCCCTACACTGCATTCAGAGCAATTCTGTGTTGCACATCAGAAATGAAAGGAGCCTTAATTTCCTTGTTGGCACAACAGAGAAACCCAAAGAACACTGTTTCAAGGATAGAGGGATCCTGAGGTCACTGTAGCCACATGAAAGAGCTCCGTGGACCAAAAATCAACTCAAGATGAGAACTTAGTCCCTGGCTTCGACTCCAGAGGAATACCACCTTACCACAAGCACCTCAAAAGGAGGCTTCTCCCAGCTTTAGGTATGTGAGAGGGACCCTGAGTTTGCGGCCTCAAGTGGAATGGACACCGCGATGCCCTGACTCGAAATAAGGCCGGATATCCCTGCAGTGACTTGAATGCAGGCTCGTCTTGCATCTCCCAAGACGAAAGGATGTCTGAATCCCCTGTGGAGACCCCAGAGAAAGACCTAGTTCCCCACTTCATCAAGACCGGAGGCCTCACATCCTTTGAAAACTCCAGAGGTACGTGGAGATCAGTGCCTCCAAAGGAGACGATGCCTGACTCCTCGTGAAACTTGATAGGAGTCCAAGGATTCCTGTGGCACGTGGAAAGGGACCCTTGGTCTTCCGCCTCAGCTGGAGAGGCGTCCCAATTGCCCTGCCAAGCCTCGAGGAGAATTCCGAGTTGTCCCTCGCAACTAGGCAGGAGTCCTGATATGGCTGAACAAACACGTGGTTGGAAGGGCCATCCCCGTCGTAACTCGAGAATATACCCCAGGTTCCCGCCGCAACTCGAGAAAAACCATGAGACTTCCCCCTCGCCGCGAGATGAGGCCCGATTCCCCTGCACTGCGTGCAGAGCAATTCCGTGTTGCACATCACACATGAAAGGTGCCTTGATTTCCTTGATGGCACTCCAGTGAAACCCCAAGAACACTCTTTCAAGGCTAGAGAGATCCTGAGGTCACTGTAGCAACACGAAAGAGCTCCGTGGACCAAAAATCAACTCGAGATGAGAGGTTAGTCCCTGGCTTCGACTCCAGAGGAATACCACCTTACCACAAGCACCTCAAGAGCAGGCTTATCTCAGCTCTAGGTAAGTGAGAGGGACCCTGAGTTTGCGGCCTCAAGTGGAATGGACACCGCGATGCCCTGACTCGAAATAAGGCCGGATATCCCTGCAGTGACTTTGATTTCCCAAGACGAAAGGATGTCTGAATCCCCTGTGGAGACCACAGAGAAAGACCTAGTTCCCCACCTCATCGCGACCGGAGGCCTCACATCCTTTGAAAACTCCAGAGGTACGCGGAGATCAGTGCCTCCAAAGAAGACGATGCCTGATTCCTCCTGAAACTTGATAGGAGTCCCAGGATTCCTGTGGCACGTGGAAAGGGACCCTTGGTCTCCCGCCTCAGCTGGAGAGGCGTCCCAATTGCCCTGCCAAGCCTCGAGGAGAATCCCGAGTTGTCCCTCGCAACTAGGCAGGAGTCCTGACGTCGCTGAACAAACACGTGTGTGGAAGGGCCATCCCCGTCGTAACTCGAGAATATACCCCAGGTTCCCGCCGCAACTCGAGAAAAACCATGAGACTTCCCCCTCGCCGCGAGATGAGGCCCGATTCCCCTGCACTGCGTGCAGAGCAATTCAGTGTTGCACATCACACATGAAAGGAGCCTTGATTTCCTTGATGGAATGCCAGAGAAACCCCAAGAACACTCTTTCAAGGCAAGAGAGATCCTGAGGTCACTGTAGCAACACGAAAGAGCTCCGTGGACCAAAAATCAACTCGAGATGAGAGGTTAGTCCCTGGCTTCGACTCCAGAGGAATACCACCTTACCACAAGCACCTCAAGAGCAGGCTTATCTCAGCTCTAGGTAAGTGAGAGGGACCCTGAGTTTGCGGCCTCAAGTGGAATGGACACCGCGATGCCCTGACTCGAAATAAGGCCGGATATCCCTGCAGTGACTTGAATGCAGGCTCGTCTTGAATCTCCCAAGACGAAAGGATGTCTGAATCCCCTGTGGAGACCACAGAGAAAGACCTAGTTCCCCACCTCTTGGCGACCGGAGGCCTCACAACCTTTGAAAACTCCAGAGGGACGCGGAGATCAGTGCCTCCAAAGGAGACGATGCCTGACTCCTCGTGAAACTTGATAGGAGTCCCAGGATTCCTGTGGCAAGTGGAAAGGGACCCTTGGTCTCCCGACTCAGCTAGAGAGGCGTTCCAATTGCCCTGCCAAGCCTCGAGGAGAATCCCGAGTTGTCCCTCGCAACTAGGCAGGAGTCCTGACGTCGCTGAACAAACACGTGGGTGGAAGGGCCATACCCATCGTAACTCGAGAATATAGCCCAGGTTCCTGCCGCAACTCGAGAAAAACCATGAGACTTCCCCCTCGCCGCGAGATGAGGCCCGATTCCCCTACACTGCGTGCAGAGCAATTCCGTGTTGCACATCAGACATGAAAGGAGCCTTGATTTCCTTGATGGCACTCCAGAGAAACCCCAAGAACACTGTTTCTAGGCTAGAGGGAACCTGAGGTCACTGTACTAACATGAAAGAGCTCCGAGGACCAAAAAATCAATTCGAGATGAGAGGTTAGTCCCTAACTTCGACTCCAGAGGAATACCACCTTACCACAAGCACCTCAAAAAGAGGCTTCTCACAGCTTTAGGTATGTGAGAGGGACCCTGAGTTTGCGGCCTCAAGTGGAATGGACACCGCGATGCCCTGACTCGAAATAAGGCCGGATATCCCTGCAGTGACTTTGATTTCCCAAGACGAAAGGATGTCTGAATCCCCTGTGGAGACCACAGAGAAAGACCTAGTTCCCCACCTCATCGCGACCGGAGGCCTCACATCCTTTGAAAACTCCAGAGGTATGCGGAGATCAGTGCCTCCAAAGGAGACGATGCCTGATTCCTCCTGAAACTTGATAGGAGTCCCAGGATTCCTGTGGCACGTGGAAAGGGACACTTGGTCTCCCGCCTCAGATGGAGAGGCGTCCCAATTGCCCTGCCAAGCCTCGAGGAGAATCCCGAGTTGTCCCTCGCAACTAGGGAGGAGTCCTGACGTCGCTGAACAAACACGTGTGTGGAAGGGCCATCCCCGTCGTAACTCGAGAATATACCCCAGGTTCCCGCCGCAACTCGAGAAAAAACATGAGACTTCCCCCTCGCCGCGAGATGAGGCCCGATTCCCCTGCACTGCGTGCAGAGCAATTCAGTGTTGCACATCACACATGAAAGGAGCCTTGATTTCCTTGATGGCACTCCAGAGAAACCCCAAGAACACTGTTTCATGGCTAGAGGGATCCTGAGGTCACTGTAGCCACACGAAAGACCTCCGTGGACCAAAAATCAACTCGAGATGAGAGGTTAGTCCCTGGCTTCGACTCCAGAGGAATACCACCTTACCACAAGCACCTCAAGTGGAGGCTTCTCTCAGATCTAGGTATGTGAGAGGGACCCTGAGTTTGCGGGCTCAATTGGAATGGACACCGCGATTCCCTGACTCGAAATAAGGCCGGATATCCCTGCAGTGACTTGAATGCAGGCTCGTCTTGCATCTCCCAAAATGAATGGATGTTTGAATCCCCTGTGGAGAGCACAGAGAAAGACCTAGTTCCCCACCTCATCGCGACCGGAGGCCTCACATCCTTTGAAAACTCCAGAGGTACGCGGAGATAAGTGCCTCCAAAGGGGACGATGCCTGACTCCTCATGAAACTTGATAGGAGTCCCAGGATTCCTGTGGCACGTGGAAAGGGACACTTGGTCTCCCGCCTCAGCTGGAGAGGCGTCCCAATTGCCCTGCCAAGCCTCGAGGAGAATCCCGAGTTGTCCCTCGCAACTAGGCAGGAGTCCTGACGTCGCTGAACAAACACGTGTGTGGAAGGGCCATCCCCGTCGTAACTCGAGAATATACCCCAGGTTCCCGCCGCAACTCGAGAAAAACCATGAGACTTCCCCCTCGCCGTGAGATGAGGCCCGATTCCCCTACACTGCGTGCAGAGCAATTCCGTGTTGCACATCACACGTGAAAGGAGCCTTGATTTCCTTGATGGCACAACAGAGAAACCCAAAGAACACTGTTTCAAGGCTAGAGGGATCCTGAGGTCACTGTAGCAACACGAAAGAGCTACGTGGACCAAAAATCAACTCGAGATGAGAGGTTAGTCCCTAACTTCGACTCCAGAGGAATACCACCTTACCACAAGCACCTCAAAAGGAGGCTTCTCGCAGCTTTAGGTATGTGAGAAGGACCCTGAGTTTGCGGCCTCAAGTGGAATGGACACCGCGATGCCCTGACTCGAAATAAGGCCGGATATCCCTGCAGTGACTTGAATGCAGGCTCGTCTTGCATCTCCCAAGACGAAAGGATGTCTGAATCCCCTGTGGAGACCACAGAGAAACACCTAGTTCCCCACCTCATCGCGACCAGAGGCCTCACATCCATTGAAAACTCCAGAGGTACGCGGAGATCAGTGCCTCCAAAGGAGACGATGCCTGACTCCTCGTGAAACTTGATAGGAGTCCCAGGATTCCTGTGGCACGTGGAAAGGGACACTTGGTCTCCCGCCTCAGCTGGAGAGGCGTCCCAATTGCCCTGCCAAGCCTCGAGGAGAATCCCGAGTTGTCCCTCGCAACTAGGCAGGAGTCCTGACGTCGCTGAACAAACACGTGGGTGGAAGGGCCATACCCATCGTAACTCGAGAATATTGCCCAGGTTCCCGCCGCAACTCGAGAAAAACCATGAGACTTTCCCCTCGCCGCGAGATGAGGCCCGATTCCCCTACACTGCGTGCAGAGCAATTCCGTGTTGCACATCAGACATGAAAGGAGCCTTGATTTCCTTAATGGCACTCCAGAGAAACCCCAAGAACACTGTTTCCAGGCTAGAGGGATCCTGAGGTCACTGTAGTAACACGAAAGAGCTCCGAGGACCAAAAAATCAACTCGAGATGAGAGGTTAGTCCTTAACTTCGACTCCAGAGGAAAACCACCTTACCACAAGCACCTCAAGAGGAGGCTTCTCTCAGCTCTATGTATGTGAGAGGGACCCTGATTTTATGGCCTCAAGTGGAATGGACACTGCGATGCCCTGACTCGAAATAAGGCCAGATATCCCTGCGGTGACTTGAATGCATGCTCGTCTTGCATCTGCCAAGACGAAAGGATGTCTGAATCCCCTACAGGGACCACAGAGAAAGACCTAGTTCCCCACCTCATCTCGACCAGAGGCCTCACATCCTTTGAAAACTTCAGAGGTACCCGGAGATCAGTGCCTCCAAAGGAGACGATGCCTGACTCCTCGTGAAACTTGATAGGAGTCCCAGGATTCCTGTGGCACGTGGAAAGGGACACTTGGTCTCCCGCCTCAGCTGGAGAGGCGTCCCAATTGCCCTGCCAAGCCTCGAGGAGAATCCCGAGTTGTCCCTCGCAACTAGGCAGGAGTCCTGACGTCGCTGAACAAACACGTGGGTGGAAGTGCCATCCCCGTCGTAACTCGAGGATATACCCCAGTTTCCCCCCGCAACTCGAGAAAAACCATGAGACGTCCCCCTCGCCGGGAGATGAGGCCCTATTCCCCTGCACTGCGTGCAGAGCATTTCCGTGTTGCACATCACACATGAAAGGAGCCATGATTTCCTTGATGACACTCCAGAGAAACCCCAAGAACACTGTTTCAAGGCTAGAGGCATCCTGAGGTCACTGTAGCAACACGAAAGAGCTCCGTGGACCAAAAATCAACTCGAGATGAGAGGTTAGTCCCTGGCTTTGACTCCAGAGGAATACCACCTTACCACTAGCAACTCAATAGGAGGCTTCTCTCAGCTCTAGGTATGTGAGAGGGACCCTGAGTTTGCGGCCTCAAGTGGAATGGACACCGCGATGCCCTGACTCGAAATAAGGCCGGATATCCCTGCAGTGACTTGAATGCATGCTGGTCTTGCATCTCCCAAGACGAAGGGATGTCCGAATCCCCTGTGTAAACCACAGAGAAAGACCTAGTTCCCCACCTCATCGCGACCGGAGGCCTCACATCCTTTGAAAACTCCAGAGGTACGCGGAGATCAGTGCCTCCAAAGGAGACGATACCTGACTCCTCGTGAAACTTGATAGGAGTCCCAGGATTCCTGTGGCACGTGGAAAGGGACCCTTGGTCTCCCCTCTCAGCTGGAGAGGCGTCCCAATTGCCCTGCCAAGCCTCGAGGAGAATCCCGAGTTGTCCCTCGCAACTAGGCAGGAGTCCTGACGTCGCTGAACAAACACGTGGGTGGAAGGGCCATCTCCGTCGTAACTCGAGAATATACCCCAGGTTCCCACCGCAACTCGAGAAAAATCATGAGACTTCCCCCTCGCCGCGAGATGAGGCCCGATTCCCCTGCACTGCGTGCAGAGCAATTCCGAGTTGCACATCACACATGAAAGGAGCCTTTATTTCCTTAATGGCAATCCAGAGAAACCCCAAGAACACTGTTTCAAGGCTAGAGGGATCCTGAGGTCACTGTAGCAACAGGAAAGAGCTCCGTGGACCAAAAATCAACTCGAGATGAGAGGTTAGTCCCTAACTTCGACTCCAGAGGAATACCACCTTACCACAAGCACCTCAAGAGGAGGCTTCTCGCAGCTTTAGGTATGTGAGAGGGACCCTGAGTTTGCGGCCTCAAGTGGAATGAACACCGCGATGCCATGACTCGAAATACCGCCGGATATCCCTGCAGTGACTTGAATGCAGGCTCGTCTTGCATCTCCCAAGACGAAAGGATGTCTGAATCCCCTGTGGAGACCACAGAGAAAGACCTAGTTCCCCACCTCATCGCGACCGGAGGCCTCACATCCTTTGAAAACTCCAGAGGTACGCGGAGATCAGTGCCTCCAAAGTAGACGATGCCTGACTCCTCGTGAAACTTGATAGGAGTCCCAGGATTCCTGTGGCACGTGGAAAGGGACCCTTGGTCTCCCGCCTCAGCTGGAGGGGCATCCCAATTGCCCTGCCAAGCCTTGAGGAGAATCCCGAGTTGTCCCTCGCAACTAGGCAGGAGTCCTGACGTCGCTGAACAAACACGTGGGTGGAAGGGCCATCCCCATCGTTACTCGAGAATATACCCCAGGTTCCCGTCGCAACTCGAGAAAAACAATGAGACTTCCCCTTCGCCACGAGATGAGGCCCGTTTCCCCTACCCTGCGTGCAGAGAAATTCCGTGTTGCACATCACACATGAAAGGAGCCTTGATTTCCTTGATGGCTCTCCAGAGAAACCCGAAGAACACTGTTTCAAGGCTAGAGGGATCCTGAGGTCACTGTAGCAACACGAAACAGCTCCGTGGACCAAAAATCAACCCGAGATGAGGGGTTAGTCCCTGGCTTCAACTCCAGAGGAATACCACCTTACCACAAGCACCTCAAGAGGAGGCTTCTCTCAGCTCTAAGTATGTGAGAGGGACCCTGAGTTTGCGGCCTCAAGTGGAATGGACACTGCGATGCCCTGACTCGAAATAAGGCCGGATATCCCTGCAGTGACTTGAATGCAGGCTCGTCTTGCCCCTCCCAAGGCGAAAGGATGTCTGAATCCCCTGTGGACACCACAGAGAAAGACCTAGTTGCCCACGTCATCGCGACCGGAGGCTTCAAATCCTTTGAAAACTCCAGAGGTACGCGGAGATCAGTGCCTCCAAAGGAGACGGTGTCTGACTCCTCGTGAAACTTGATAGGAGTCCCAGGATTCCTGTGGCAAGTGGAAAGGGACCCTTGGTCTCCTGCCTCAGCTGGAGAGGCGTCCCAATTGCCCTGCAAAGCCTCGAGGAGAATCCCGAGTTGTCCCTCGCAACTAGGCAGGAGTCCTGACGGGGCTGAACAAATATGTGGGTGGAAGGGCCATCCCCGTTGTAACTCGAGAATATACCCCAGGTTCCCGCCGCAACTCGAGAAAAACCATGAGACTTCCCCCTCGCCGCGAGATGAGGGTCGATTCCCCTACACTGCGTGCAGAGCAATTTCGTGTTGCACATCACACATGAAAGGAGCCTTGATTTCCTTGATTGCACTCCAGAGAATTCCCAAGAACACTGTTTCAAGGCTAGAGTCATCCTGAGGTCACTGTAGCAACACGAAAGAGCTCCGTGGACCAAAAATCAACTCGAGATGAGAGGTTAGTCCCTGGCTTCGACTCCAGAGGAATACCACCTCACCACAAGCTCCTCAAGAGGAGGCTTCTCTCAGCTCTAGGTATGTGAGAGGGACCCTGAATTTGCGGCCTCAAGTGGAATGGACACCGTGATGCCCTGACTCAAAATAAGGCCGGATATCCCTGCAGTGACTTGAATGCAGGCTCGTCTTGCATCTCCCAAGACGAAAGGATGTCTGAATCCCCTGTGGAGACCACAGAGAAAGACCTAGTTCCCCACCTCATCGCGACCGGAGGCCTCACATCCTTTGAAAACTCCAGAGGTACGCGGAGATCAGTGCCTCCAAAGGAGACGATGCCTGACTCCTCGTGAAACTTGATAGGAGTCCCAGGATTCCTGTGGCATGTGGAAAGGGACCCTTGGTCTCCCGCCTCAGCTGGAGAGGCGACCCAATTGCCCTGCCAAGCCTCGAGGAGAATCCCGAGTTGTCCCTCGCAACTAGGCAGGAGTCCTGACGTCGCTGAACAAACATGTGTGTGGAAGGGCCATCCCCGTCGTAACTCGAGAATATACCCCAGGTTCCCGCCGCAACTCGAGAAAAACCATGAGACTTCCCCCTCGCCGCGAGATGAGGCCCGATTCCCCTGCACTGCGTGCAGAGCAATTTCGTGTTGCACATCACACATGAAAGGAGCCTTGATTTCCTTGATGGCACTCCAGAGAAACCCCCCTAACACTGTATCAAGGCTAGAGGGATCCTGAGGTCACTGTAGCAACACAAAAGAGCTCCGTGTACCAAAAATCAACTCGAGATGAGAGGTTAGTCCCTGGCTTCGACTCCAGAGGAATACCACCTTACCACAAGCACCTCAAGTGGAGGCTTCTCTCAGCTCTTGGTATGTGAGAGGGACCCTGAGTTTGCAGCCTCAAGTGGAATGGACACCGCTATGCCCTGACTCGAAATAAGGCCGGATATCCCTGCAGTGACTTGAATGCAGGCTCGTCTTGCATCTCCCAAGACGAAAGGATGTCTGAATCCCCTGTGGAGACCACAGAGAAAGACCTAGTTCCCCACCTCATCGCGACCGGAGGCCGCACATCCTTTGAAAACTCCAGAGGTACGCGGAGATCAGTGCTTCCAAAGGAGACGATGCCTGACTCCTCTGAAACTTGATAGGAGTCCCAGGATTCCTGTGGCACGTGGTTAGGGACCCCTGGTCTCCCGCCTCAGCTGGAGAGGCGTCCCAATTGCCCTGCCAAGCCTCGAGGAGATTCCCGAGTTGTCCCTCGCAACTAGGCAGGAGTCCTGAAGTCGCTGAACAAACACGTAGTTTGAAGGGCCATGCCAATAGTAACTCGAGAATATACCCCAGGTTCCCGCCGCAACTCGAGAAAAACCATGAGACTTTCCCCTCGCCGCGAGATGAGGCCCGATTCCCCTGCACTGCGTGCAGAACAATTCCGTCTTGCACATCACACATGAAAGGAGCCTTTATTTCCTTAATGGCAATCCAGAGAAACCCCAAGAACACTGTTTCAAGGCTAGAGGGATCCTGAGGTCACTGTAGCAACACGAAAGAGCTCCGTGGACCAAAAATCAACTCGAGATGAGAGGTTAGTCCCTAACTTCGAGTCCAGAGGAATACCACCTTACCACAAGCACCTCAAGAGGAGGCTTCTCGCAGCTTTATGTATGTGAGAGGGACCCTGAGTTTGCAGCCTCAAGTGGAATGAACACCGCGATGCCCTGACTCGAAATAACGCCGGATATCCCTGCAGTGACTTGAATGCAGGCTCGTCTTGCATCTCCCAAGACGAAAGGATGTCTGAATCCCCTGTGGAGACCACAGAGAAAGACCTAGTTCCCCACCTCTTCGCGACCGGAGGCCTCACATCCTTTGAAAACTCCAGAGGTACGCAGAGATCAGTGCCTCCAAAGGAGACGATGCCTGACTCCTCGTGAAACTTGATAGGAGTCCCAGGATTCCTGTGGCACGTGGAAAGGGACCCTTGGTCTCCTGCCTCAGCTGGAGAGGCGTCCCAATTGCCCTGCCAAGCCTCGAGGAGAATCCCGAGTTGTCCCTCGCAACTAGGCAGGAGTCCTGACGGGGCTGAACAAACACGTGTGTGGAAGGGCCTTCCCCGATGTAACTCGAGAATATACCCCAGGTTCCCGCCGCAACTCGAGAAAAACCATGAGACTTGCCCCTCGCCGCGAGATGAGGCTCGATTCCCCTACACTGCATGCAGAGCAATTCCGTGTTGCACATCACACATGAAAGGAGCCTTGATTTCCTTGATGGCACTCCAGAGAAATCCCAAGAACACTGTTTCAAGGCTGGAGGCATCCTCAGGTCACTGTAGCAACACGAAAGAGCTCCGTGGACCAAAAATCAACTCGAGATGAGAGGTTAGTCCCTGGTTTCGACTCCAGAGGAATAACACCTCACCACAAGCACCTCAAGAGGAGGCGTCTCTCAGCTCTAGGTATGTGAGAGGGACCCTGAATTTGTGGCCTCAAGTGGAATTGACACCGTGATGCCCTGACTCAAAATAAGGCCGGATATCCCTGCAGTGACTTGAATGCAGGCTCGTCTTGCATCTCCCAAGACGAAAGGATGTCTGAATCCCCTGTGGAGACGACAGAGAAAGACCTAGTTCCCCACCTCATCACAACCGGAAGCCTCACATCCTTTAAAAACTCAAGAGGTACGCGGAGATCAGTGCCTCCAAAGGAGACGATACCTGACTCCTCGTGAAACTTGATATGGGTCCCAGGATTCCTGTGGCACATGGAAAGGGACCCTTGGTCTCCCGCCTCAGCTGGAGAGGCGTCCCAATTGCCCTGCCAAGCCTCGAGGTGAATCCCGAGTTGTCCCTCGCAACTAGGCAGGAGTCCTGACGTCGCTGAACAAACATGTGTGTGGAAGGGCCATCCCCGTCGTAACTCGAGAATATACCCCAGGTTCCCGCCGCAACTCGAGAAAAACCATGAGACTTCCCCCTCGCCGCGAGATGAGGCCCGATTCCCCTGCACTGCGTGCAGAGCAATGTCGTGTTGCACATCATACATGAAAGGAGCCTTGATTTCCTTCATGGCACTCCAGAGAAACCCCAAGAACACTGTTTCAAGGCTGGAGGGATCCTGAGGTCACTGTAGCAACACAAAAGAGCTCCGTGGACCAAAATCAACTCGAGATGAGGGGTTAGTCCCTGGCTTCGACTCCAGAGGAATACCACCTTACCACAAGCACCTCAAGTGGAGGCTTCTCTCAGCTCTAGGTATGTTAGAGGGACCCTGAGTTTGCAGCCTCAAGTGGAATGGACACCGCTATGCCCTGACTCGAAATAAGGCCGGATATCCCTGCAGTGACTTGAATGCAGGCTCGTCTTGCATCTCCCAAGACGAAAGGATGTCTGAATCCCCTGTGGAGACCACAGAGAAAGACCTAGTTCCCCACCTCATCGCGACCGGAAGCCTCACATCCTTTGAAAACTCCAGAGGTTCGCGGAGATCAGTGCCTCCATAGGAGACGAGGCCTGACTCCTCTGAAACTTGATAGGAGACCCAGGATTCCTGTGGCACGTGGAAAGGGACCCTTGGTCTCCTGCCTCAGCTGGAGAGGCGTCCCAATTGCCCTGCCAAGCCTCGAGGAGAATCCCGAGTTGTCCCTCGCAGCTAGGCAGCAGTCCTGACGTCGCTGCTCAAACACGTGGGTGGAAGGGCCATCCCCATCGTAACTCGAGAATATACCCCAGGTTCCCGCCGCAACTCGAGAAAAACCATGAGACTTCCCCCTCGCCGCGAGATGAGGGTCGATTCCCCTACACTGCGTGCAGAGCAATTTCGTGTTGCACATCACACATGAAAGAAGCCTTGATTTCCTTGATTGCACTCCAGAGAATTCCCAAGAACACTGTTTCAAGGCTAGAGGGATCCTGAGGTCACTGTAGCAACACGAAAGAGCTCCGTGGACCAAAAATCAACTCGAGATGAGAGGTTAGTCCCTGGCTTCGACTCCAGAGGAATACCACCTCACCACAAGCTCCTCAAGAGGAGGCTTCTCTCAGCTCTAGGTATGTGAGAGGGACCCTGAATTTGCGGCCTCAAGTGGAATGGACACCGTGATGCCCTGGCTCAAAATAAGGCCGGATATCCCTGCAGTGACTTGAATGCAGGCTCGTCTTGCATCTCCCAAGACGAAAGGATGTCTGAATCCCCTGTGGAGACCACAGAGAAAGACCTAGTTCCCCACCTCATCGCGACCGGAGGCCTCACATCCTTTGAAAACTCCAGAGGTACGCGGAGATCAGTGCCTCCAAAGGAGACGATGCCTGACTCCTCGTGAAACTTGATAGGAGTCCCAGGATTCCTGTGGCATGTGGAAAGGGACCCTTGGTCTCCCGCCTCAGCTGGAGAGGCGTCCCAATTGCCCTGCCAAGCCTCGAGGAGAATCCCGAGTTGTCCCTCGCAACTAGGCAGGAGTCCTGACGTCGCTGAACAAACATGTGTGTGGAAGGGCCATCCCCGTCGTAACTCGAGAATATACCCCAGGTTCCCGCCGCAACTCGAGAAAAACCATGAGACTTCCCCCTCGCCGCGAGATGAGGCCCGATTCCCCTGCACTGCGTGCAGAGCAATTTCGTGTTGCACATCACACATGAAAGGAGCCTTGATTTCCTTGAAGGCACTCCAGAGAAACCCCCTAACACTGTATCAAGGCTAGAGGGATCCTGAGGTCACTGTAGCAACACAAAAGAGCTCCGTGTACCAAAAATCAACTCGAGATGAGAGGTTAGTCCCTGGCTTCGACTCCAGAGGAATACCCACTTACCACAAGCACCTCAAGTGGAGGCTTCTCTCAGCTCTAGGTATGTGAGAGGGAGCCTGAGTTTTCGGCCTCAAGTGGAATGGACACCGCTGTGCCCTGACTCGAAATAAGGCCGGATATCCCTGCAGTGACTTGAATGCAGGCTCATCTTGCATCTCCCAAGACGAAAGGATGTCTGAATCCCCTGTGGAGACCAGAGAGAAAGACCTAGTTCCCCACCTCATCGCGACCGGAGGCCTCACATCCTTTGAAAACTCCAGAGGTACGCGGAGATCAGTGCCTCCAAAGGAGACGATGCCTGACTCCTCTGAAACTTGATAGGAGTCCCAGGATTCCTGTGGCACGTGGTTAGGGACCCCTGGTCTCCCGCCTCAGTTGGAGAGGCGTCCCAATTGCCCTGCCAAGCCTCGAGGAGATTCCCGAGTTGTCCCTCGCAACTAGGCAGGAGTCCTGACGTCGCTGAACAAACACGTAGTTTGAAGGGCCATGCCAATAGTAACTCGAGAATATACCCCAGGTTCCCGCCGCAACTCGAGAAAAACCATGAGACTTCCCCCTCGCCGCGAGATGAGGCCCGATTCCCCTGCACTGCGTGCAGAACAATTCCGTGTTGCACATCACACATGAAAGGAGCCTTTATATCCTTAATGGCAATCCAGAGAAACACCAAGAACACTGTTTCAAGGCTAGAGGGATCTTGAGGTCACTGTAGCAACACGAAAGAGCTCCGTGGACCAAAAATCAACTCGATATGAGAGGTTAGTCCCCAACTTCGAGTCCAGAGGAATACCACCTTACCACAACCACCTCAGGAGGAGGCTTCTCGCAGCTTTAGGTATGTGAGAGGGACCCTGAGTTTGCGGCCTCAAGTGGAATAAACACCGCGATGCCCTGACTCGAAATAACGCCGGATATCCCTGCAGTGACTTGAATGCAGGCTCGTCTTGCATCTCCCAAGACGAAAGGATGTCTGAATCCCCTGTGGAGACCACAGAGAAAGACCTAGTTCCCCACCTCATCGCGACCGGAGGCCTCACATCCTTTGAAAACTCCAGAGGTACGCAGAGATCAGTGCCTCCAAAGGAGACGATGCCTGACTCCTCGTGAAACTTGATAGGAGTCCCAGGATTCCTGTGGCACGTGGATAGGGACCCTTGGTCTCCTGCCTCAGCTGGAGAGGCGTCCCAATTGCCCTGCCAAGCCTCGAGGAGAATCCCGAGTTGTCCCTCGCAACTAGGCAGGAGTCCTGACGGGGCTGAACAAACACGTGTGTGGAAGGGCCTTCCCCGATGTAACTCGAGAATATACCCCAGGTTCCCGCCGCAACTCGAGAAAAACCATGAGACTTCCCCCTCGCCGCGAGATGAGGCTCGATTTCCCTACACTGCATGCAGAGCAATTCCGTGTTGCACATCACACATGAAAGGAGCCTTGATTTCCTTGATGGCACTCCAGAGAAATCCCAAGAACACTGTTTCAAGGCTAGAGGCATCCTCAGGTCACTGTAGCAACACGAAAGAGCTCCGTGGACCAAAAATCAACTCGAGATGAGAGGTTAGTCCCTGGTTTCGACTCCAGAGGAATAACACCTCACCACAAGCACCTCAAGAGGAGGCGTCTCTCAGCTCTAGGTATGTGAGAGGGACCCTGAATTTGTGGCCTCAAGTGGAATGGACACCGTGATGCCCTGACTCAAAATAAGGCCGGATATCCCTGCAGTGTCTTGAATGCAGGCTCGTCTTGCATCTCCCAAGACGAAAGGATGTCTGAATCCCCTGTGGAGACCACAGAGAAAGACCTAGTTCCCCACCTCATCACAACCGGAAGACTCACATCCTTTAAAAACTCAAGAGGTACGCGAAGATCAGTGCCTCCAAAGGAGACGATGCCTGACTCCTCGTGAAACTTGATATGGGTCCCAGGATTCCTGTGGCACATGGAAAGGGACCCTTGGTCTCCCGCCTCAGCTGGAGAGGCGTCCCAATTGCCCTGCCAAGCATCGAGGTGAATCCCGAGTTGTCCCTCGCAACTAGGCAGGAGTCCTGACGTCGCTGAACAAACATGTGTGTGGAAGGGCCATCCCAGTCGTAACTCGAGAATATACCCCAGGTTCCCGCCGCAACTCGAGAAAAACCATGAGACTTCCCCCTCGCCGCGAGATGAGGCCCGATTCCCCTGCACTGCGTGCAGAGCAATGTCGTGTTGCACATCATACATGAAAGGAGCCTTGATTTCCTTGATGGCACTCCAGAGAAACCCCAAGAACACTGTTTCAAGGCTGGAGGGATCCTGAGGTCACTGTAGCAACACAAAAGAGCTCCGTGGACCAAAATCAACTCGAGATGAGGGGTTAGTCCCTGGCTTCGACTCCAGAGGAATACCACCTTACCACAAGCACCTCAAGTGGAGGCTTCTCTCAGCTCTAGGTATGTTAGAGGGACCCTGAGTTTGCAGCCTCAAGTGGAATGGACACCGCTATGCCCTGACTCGAAATAAGGCCGGATATCCCTGCAGTGACTTGAATGCAGGCTCGTCTTGCATCTCGCAAGACGAAAGGATGTCTGAATCCCCTGTGGAGACCACAGAGAAAGACCTAGTTCCCCACCTCATCACAACCGGAAGCCTCACATCCTTTGAAAACTCCAGAGGTTCGCGGAGATCAGTGCCTCCATAGGAGACGAGGCCTGACTCCTCTGAAACTTTATAGGAGACCCAGGATTCCTGTGGCACGTGGAAAGGGACCCTTGGTCTCCTGCCTCAGCTAGAGAGGCGTCCCAATTGCCCTGCCAAGCCTCGAGGAGAATCCCGAGTTGTCCCTCGCAACTAGGCAGGAGTCCTGACGTCGCTGCACAAACACGTGGGTGGAAGGGCCATCCCCATCGTAACTCGAGAATATACCCCAGGTTCCCGCCGCAACTCGAGAAAAACCATGAGACTTCCCCCTCGCCGCGAGATGAGGGTCGATTCCCCTACACTGCGTGCAGAGCAATTTCGTGTTGCACATCACACATGAAAGGAGCCTTGATTTCCTTGATTGCACTCCAGAGAATTCCCAAGAACACTGTTTCAAGGCTAGAGGCATCCTGAGGTCACTGTAGCAACACGAAAGAGCTCCGTGGACCAAAAATCAACTCGAGATGAGAGGTTAGTCCCTGGCTTCGACTCCAGAGGAATACCACCTCACCACAAGCTCCTCAAGAGGAGGCTTCTCTCAGCTCTAGGTATGTGAGAGGGACCCTGATTTTGCGGCCTCAAGTGGAATGGACACCGTGATGCCCTGGCTCAAAATAAGGCCGGATATCCCTGCAGTGACTTGAATGCAGGCTCGTCTTGCATCTCCCAAGACGAAAGGATGTCTGAATCCCCTGTGGAGACCAGAGAGAAAGACCTAGTTCCCCACCTCATCGCGACCGGAGGCCTCATATCCTTTGAAAACTCCAGAGGTACGCGGAGATCAGTGCCTCCAAAGGAGACGATGCCTGACTCCTCTGAAACTTGATAGGAGTCCCAGGATTCCTGTGGCACGTGGTTAGGGACCCCTGGTCTCCCGTCTCAGCTGGAGAGGCGTCCCAATTGCCCTGCCAAGCCTCGAGGAGATTCCCGTGTTGTCCCTCGCAACTAGGCAGGAGTCCTGACGTCGCTGAACAAACACGTAGTTTGAAGGGCCATGCCAATAGTAACTCGAGAATATACCCCAGGTTCCCGCCGCAACTCGAGAAAAACCATGAGACTTTCCCCTCGCCGCGAGATGAGGCCCGATTCCCCTGCACTGCGTGCAGAACAATTCCGTCTTGCACATCACACATGAAAGGAGCCTTTATTTCCTTAATGGCAATCCAGAGAAACAACAAGAACACTGTTTCAAGGCTAGAGGGATCCTGAGGTCACTGTAGCAACACGAAAGAGCTCCGTGGACCAAAAATCAACTCGAGATGAGAGGTTAGTCCCTAACTTCGAGTCCAGAGGAATACCACCTTACCACAACCAACTCAGAAGGAGGCTTCTCCCAGCTTTAGGTATGTGAGAGGGACTCTGAGTTTGCGGCCTCAAGTGGAATAAACACCGCGATGCCCTGACTCGAAATAACGCCGGATATCCCTGCAGTGACTTGAATGCAGGCTCGTCTTGCATCTCCCAAGACGAAAGGATGTCTGAATCCCCTGTGGAGACCCCAGAGAAAGACCTAGTTCCCCACCTCATCGCGACCGGAGGCCTCACATCCTTTGAAAACTCCAGAGGTTCGCGGAGATCAGTGCCTCCAAAGGAGACGATGCCTGACTCCTCGTGAAACTTGATAGGAGTCCCAGGATTCCTGTGGCACGTGGAAAGGGACCCTTGGTCTCCCGCCTCAGCTGGAGAGGCGTCCCAATTGCCCTGCCAAGCCTCGAGGAGAATCCCGAGTTGTCCCTCGCAACTAGGCAGGAGTCCTGACGGGGCTGAACAAACACGTGTGTGGAAGGGCCTTCCCCGATGTAACTCGAGAATATACCCCAGGTTCCCGCCGCAACTCGAGAAAAACCATGAGACTTCCCCCTCGCCGCGAGATGAGGCCCGATTCCCCTGCACTGCGTGCAGAGCAATTTCGTGTTGCACATCACACATGAAAGGAGCCTTGATTTCCTTGAAGGCACTCCAGAGAAACCCCCTAACACTGTATCAAGGCTAGAGGGATCCTGAGGTCACTGTAGCAACACAAAAGAGCTCCGTGTACCAAAAATCAACTCGAGATGAGAGGTTAGTCCCTGGCTTCGACTCCAGAGGAATACCCACTTACCACAAGCACCTCAAGTGGAGGCTTCTCTCAGCTCTAGGTATGTGAGAGGGAGCCTGAGTTTTCGGCCTCAAGTGGAATGGACACCGCTGTGCCCTGACTCGAAATAAGGCCGGATATCCCTGCAGTGACTTGAATGCAGGCTCATCTTGCATCTCCCAAGACGAAAGGATGTCTGAATCCCCTGTGGAGACCAGAGAGAAAGACCTAGTTCCCCACCTCATCGCGACCGGAGGCCTCATATCCTTTGAAAACTCCAGAGGTACGCGGAGATCAGTGCCTCCAAAGGAGACGATGCCTGACTCCTCTGAAACTTGATAGGAGTCCCAGGATTCCTGTGGCACGTGGTTAGGGACCCCTGGTCTCCCGCCTCAGTTGGAGAGGCGTCCCAATTGCCCTGCCAAGCCTCGAGGAGATTCCCGAGTTGTCCCTCGCAAATAGGCAGGAGTCCTGACGTCGCTGAACAAACACGTAGTTTGAAGGGCCATGCCAATAGTAACTCGAGAATATACCCCAGGTTCCCGCCGCAACTCGAGAAAAACCATGAGACTTCCCCCTCGCCGCGAGATGAGGCCCGATTCCCCTGCACTGCGTGCAGAACAATTCCGTGTTGCACATCACACATGAAAGGAGCCTTTATATCCTTAATGGCAATCCAGAGAAACACCAAGAACACTGTTTCAAGGCTAGAGGGATCTTGAGGTCACTGTAGCAACACGAAAGAGCTCCGTGGACCAAAAATCAACTCGATATGAGAGGTTAGTCCCCAACTTCGAGTCCAGAGGAATACCACCTTACCACAACCACCTCAGGAGGAGGCTTCTCGCAGCTTTAGGTATGTGAGAGGGACCCTGAGTTTGCGGCCTCAAGTGGAATAAACACCGCGATGCCCTGACTCGAAATAACGCCGGATATCCCTGCAGTGACTTGAATGCAGGCTCGTCTTGCATCTCCCAAGACGAAAGGATGTCTGAATCCCCTGTGGAGACCACAGAGAAAGACCTAGTTCCCCACCTCATCGCGACCGGAGGCCTCACATCCTTTGAAAACTCCAGAGGTACGCGGAGATCAGTGCCTCCAAAGGAGACGATGCCTGACTCCTCGTGAAACTTGATAGGAGTCCCAGGATTCCTGTGGCACGTGGAAAGGGACCCTTGGTCTCCCGCCTCAGCTGGAGAGGCGTCCCAATTGCCCTGCCAAGCCTCGAGGAGAATCCCGAGTTGTCCCTCGCAACTAGGCAGGAGTCCTGACGGGGCTGAACAAACACGTGTGTGGAAGGGCCTTCCCCGATGTAACTCGAGAATATACCCCAGGTTCCCGCCGCAACTCGAGAAAAACCATGAGACTTCCCCCTCGCCGCGAGATGAGGCCCGATTCCCCTGCACTGCGTGCAGAGCAATTTCGTGTTGCACATCACACATGAAAGGAGCCTTGATTTCCTTGAAGGCACTCCAGAGAAACCCCCTAACACTGTATCAAGGCTAGAGGGATCCTGAGGTCACTGTAGCAACACGAAAGAGCTCCGTGTACCAAAAATCAACTCGAGATGAGAGGTTAGTCCCTGGCTCGACTCCAGAGGAATACCCACTTACCACAAGCACCTCAAGTGGAGGCTTCTCTCAGCTCTAGGTATGTGAGAGGGAGCCTGAGTTTTCGGCCTCAAGTGGAATGGACACCGCTGTGCCCTGACTCGAAATAAGGCCGGATATCCCTGCAGTGACTTGAATGCAGGCTCATCTTGCATCTCCCAAGACGAAAGGATGTCTGAATCCCCTGTGGAGACCAGAGAGAAAGACCTAGTTCCCCACCTCATCGCGACCGGAGGCCTCATATCCTTTGAAAACTCCAGAGGTACGCGGAGATCAGTGCCTCCAAAGGAGACGATGCCTGACTCCTCTGAAACTTGATAGGAGTCCCAGGATTCCTGTGGCACGTGGTTAGGGACCCCTGGTCTCCCGCCTCAGTTGGAGAGGCGTCCCAATTGCCCTGCCAAGCCTCGAGGAGATTCCCGAGTTGTCCCTCGCAACTAGGCAGGAGTCCTGACGTCGCTGAACAAACACGTAGTTTGAAGGGCCATGCCAATAGTAACTCGAGAATATACCCCAGGTTCCCGCCGCAACTCGAGAAAAACCATGAGACTTCCCCCTCGCCGCGAGATGAGGCCCGATTCCCCTGCACTGCGTGCAGAACAATTCCGTGTTGCACATCACACATGAAAGGAGCCTTTATATCCTTAATGGCAATCCAGAGAAACACCAAGAACACTGTTTCAAGGCTAGAGGGATCTTGAGGTCACTGTAGCAACACGAAAGAGCTCCGTGGACCAAAAATCAACTCGATATGAGAGGTTAGTCCCCAACTTCGAGTCCAGAGGAATACCACCTTACCACAACCACCTCAGAAGGAGGCTTCTCGCAGCTTTAGGTATGTGAGAGGGACTCTGAGTTTGCGGCCTCAAGTGGAATAAACACCGCGATGCCCTGACTCGAAATAACGCCGGATATCCCTGCAGTGACTTGAATGCAGGCTCGTCTTGCATCTCCCAAGACGAAAGGATGTCTGAATCCCCTGTGGAGACCCCAGAGAAAGACCTAGTTCCCCACCTCATCGCGACCGGAGGCCTCACATCCTTTGAAAACTCCAGAGGTACGCGGAGATCAGTGCCTCCAAAGGAGACGATGCCTGACTCCTCGTGAAACTTGATAGGAGTCCCAGGATTCCTGTGGCACGTGGAAAGGGACCCTTGGTCTCCCGCCTCAGCTGGAGAGGCGTCCCAATTGCCCTGCCAAGCCTCGAGGAGAATCCCGAGTTGTCCCTCGCAACTAGGCAGGAGTCCTGACGGGGCTGAACAAACACGTGTGTGGAAGGGCCTTCCCCGATGTAACTCGAGAATATACCCCAGGTTCCCGCCGCAACTCGAGAAAAACCATGAGACTTCCCCCTCGCCGCGAGATGAGGCTCGATTCCCCTACACTGCATGCAGAGCAATTCCGTGTTGCACATCACACATGAAAGGAGCCTTGATTTCCTTGATGGCACTCCAGAGAAATCCCAAGAACACTGTTTCAATGCTAGAGGCATCCTGAGGTCACTGTAGCAACACGAAAGAGCTCCGTGGACCAAAAGTCAACTCGAGATGAGAGGTTAGTCCCTGGTTTCGACTCCAGAGGAATAACACCTCACCACAAGCACCTCAAGAGGAGGCGTCTCTCAGCTCTAGGTATGTGAGAGGGACCCTGAATTTGTGGCCTCAAATGGAATGGACACCGTGATGCCCTGACTCAAAATAAGGCCGGATATCCCTGCAGTGACTTGAATGCAGGCTCGTCTTGCATCTCCCAAGACGAAAGGATGTCTGAATCCCCTGTGGAGACGACAGAGAAAGACCTAGTTCCCCACCTCATCGCGACCGGAGGCCTCACATCCTTTAAAAACTCCAGAGGTACGCGGAGATCAGTGCCTCCAAAGGAGACGATGCCTGACTCCTCCTGAAACTTGATATGGGTCCCAGGATTCCTGTGGCACATGGAAAGGGACCCTTGGTCTCCCGCCTCAGCTGGAGAGGCGTCCCAATTGCCCTGCCAAGCCTCGAGGTGAATCCCGAGTTGTCCCTCGCAACTAGGCAGGAGTCCTGACGTCGCTGAACAAACATGTGTGTGGAAGGGCCATCCCCTTCGTAACTCGAGAATATACCCCAGGTTCCCGCCGCAACTCGAGAAAAACAATGAGACTTTCCCCTCGCCGCGAGATGAGGGTCAATTCCCCTACACTGCGTGCAGAGCAATTCAGTGTTGCACATCACACATGAAAGGAGCCTTGATTTCCTTGATGGCACTCCAGAGAAATCCCAAGAACACTGTTTCAAGGCTAGAGGCATCCTGAGGTCACTGTAGCAACACGAAAGAGCTCCGTGGACCAAAAATCAACTCGAGATGAGAGGTTAGTCCCTGGCTTCGACTCCAGAGGAATACCACCTCACCACAAGCACCTCAAGAGGAGGCTTCTCGCAGCTTTATGTATGTGAGAGGGACCCTGAGTTTGCAGCCTCAAGTGGAATAAACACCGCGATGCCCTGACTCGAAATAACGCCGGATATCCCTGCAGTGACTTGAATGCAGGCTCGTCTTGCATCTCCCAAGACTAAAGGATGTCTGAATCCCCTGTGGAGACCACAGAGAAAGACCTAGTTCCCCACCTCATCGCGACCGGAGGCCTCACATCCTTTGAAAACTCCAGAGGTACGCAGAGATCAGTGCCTCCAAAGGAGACGATGCCTGACTCCTCGTGAAACTTGATAGGAGTCCCAGGATTCCTGTGGCACGTGGAAAGGGACCCTTGGTCTCCTGCCTCAGCTGGAGAGGCGTCCCAATTGCCCTGCCAAGCCTCGAGGAGAATCCCGAGTTGTCCCTCGCAACTAGGCAGGAGTCCTGACGGGGCTGAACAAACACGTGTGTGGAAGGGCCTTCCCCGATGTAACTCGAGAATATACCCCAGGTTCCCGCCGCAACTCGAGAAAAACCATGAGACTTCCCCCTCGCCGCGAGATGAGGCTCGATTCCCCTACACTGCATGCAGAGCAATTCCGTGTTGCACATCACACATGAAAGGAGCCTTGATTTCCTTGATGGCACTCCAGAGAAATCCCAAGAACACTGTTTCAAGGCTAGAGGCATCCTCAGGTCACTGTAGCAACAAGAAAGAGCTCCGTGGACCAAAAATCAACTCGAGATGAGAGGTTAGTCCCTGGTTTCGACTCCAGAGGAATAACACCTCACCACAAGCACCTCAAGAGGAGGCGTCTCTCAGCTCTAGGTATGTGAGAGGGACCCTGAATTTGTGACCTCAAGTGGAATGGACACCGTGATGCCCTGACTCAAAATAAGGCCGGATATCCCTGCAGTGACTTGAATGCAGGCTCGTCTTGCATCTCCCAAGACGAAAGGATGTCTGAATCCCCTGTGGAGACGACAGAGAAAGACCTAGTTCCCCACCTCATCACAACCGGAAGCCTCACATCCTTTAAAAACTCAAGAGGTACGCGGAGATCAGTGCCTCCAAAGGAGACGATGCCTGACTCCTCGTGAAACTTGATATGGGTCCCAGGATTCCTGTGGCACATGGAAAGGGACCCTTGGTCTCCCGCCTCAGCTGGAGAGGCGTCCCAATTGCCCTGCCAAGCCTCGAGGTGAATCCCGAGTTGTCCCTCGCAACTAGGCAGGAGTCCTGATGTCGCTGAACAAACATGTGTGTGGAAGGGCCATCCCCGTCGTAACTCGAGAATATACCCTAGGTTCCCGCCGCAACTCGAGAAAAACCATGAGACTTCCCCCTCGCCGCGAGATGAGGCCCGATTCCCCTGCACTGCGTGCAGAGCAATGTCGTGTTGCACATCATACATGAAAGGAGCCTTGATTTCCTTGATGGCACTCCAGAGAAACCCCAAGAACACTGTTTCAAGGCTGGAGGGATCCTGAGGTCACTGTAGCAACACAAAAGAGCTCCGTGGACCAAAATCAACTCGAGATGAGGGGTTAGTCCCTGGCTTCGACTCCAGAGGAATACCATCCTACCACAAGCACCTCAAGTGGAGGCTTCTCTCAGCTCTAGGTATGTTAGAGGGACCCTGAGTTTGCAGCCTCAAGTGGAATGGACACCGCTATGCCCTGACTCGAAATAAGGCCGGATATCCCTGCAGTGACTTGAATGCAGGCTCGTCTTGCATCTCCCAAGACGAAAGGATGTCTGAATCCCCTGTGGAGACCACAGAGAAAGACCTAGTTCCCCACCTCATCACAACCGGAAGCCTCACATCCTTTGAAAACTCCAGAGGTTCGCGGAGATCAGTGCCTCCATAGGAGACGAGGCCTGACTCCTCTGAAACTTGATAGGAGACCCAGGATTCCTGTGGCACGTGGAAAGGGACCCTTGGTCTCCTGCCTCAGCTGGAGAGGCGTCCCAATTGCCCTGCCAAGCCTCGAGGGGAATCCCGAGTTGTCCCTCGCAACTAGGCAGGAGTCCTGACGTCGCCGCACAAACACGTGGGTGGAAGGGCCATCCCCATCGTAACTCGAGAATATACCCCAGGTTCCCGCCGCAACTCGAGAAAAACCATGAGACTTCCCCCTCGCCGCGAGATGAGGGTCGATTCCCCTACACTGCGTGCAGAGCAATTTCGTGTTGCACATCACACAAGAAAGGAGCCTTGATTTCCTTGATTGCACTCCAGAGAATTCCCAAGAACACTGTTTCAAGGCTAGAGGCATCCTGAGGTCACTGTAGCAACACGAAAGAGCTCCGTGGACCAAAAATCAACTCGAGATGAGAGGTTAGTCCCTGGCTTCGACTCCAGAGGAATACCACCTCACCACAAGCTCCTCAAGAGGAGGCTTCTCTCAGCTCTAGGTATGTGAGAGGGACCCTGAATTTGCGGCCTCAAGTGGAATGGACACCGTGATGCCCTGGCTCAAAATAAGGCCGGATATCCCTGCAGTGACTTGAATGCAGGCTCGTCTTGCATCTCCCAAGACGAAAGGATGTCTGAATCCCCTGTGGAGACCACAGAGAAAAACCTAGTTCCCCACGTCATCGCGACCGGAGGCCTCACATCCTTTGAAAACTCCAGAGGTACGCGGAGATCAGTGCCTCCAAAGGAGACGATGCCTGACTCCTCGTGAAACTTGATAGGAGTCCCAGGATTCCTGTGGCATGTGGAAAGGGACCCTTGGTCTCCCGCCTCAGCTGGAGAGGCGTCCCAATTGCCCTGCCAAGCCTCGAGGAGAATCCCGAGTTGTCCCTCGCAACTATGCAGGAGTCCTGACGTCGCTGAACAAACATGTGTGTGGAAGGGCCATCCCCGTCGTAACTCGAGAATATACCCCAGGTTCCCGCCGCAACTCGAGAAAAACCATGAGACTTCCCCCTCGCCGCGAGATGAGGCCCGATTCCCCTGCACTGCGTGCAGAGCAATTTCGTGTTGCACATCACACATGAAAGGAGCCTTGATTTCCTTGAAGGCACTCCAGAGAAACCCCCCTAACACTGTATCAAGGCTAGAGGGATCCTGAGGTCACTGTAGCAACACAAAAGAGCTCCGTGTACCAAAAATCAACTCGAGATGAGAGGTTAGTCCCTGGCTTCGACTCCAGAGGAATACCCACTTACCACAAGCACCTCAAGTGGAGGCTTCTCTCAGCTCTAGGTATGTGAGAGGGAGCCTGAGTTTTCGGCCTCAAGTTGAATGGACACCGCGGTGCCCTGACTTGAAATAACGCCGGATATCCCTGCCGTGACTTGAATGCAGGCTCGTCTTGCATCTCCCAAGACGAAAGGATGTCTGAATCCCCTGTGGAGACCAGAGAGAAAGACCTAGTTCCCCACCTCATCGCGACCGGAGGCCTCATATCCTTTGAAAACTCCAGAGGTACGCGGAGATCAGTGCCTCCAAAGGAGACGATGCCTGACTCCTCTGAAACTTGATAGGAGTCCCAGGATTCCTGTGGCACGTGGTTAGGGACCCCTGGTCTCCCGTCTCAGCTGGAGAGGCTTCCCAATTGCCCTGCTAAGCCTCGAGGAGATTCCCGAGTTGTCCCTCGCAACTAGGCAGGAGTCCTGACGTCGCTGAACAAACACGTAGTTTGAAGGGCCATGCCAATAGTAACTCGAGAATATACCCCAGGTTCCCGCCGCAACTCGAGAAAAACCATGAGACTTTCCCCTCGCCGCGAGATGAGGCCCGATTCCCCTGCACTGCGTGCAGAACAATTCCGTGTTGCACATCACACATGAAAGGAGCCTTTATTTCCTTAATGGCAATCCAGAGAAACCCCAAGAACACTGTTTCAAGGCTAGAGGGATCCTGAGGTCACTGTAGCAACACGAAAGAGCTCCGTGGACCAAAAATCAACTCGAGATGAGAGGTTAGTCCCTAACTTCGAGTCCAGAGGAATACCACCTTACCACAACCACCTCAGAAGGAGGCTTCTCGCAGCTTTAGGTATGTGAGAGGGACTCTGAGTTTGCGGCCTCAAGTGGAATAAACACCGCGATGCCCTGACTCGAAATAACGCCGGATATCGCTGCAGTGACTTGAATGCAGGCTCGTCTTGCATCTCCCAAGACGAAAGGATGTCTGAATCCCCTGTGGAGACCCCAGAGAAAGACCTAGTTCCCCACCTCATCGCGACCGGAGGCCTCACATCCTTTGAAAACTCCAGAGGTACGCGGAGATCAGTGACTCCAAAGGAGACGATGCCTGACTCCTCGTGAAACTTGATAGGAGTCCCAGGATTCCTGTGGCACGTGGAAAGGGACCCTTGGTCTCCCGCCTCAGCTGGAGAGGCGTCCCAATTGCCCTGCCAAGCCTCGAGGAGAATCCCGAGTTGTCCCTCGCAACTAGGCAGGAGTCCTGACGGGGCTGAACAAACACGTGTGTGGAAGGGCCTTCCCCGATGTAACTCGAGAATATACCCCAGGTTCCCGCCGCAACTCGAGAAAAACCATGAGACTTCCCCCTCGCCGCGAGATGAGGCTCGATTCCCCTACACTGCATGCAGAGCAATTCCGTGTTGCACATCACACATGAAAGGAGCCTTGATTTCCTTGATGGCACTCCAGAGAAATCCCAAGAACACTGTTTCAAGGCTAGAGGCATCCTCAGGTCACTGTAGCAACACGAAAGAGCTCCGTGGACCAAAAGTCAACTCGAGATGAGAGGTTAGTCCCTGGTTTCGACTCCAGAGGAATAACACCTCACCACAAGCACCTCAAGAGGAGGCGTCTCTCAGCTCTAGGTATGTGAGAGGGACCCTGAATTTGTGGCCTCAAGTGGAATGGACACCGTGATGCCCTGACTCAAAATAAGGCCGGATATCCCTGCAGTGACTTGAATGCAGGCTCGTCTTGCATCTCCCAAGACGAAAGGATGTCTGAATCCCCTGTGGAGACGACAGAGAAAGACCTAGTTCCCCACCTCATCGCGACCGGAGGCCTCACATCCTTTAAAAACTCAAGAGGTACGCGGAGATCAGTGCCTCCAAAGGAGACGATGCCTGACTCCTCGTGAAACTTGATATGGGTCCCAGGATTCCTGTGGCACATGGAAAGGGACCCTTGGTCTCCCGCCTCAGCTGGAGAGGCGTCCCAATTGCCCTGCCAAGCCTCGAGGTGAATCCCGAGTTGTCCCTCGCAACTAGGCAGGAGTCCTGACGTCGCTGAACAAACATGTGTGTGGAAGGGCCATCCCCTTCGTAACTCGAGAATATACCCCAGGTTCCCGCCGCAACTCGAGAAAAACCATGAGACTTCCCCCTCGCCGCGAGATGAGGCCCGATTCCCCTGCACTGCGTGCAGAGCAATGTCGTGTTGCACATCACACATGAAAGGAGCCTTGATTTCCTTGATGGCACTCCAGAGAAACCCCAAGAACACTGTTTCAAGGCTAGAGGGATCCTGAGGTCACTGTAGCAACACGAAAGAGCTCCGTGGACCAAAAATCAACTCGAGATGAGGGGTTAGTCCCTGGCTTCGACTCCAGAGGAATACCACCTTACCACAAGCACCTCAAGAGGAGGCTTCTCTCAGCTCTAGGTATGTGAGAGGGACCCTGAGTTTGCAGCCTCAAGACGAATGGACACCGCGATGCCCTGACTCGAAATAAGGCCGGATATCCCTGCAGTGACTTGAATGAAGGCTCGTCTTGCATCTCCCAAGACGAAAGGATGTCTGAATCCCCTGTGGAGACCACAAAGAAAGACCTAGTTCCCCACCTCATCGCGACCGGAGGCCTCACATCCTTTGAAAACTTCAGAGGTACGCGGAGATCACTGCCTCCAAAGGAGACGATGCCTGACTCCTCGTGAAACTTGATAGGAGTCCCAGGATTCCTGTGGCATGTGGAAAGGGACCCTTGGTCTCCCGCCTCAGCTGGAGAGGCGTCCCAATTGCCCTGCCAAGACTCGAGGAAAATCCCGAGTTGTCCCTCGCAACTAGGCAGAAGTCCTGACGTCGCTGAACAAACACGTGGGTGGAAGGGCCATCCCCATCATAACTCCAGAATATAGGCCAGGTTCCCGCCGCAACTCGAGAAAAACCATGAGACTTCCCCCTCGCCGCGAGATGAGGCCCGATTCCCCTGCACTGCGTGCAGAGCAATTCCGTGTTGCACATTACACATGAAAGGAGCGTTGATTTCCTTGATGGCACTCCAGAGAAACCCCAAGAACACTGTTTCAAGGCTAGAGGGATCCTGAGGTCACTGTAGCAACACGAAAGAGATCCGTGGACCAAAAATCAACTTGAGATGAGAGGTTAGTCCCTGGCTTCGACTCCAGAGGAATACCACCTTACCACAAGCACCTCAAGAGGAGGCTTCTCTCAGCTCTAGGTATGTGAGAGGGACCCTGAGTTTGCGGCCTCAAGTGGAATGGACACCGCGATGCCCTGACTCGAAATAAGGCCGGATATCCCTGCAGTGACTTGAATGCAGGCTCGTCTTACCCCTCCCAAGGCGAAAGGATGTCTGAATCCCCTGTGGACACCACAGAGAAAGACCTAGTTGCCCACGTCATCGCGACCGGAGGCTTCAAATCCTTTGAAAACTCCAGAGGGACGTGGAGATCAGTGCCTCCAAAGGAGACGATGTCTGACTCCTCGTGAAACTTGATAGGAGTCCCAGGATTCCTGTGGCACGTGGAAAGGGACCCTTGGTCTCCTGCCTCAGCTGGAGAGGCGTCCCAATTGCCCTGCCAAGCCTCGAGGAGAATCCCGAGTTGTCCCTCACAACTAGGCAGGAGTCCTGACGGAGCTGAACAAACACGTGTGTGGAAGGGCCTTCCCCGATGTAACTCGAGAATATACCCCAGGTTCCCGCCGCAACTCGAGAAAAACCATGAGACTTTCCCCTCTCCGCGAGATGAGGGTCGATTCCCCTACACTGCATGCAGAGCAATTCCGTGTTGCACATCACACATGAAAGGAGCCTTGATTTCCTTGATGGCACTCCAGAGAAATCCCAAGAACACTGCTTCAAGGCTAGAGGCATCCTGAGGTCACTGTAGCAACACGAAAGAACTCCGTGGACCAAAAATCAACTCGAGATGAGAGGTTAGTCCCCGGCTTCGACTCCAGAGGAATAACACCTCACCACAAGCACCTAAAGAGGAGGCTTCTCTCAGCTCTAGGTATGTGAGAGGGACCCTGAATTTGCGGCCTCAAGTGGAATGGACACCGTGATGCCCTGACTCAAAATAAGGCCGGATATCCCTGCAGTGACTTGAATGCAGGCTCGTCTTACCCCTCCCAAGGCGAAAGGATGTCTGAATCCCCTGTGGACACCACAGAGAAAGACCTAGTTGCCCACGTCATCGCGACCGGAGGCTTCAAATCCTTTGAAAACTCCAGAGGGACGTGGAGATCAGTGCCTCCAAAGGAGACGATGTCTGACTCCTCGTGAAACTTGATAGGAGTCCCAGGATTCCTGTGGCACGTGGAAAGGGACCCTTGGTCTCCTGCCTCAGCTGGAGAGGCGTCCCAATTGCCCTGCCAAGCCTCGAGGAGAATCCCGAGTTGTCCCTCACAACTAGGCAGGAGTCCTGACGGAGCTGAACAAACACGTGTGTGGAAGGGCCTTCCCCGATGTAACTCGAGAATATACCCCAGGTTCCCGCCGCAACTCGAGAAAAACCATGAGACTTTCCCCTCTCCGCGAGATGAGGGTCGATTCCCCTACACTGCATGCAGAGCAATTCCGTGTTGCACATCACACATGAAAGGAGCCTTGATTTCCTTGATGGCACTCCAGAGAAATCCCAAGAACACTGCTTCAAGGCTAGAGGCATCCTGAGGTCACTGTAGCAACACGAAAGAACTCCGTGGACCAAAAATCAACTCGAGATGAGAGGTTAGTCCCCGGCTTCGACTCCAGAGGAATAACACCTCACCACAAGCACCTAAAGAGGAGGCTTCTCTCAGCTCTAGGTATGTGAGAGGGACCCTGAATTTGCGGCCTCAAGTGGAATGGACACCGTGATGCCCTGACTCAAAATAAGGCCGGATATCCCTGCAGTGACTTGAATGCAGGCTCGTCTTGCATCTCCCAAGACGAAAGGATGTCTGAATCCCCTGTGAAGACCACAGAGAAAGACCTAGTTCCCCACCTCATCGCGACCGGAGGCCTCACATCCTTTGAAAACTCCAGAGGTACGCGGAGATCAGTGCCTCCAAAGGAGCCAATGCCTGACTCCTCGTCAAACTTGATAGGAGTCCCAGGATTCCTGTGGCATGTGGAAAGGGACCCTTGGTCTCCCGCCTCAGCTGGAGAGGCGTCCCAATTGCCCTGCCAAGCCTCGAGGAGAATCCCGAGTTGTCCCTCGCAACTAGGCAGGAGTCCTGACGTCGCTGAACAAACATATGTGTGGAAGGGCCATCCCCGTCGTAACTCGAGAATATACCCCAGGTTCCCGCCGCAACTCGAGAAAAACCATGAGACTTCCCCTTCGCTGCGAGATGAGGCCCGATTCCCCTGCACTGCGTGCAGAGCAATTTCGTGTTGCACATCACACATGAAAGGAGCCTTGATTTCCTTGATGGCACTCCAGAGAAACCCCAAGAACACTGTATCAAGGCTAGAGGGATCCTGAGGTCACTGTAGCAACAGGAAAGAGCTCCGTGGACCAAAAATCAACTCGAGATGAGAGGTTAGTCAATGGCTTCGACTCCAGAGGAATACCACCTTACCACAAGCACCTCAAGTGGAGGCTTCTCTTAGCTCTAGGTATGTGAGAGGGACCCTGAGTTTGCAGCCTCAAGTGGAATGGACACCGCTATGCCCTGACTCGAAATAAGGCCGGATATCCCTGAAGTGACTTGAATGCAGGCTCGTCTTGCATCTCCCAAGACGAAAGGATGTCTGAATCCCCTGTGGAGACCACAGAGAAAGACCTAGTTCCCCACCTCATCGCAACCCGAAGCCTCACATCCTTTGAAAACTCCAGAGGTTCGCGGAGATCAGTGCCTCCAAAGGAGACGAGGCCTGACTCCTCTGAAACTTGATAGGAGTCCCAGGATTCCTGTGGCACGTGGAAAGGGACACTTGGTCTCCCGCCTCAGCTGGAGAGGCGTCCCAATTGCCCTGCCAAGCCTCGAGGAGAATCCCGAGTTGTCCCTCGCAACTAGGCAGGAGTCCTGACGTCGCTGAACAAACACTTGTGTGGAAGGGCCATCCCCGTCGTAACTCGAGAATATACCCCAGGTTCCCGCCACAACTCGAGAAAAACCATGAGACTTCCCCCTCGCCGCGAGATCAGGCCCGATTCCCCTGCACTGCGTGCAGAGCAATTCCGTGTTGCACATCTCACATGAAAGGAGCCTTGATTTCCTTGATGGCACTCCAGAGAAACCCCAAGAACATTCTTTCAGGGCTAGAGGGATCCTGAGGTCACTGTAGCAACACAAAAGAGCTCTGTGGACCAAAAATCAACTCGAGATGAGGGGTTAGTCCCTGGCTTCGACTCCAGAGGAATACCACCTTACCACAAACACCTCAAGTGGAGGCTTCTCTCAGCTCTAGGTATGTGAGAGGGACCCTGAGTTTGCAGCCTCAAGTGGAATGGACACCGCTATGCCCTGACTCGAAATAAGGCCGGATATCCCTGCAGTGACTTGAATGCAGGCTCGTCTTGCATCTCCCAAGACGAAAGGATGTCTGAATCCCCTGTGGAGACTACAGAGAAAGACCTAGTTCCCCACCTCATCGCGACCGGAGGCCTCACATCCTTTGAAAACTCCAGAGTTACGCGGAGATCAGTGCCGCCAAAGGAGACAATGCCTGACTCCTCGTCAAACTTGATAGGAGTCCCAGTATTCCTGTGGCACATGGAAAGGGACCCTTGGTCTCCCGCCTCAGCTGGAGAGGCGTCCCAATTGCCCTGCCAAGCCTCGAGGAGAATCCCGAGTTGTCCCTCGCAACTAGGCAGGAGTCCTGACGGGGCTGAACAAACACGTGGGTGGAAGGGCCATCCCCGTTGTAACTCGAGAATATACCCCAGGTTCCCGCCGCAACTCGAGAAAAACCATGAGACTTCCCCCTCGCCGCGAGATGAGGGTCGATTCCCCTACACTGCGTGAAGAGCAATTCAGTGTTGCAAATCACACATGAAAGGAGCCTTGATTACCTTGATGACACTCCAGAGAATTCCCAAGAACACTGTTTCAAGGCTAGAGGGATCCTGAGGTCACTGTAGCAACACGAAAGAGCTCCGTGGACCAAATATCAACTCGAGATGAGAGGTTAGTCCCTGGCTTCGACTCCAGAGGAATACCACCTCACCACAAGCACCTCAAGAGGAGGCTTCTCTCAGCTCTAGGTATGTGAGAGGGACCCTGAATTTGCGGCCTCAAGTGGAATGGACACCGTGATGCCCTGACTCAAAATAAGGCCGGATATCCCTGCAGTGACTTGAATGCAGGCTCGTCTTGCATCTCCCAAGACGACAGGATATCTGATTCCTCTGTGGAGACCACAGAGGAAGACCTAGTTCCCCACCTCATCGCGACCGGAGGCCTCACATCCTTTGAAAACTCCAGAGGTACGCGGAGATCAGTGCCTCCAAAGGAGCCAATGCCTGACTCCTCGTCAAACTTGATAGGAGTCCCAGGATTCCTGTGGCATGTGGAAAGGGACCCTTGGTCTCCCGCCTCAGCTGGAGAGGCGTCCCAATTGCCCTGCCAAGCCTCGAGGAGAATCCCGAGTTGTCCCTCGCAACTAGGCAGGAGTCCTGACGTCGCTGAACAAACATGTGTGTGGAAGGGCCATCCCCGTCGTAACTCGAGAATATACCCCAGGTTCCCGCCGCAACTCGAGAAAAACCATGAGACTTCCCCTTCGCCGCGAGATGAGGCCCGATTCCCCTGCACTGCGTGCAGAGCAATTTCGTGTTGCACATCACACATGAAAGGAGCCTTGATTTCCTTGTTGGCACTCCAGAGAAACCCCAAGAACACTGTATCAAGGCTAGAGGGATCCTGAGGTCACTGTAGCAACACAAAAGAGCTCCGAGTACCAAAAATCAACTCGAGATGAGGGGTTAGTCCCTGGCTTCGACTCCAGAGGAATACCACCTTACCACAAGCACCTCAAGTGGAGGCTTCTCTCAGCTCTAGGTATGTGAGAGGGACCCTGAGTTTGCAGCCTCAAGTGGAATGGACACCGCTATGCCCTGACTCGAAATAAGGCCGGATATCCCTGCAGTGACTTGAATGCAGGCTCGTCTTGCATCTCCCAAGACGAAAGGATGTCTGAATCCCCTGTGGAGACCACAGAGAAAGACCTAGTTCCCCACCTCATCGCAACCGGAAGCCTCACATCCTTTGAAAACTCCAGAGGTTCGCGGAGATCAGTGCCTCCAAAGGAGACGAGGCCTGACTCCTCTGAAACTTGATAGGAGTCCCAGGATTCCAGTGGCACGTGGAAAGGGACTCTTGGTCTCCCGCCTCAGCTGGAGAGGCTTCCCAATTGCCCTGCCAAGCCTCGAGGAGAATCCCGAGTTGTCCCTCGCAACTAGGCAGGAATCCTGACGTCGCTGCACAAACACGTGGGTGGAAGGGCCATCCCCGTCGTAACTCGAGAATATACCCCAGGTTCCAGCCGCAACTCGAGAAAAACCATGAGACTTCCCCCTCGCCGCGAGATGAGGCCCGATTCCCCTGCACTGTGTGCAGAGCAATTCCGTGTTGCACATCACACATGAAAGCAGCCTTGATTTCCTTGATGGCACTCCAGAGAAAACCCAAGAACACTGTTTCAAGGCTAGAGGGAACCTGAGGTCACTGTAGCAACACAAAAGAGCTCCGTGGACCAAAAATCAACTCGAGATGAGAGGTTAGTCCCTGGCTTCGACTCCAGAGGAATACCACCTTACCACAAGCACCTCAAGAGGAGGCTTCTCTCAGCTCTAGGTATGTGAGAGGGACCCTGATTTTGTGGCCTCAAGTGGAATGGACTCCGTGATGCCCTGACTCAAAATAAGGCCGGATATCCCTGCAGTGACTTGAATGCAGGCTCGTCTTGCATCTCTCAATATGAAAGGATGTTTGAATCCCCTGTGGAGACCAGAGAGGAAGACCTAGTTCCCCACCTCATCGCGACCGGAGGGCTCACATCCTTTGAAAACTCCAGAGGTACACGGAGATCAGTGCCTCCAAAGGAGACGATGCCTGACTCCTCGTGAAACTTGATAGGAGTCCCAGGACTCCTGTGGCACGTGGAAAGGGACCCTTGGTCTCCCGCCTCAGCTGGAGAGGTGTCCCAAATCCCCTGCCAAGCCTCGAGGAGAATCCCGAGTTGTCCCTCGCAAATAGGCAGGAGTCCTGACGTCGCTGAACAAACACGTGGGTGGAAGTGCCATCCCCGTCGTAACTCGAGAATATACCCCAGGTTCCCGCCGCAACTCGAGAAAAACCATGAGACTTCCCCCTCGCCGGGAGGTGAGGCCCGATTCCCCTGCACTGCGTGCAGAGCATTTCCGTGTTGCACATCACAAATGAAAGGAGTCTTGATTTCCTTGATGGCACTCCAGAGAAACCCCAAGAACACTGTTTCAAGGCTAGAGGGATCCTGAGGTCACTGTAGCAACACGAAAGAGCTCCGTGGACAAAAAATCAACTCGAGATGAGAGGTTAGTCCCTGGCTTCGACTCCAGAGGAATACCACCTTACCACAATCACCTCAAGAGGAGGCTTCTCTCAGCTCTAGGTATGTGAGAGGGACCCTGAGTTTGCGGCCTCAAGTGGAATGAACACCGCGATGCCCTGACTCGAAATAAAGCCGGATATCGCTGCAGTGACTTGAATGCAGGATCGTCTTGCATCTCCCAAGACGAAGGGATGTCTGAATCCCCTGTGGAGACCACAGAGAAAGACCTAGTTCCCCACCTCATCGCAACCGGAAGCCTCACATCCTTTGAAAACTCCAGAGGTTCGCGGAGATCAGTGCCTCCAAAGGAGACGAGGCATGACTCCTCTGAAACTTGATAGGAGTCCCAGGATTCCTGTGGCACGTGGAAAGGGATTCTTGGTCTCCCACCTCAGCTGGAGAGGCGTCCCAATTGCCCTGCCAAGCCTCGAGGAGAATCCCGAGTTGTCCCTCACAACTAGGCAGGAGTCCTGACGGGGCTGAACAAACACGTGTGTGGAAGGGCCTTCCGCGTTGTAACTCGAGAATATACCCCAGGTTCCCGCCGCAACTCGAGAAAAATCATGAGACTTTCCCCTCGCCGCGAGATGAGGCTCGATTCCCCTACACTGCATGCAGAGCAATTCTGTGTTGCACGTCACACATGAAAGGAGCCTTGATTTCCTTGATGGCACTCCAGAGAAATCCCAAGAACACTGTTTCAAGGCTAGAGGCATCCTCAGGTCACTATAGCAACACGAAAGTGCTCCGTGGACCAAAAATCAACTCGAGATGAGAGGTTAGTCCCTGGTTTCGACTCCAGAGGAATACCACCTCACCACAAGCACCTCAAGAGGAGGCCTCTTTCAGCTCTAGGTATGTGACAGGGACCCTGAATTTGTGGCCTCAAGTGGAATGGACACCGTGATGCCCTGACTCAAAATAAGGCCGGATATCCCTGCAGTGACTTGAATGCAGGCTCGTCTTGCATCTCCCAAGACGAAAGGATGTCTGAATCCCCTGTGGAGACGACAGAGAAAGACCTAGTTCCCCACCTCATCGCGACCGGAGGCCTCACATCCTTTAAAAACTCCAGAGGTACGCAGAGATCAGTGCCTCCAAAGGAGACGATGCCTGACTCCTCGTGAAACTTGATATGGGTCCCAGGATTCCTGTGGCACATGGAAAGGGACCCTTGGTTTCCCGCCTCAGCTGGAGAGGCGTCCCAATTGCCCTGCCAAGCCTCGAGGTGAATCCCGAGTTGTCCCTCGCAACTAGGCAGGAGTCCTGACGTCGCTGAACAAACATGTGTGTGGAAGGGCCATCCCCGTCGTAACTCGAGAATATACCCCAGGTTCCCGCCACAACTCGAGAAAAACCATGAGACTTCCCCCTCGCCGCGAGATGAGGCCCGATTCCCCTGCACTGCGTGCAGAGCAATGTCGTGTTGCACATCTCACATGAAAGGAGCCTTGATTTCCTTGATGGCACTCCAGAGAAACCCCAAGAACATTCTTTCAGGGCTAGAGGGATCCTGAGGTCACTGTAGCAACACAAAAGAGCTCTGTGGACCAAAAATCAACTCGAGATGAGGGGTTAGTCCCTGGCTTCGACTCCAGAGGAATACCACCTTACCACAAGCACCTCAAGTGGAGGCTTCTCTCAGCTCTAGGTATGTGAGAGGGACCCTGAGTTTGCAGCCTCAAGTGGAATGGACACCGCTATGCCCTGACTCGAAATAAGGCCGGATATCCCTGCAGTGACTTGAATGCAGGCTCGTCTTGCATCTCCCAAGACGAAAGGATGTCTGAATCCCCGGTGGAGACGACAGAGAAAGACCTAGTTCCCCACCTCATCGCGACCGGAGGCCTCACATCCTTTGAAAACTCCAGAGTTACGCGGAGATCAGTGCCGTCAAAGGAGACAATGCCTGACTCCTCGTGAAACTTGATAGGAGTCCCAGGATTCCTGTGGCACGTGGAAAGGGACCCTTGGTCTCCCGCCTCAGCTGGAGAGGCGTCCCAATTGCCCTGCCAAGCCTCGAGGAGAATCCCGAGTTGTCCCTCGCAACTAGGCAGGAGTCCTGACGGGGCTGAACAAACACGTGGGTGGAAGGGCCATCCCCGTTGTAACTTGAGAATATACCCCAGGTTCCCGCCGCAACTCGAGAAAAACCATGAGACTTTCCCCTCGCTGCGAGATGAGGGTCGATTCCCCTACACTGCGTGCAGAGCAATTCCGTGTTGCACATCACACATGAAAGGAGCCTTGATTTCCTTGATGGCACTCCAGAGAAATCCCAAGAACACTGTTTCAAGGCTAGAGGCATCCTGAGGTCACTGTAGCAACACGAAAGAGCTCCGTGGACCAAAAATCAACTCGAGATGAGAGGTTAGTCCCTGGCTTCGACTCCAGAGGAATACCACCTTACCACAAGCACCTCAAGAGGAGGCTTCTCTCAGCTTTAGGTATGTGAGAGGGACCCTGAGTTTGCAGCTTCAAGACGAATGGACACCGCGATGCCCTGACTCGAAATAAGGCCGGATATCCCTGCAGTGACTTGAATGAAGGCTCGTCTTGCATCTCCCAAGACGAAAGGATGTCTGAATCCCCTGTGGAGACCACAGAGAAAGACCTAGTTCCCCACCTCATCGCAACCGGAAGCCTCACATCCTTTGAAAACGCCAGAGGTTCGCGGAGATCAGTGCCTCCAAAGGAGACGAGGCCTGACTCCTCTGAAACTTGATAGGAGTCCCAGGATTCCTGTGGCACGTGGAAAGGGACTCTTGGTCTCCCGCCTCAGCTGGAGAGGCGTCCCAATTGCCCTGCCAAGCCTCGAGGAGAATCCCGAGTTGTCCCTTGCAACTAGGCAGAGGTCCTGACGTCGCTGAACAAACACGTGGTTGGAAGGGCCATCCCCGTCGTAACTCGAGAATATACCCCAGGTTCCCACCGCAACGCCAGAAAAACCCTGAGACTTTCCCCTCGCCGCGAGATGAGGCCCAATTCCGCTGCACTGCGTGCAGAGCAATTCCGTGTTGCACATCACACAGGAAAGGAGCCTTGATTTCCTTGATGGCACTCCAGAGAAACCCCAAGAACACTGTTTCAAGGCTCGAGCGATCCTGAGGTCAGTGTAACAACACGAAAGAGCTGCGTGGACGAAAATTCAACTCGAGATGAGGGGTTAGTCCCTGGCGTCGACTCCAGAGGAATACCACCTTACCACAAGCACCTCAAGAGGAGGCTTCTCTCAGCTCTAGGTATGTGAGACGGACCCTGAGTTTGCAGCCTCAAGTGGAATGGACACCGCTATGCCCTGACTCGAAATAAGGCCGGATATCCCTGCAGTGACTTGAATGCAGGCTCGTCTTGCATCTCCCAAGACGAAAGGATGTCTGAATCCCCTGTGGAGACCACAGAGAAAGACCTAGTTCCCCACCTCATCAAGACCGGAGGCTTCACATCCTTTGAAAACTCCAGAGGTACACGGAGATCAGTGCCTCCAAAGGAGACGATGCCTGACTCCTCGTGAAACTTGATAGGAGTCCCAGGATTCCTGTGGCACGTGGAAAGGGACCCTTGGTCTCCCGCCTCAGCTGGTGAGGCGTCCCAATTGCCCTGCTAATCCTCGAGGAGAATCCCGAGTTGTCCCTCGCAACTAGGAAGGAGTCCTGACGTCGCTGAACAAACACGTGGGTGGAAGGGCCATCCCCGTCGTAACTCGAGAATATACCCCAGGTTCCCGCCGCAACTCGAGAAAAACCATGAGACTTCCCCCTCGCCGCGAGATCAGGCCCGATTCCCCTGCACTGCGTGCAGAGCAATTACGTGTTGCACATCACACATGAAAGCAGCCTTGATTTCCTTGATGGCACTCCAGAGAAACCCCAAGAACACTGTTTCAAGGCTAGAGGGATCCTGAGGTCACTGTAGCAACACAAAAGAGCTCCGTGGACCAAAAATCAACTCGAGATGAGAGGGTAGTCCCTGGCTTCGACTCCAGAGGTATACCACCTTACCACAAGCACCTCAAGAGGAGGCTTCTCTCAGCTCTAGGTATGTGAGAGGGACCCTGAGTTTGCGGCCTCAAGTGGAATGGACACCGTGATGCCCTGACTCAAAATAAGGCCAGATATCCCTGCAGTGACTTGAATGCAGGCTCGTCTTGCATCTTCCAAGACGAAAGGATGTCTGAATCCCCTGTGGAGACCACAGAGAAAGACCTAGTTCCCCACCTCATCGCAACTGGAAGCCTCACATCCTTTGAAAACTCCAGAGGTAGGCGGAGATCAGTGCCTCCAAAGGAGACGATGCCTGACTCCTCGTGAAACTTGAAAGGAGTCCCAGGATTCCTGTGGCAGTGGAAAGGGACCCTTGGTCTCCCACCTCAGCTGGAGAGGCGTCCCAATTGCCCTGCAAAGCCTCGAGGAGAATCCCGAGTTGTCCCTCGCAACTAGGCAGGAGTCCTGACGGGGCTGAACAAACACGTGTGTGGAAGGGCCTTCCACGTTGTAACTCGAGAATATACCCCAGGTTCCCGCCGCAACTCGAGAAAAATCATGAGACTTTCCCCTCGCCGCGAGATGAGGCTCGATTCCCCTACACTGCATGCAGAGCAATTCTGTGTTGCACGTCACACATGAAAGGAGCCTTGATTTCCTTGATGGCACTCCAGAGAAATCCCAAGAACACTGTTTCAAGGCTAGAGGCATCCTCAGGTCACTGTAGCAACACGAAAGAGCTCCGTGGACCAAAAATCAACTCGAGATGAGAGGTTAGTCCCTGGTTTCGACTTCAGAGGAATAACACCTCACCACAAGCACCTCAAGAGGAGGCCTCTTTCAGCTCTAGGTATGTGAGAGGGACCCTGAATTTGTGGCCTCAAGTGGAATGGACACCGTGATGCCCTGACTCAAAATAAGGCCGGATATCCCTGCAGTGACTTGAATGCAGGCTCGTCTTGCATCTCCCAAGACGAAAGGATGTCTGAATCCCCTGTGGAGACGACAGAGAAAGACCTAGTTCCCCACCTCATGGCGACCGGAGGCCTCACATCCTTTGAAAACTCCAGAGGTACGCAGAGATCAGTGTCTCCAAAGGAGACGATGCCTGACTCCTCGTGAAACTTGATATGGGTCCCAGGATTCCTGTGGCACATGGAAAGGGACCCTTGGTCTCCCGCCTCAGCTTGAGAGGCGTCCCAATTGCCCTGCCAAGCCTCGAGGAGAATCCCGAGTTGTCCCTCGCAACTAGGCAGGAGTCCTGACATCGCTGAACAAACATGTGTGTGGAAGGGCCATCCCCGTCGTAACTCGAGAATATACCCCAGGTTCCCGCCACAACTCGAGAAAAACCATGAGACTTCCCCCTCGCCGCGAGATGAGGCCCGATTCCCCTGCACTGCGTGCAGAGCAATTCCGTGTTGCACATCACACATGAAAGGAGCCTTGATTTCCTTGATGGCACTCCAGAGAAACCCCAAGAACACTGTTTCAAGGCTAGAGGGATCCTGAGGTCACTGTAGCAACACAAAAGAGCTCTGTGGACCAAAAATCAACTCGAGATGAGGGGTTAGTCCCTGGCTTCGACTCCAGAGGAATACCACCTTACCACAAGCACCTCAAGAGGAGGCTTCTCTCAGCTCTAGGTATGTGAGAGGGACCCTGAGTTTGCGGCCTCAAGTGGAATGGACACCGCGATGCCCTGACTCGAAATAAGGATGGATATCCCTGCCGTGACTTGAATGCAGGCTCGTCTTGCCCCTCCCAAGGAGAAAGGATGTCTGAATCCCCTGTGGACACCACAGAGAAAGACCTAGTTGCCCACGTCATCGCGACCGGAGGCTTCAAATTCTTTGAAAACTCCAGAGGTACGCGGAGATCAGTGCCTCCAAAGGAAACGATGTATGACTCCTCGTGAAACTTGATAGGAGTCCCAGGATTCCTGTGGCACGTGGAAAAGGACACTTGGTCTCCTGCCTCAGCTGGAGAGGCGTCCGAGTTGCCCTGCCAAGCCTCGAGGAGAATCCCAAGTTGTCCCTCGCAACTAGGCAGGAGTCCTGACGGGGCTGAACAAACACGTGGCTGGAAGGGCCTTCCCCGTTGTAACTCGAGAATATACCCCAGGTTCCCGCCGAAACTCGAGAAAAACCATGAGACTTCCCCCTCGCCGCGAGATGAGGCTCGATTCCCCTACACTGCGTGCAGAGGAATTCCGTGTTGCACATCACACATGAAAGGAGCCTTGATTTTCTTGATGGCAATCCAGAGAAACCCCAAGAACACTGTTTCAAGGCTAGAGGGATCCTGAGGTAAATGTAGCAACACGAAAGAGCTCCGTGGACCTAAAGTCAACTCGAGATGAGAGTTTAGTCCCTGGCTTCGACTCCAGAGGAATACCACCTTACCACAAGCACCTCAAGAGGAGGCTTCTCTCAGCTCTAGGTATGTGAGAGGGACCCTGAATTTGCGGCCTCAATTGGAATGGACACCGTGATGCCCTGACTCGAAATAAGGCCGGATATCCCTGCAGTGACGTGAATGCAGGCTCGTCTTGCATCTCCCAAGACGAAAGGATGTCTGAATCCCCTGTGGAGACCACAGAGAAAGACCTAGTTCCCCACCTCATCGCGACCGGAGACCTCACATCCTTTGAAAACTCCAGAGGTACGCGGAGATCAGTGCCTCCAAAGGAGACGATGCCTGACTCCTCGTGAAACTTGATAGGAGTCCCATGATTCCTGTGGCACGTGGAAAGGGACCCTTGGTCTCCCGCCTCAGCTGGAGAGGCGTCCCAATTGCCCTGCCAAGCCTCGAGGAGAATCCCGAGTTGTCCCTCGCAACTAGGCAGGAGTCCTGACGTCGCTGAACAAACACGTGTGTGGAAGGGCCATCCCCGTCGTAACTCGAGAATATACCCCAGGTTCCCGCGCAACTCGAGAAATACCATGAGACTTCCCCCTCGCCGCGAGATGAGGCCTGTTTCCCCTGCACTGTGTGCAGAGCAATTCCGTGTTGCACATCACACATGAAAGGAGCCTTGATTTCCTTGATGGCACTCCAGAGAAACCCCAAGAACACTGTTTCAAGGCTAGAGGGAACCTGAAGTCACTGTAAGAACACGAAAGAGCTCCGTGGACGAAAAATCAACTCGAGATGAGAGGTTAGTCCCTGGCTTCGACTCCAGAGGAATACCACCTTACCGCAAGCACCTCAAGAGGAGGCTTCTCTCAGCTCTAGGTATGTGAGAGGGACCCTGAGTTTGCGGCCTCAAGTGGAATGCACACCGCGATGCCCTGACTCGAAATAAGGCCGGATATCCCTGCAGTGACTTGAATGCAGGCTCGTCTTGCATCTCCCAAGAAGAAAGGATGTCTGAATCCCCTGTGGAGACCACAGAAAAAGACCAAGTTCCCCACCTCATCGCGACCGGAGGCGTCACATCCTTTGAAAACTCCAGAGGTACACGGAGATCAGTGCCTCCAAAGCAGACGATGCCTGACTCCTCGTGAAATTTGATAGGAGTCCCAGGATTCCTGTGGCACATGGAAAGGGACCCTTGGTCTCCCGCCTCAGGTGGAGAGGCGTCCCAATTGCCCTGCCAAGCCTCGAGGAGAATCCCGAGTTGTCTCTCGCAACTAGGCAGGAGTCCTGACGTCGCTGAAAAAACACGTGGTTGGTCGGGCCATCCCTGTCATAACTCGAGAGTATACCCCAGGTTCCCGCCGCAACTCGAGAAAAACCATGAGACTTCCTCCTTGCCGCGAGATGAGGCCCGATTCCCCTGCGCTGCGTGCAGAGCAATTCCGTGTTGCACATCACACATGAAAGGAGCCTTGATTTCCTTGATGGCACTCCAGAGAAACCCCAAGAACACTGTTTCAAGGCTAGAGGGATCCTGTTGTCACTGTAGCAACACGAAAGAGCTCCGTGGACCAAAAATCAACTCGAGATGAGAGGTTAGTCCCTGACTTCGACTCCAGAGGAATACCACCTTACCACAAGCACCTCAAGAGCAAGCTTCTCTCAGCTCTAGGTATGTGAGAGGGACTCTGAGTCTGCGGTCTCAAGTGGAATGGACACCGCGATGCCCTGACTCGAAATAAGGCCGGATATCCCTGCAGTGACTTGAATGCAGGCTCGTCTTGCATCTCCCAAGACGAAAGGATGTCTGAATCCCCTGTGGAGACCACAGAAAAAGACCCAGTTCCCCACCTCATCGCGACCGGAGGCCTCACATCCTTTGAAAACTCCAGAGGTACGCGGAGATCAGTGCCTCCAAAGGAGACGATGCCTGACTCCTCGTGGAACTTGATAGGAGTCCCAGGATTCCTGTGGCACGTGGAAAGGGACACTTGGTCTCCCCCCTCAGCTGGAGAGGCGTCCCAATGGCCCTGCCAAGCCTCAAGGAGAATCCCGAGTTGTCCCTCGCAACTAGGCACAGTTCTGACGTGGCTGAACAAACACGTGGGTGGAGGGGCCATCCCCGTCGTAACTCGAGAATATACCCCAGGTTCCCGCCGCAACTCGAGAAAAACCATGAGACTTCCCCCTCGCCGCGAGATGAGGCCCGATTCCCCTGCACTCCGTGCAGAGCAATTTCGTGTTGCACATCACACATGAAAGGAGCCTTGATTTCCTTGATGGCACTCCAGAGAAACCCCAAGAACACTGTTTCAAGGCTAGAGGGATCCTGTTGTAACTGTAGCAACACGAAAGAGCTCCGTGGACGAAAAATCAACTCGAGATGAGAGGTTAGTCCCTGGCTTCGACTCCAGAGGAATACCACCTTACCACAAGCACCTCAAGAGCAAGCTTCTCTCAGCTCTAGGTATGTGAGAGGGACTCTGAGTTTGCGGCCTCAAGTGGAATGGACACCGCGATGCCCTGACTCGAAATAAGGCCGGATATCCCTGCAGTGACTTAAATGCAGGCTCGGCTTGCATCTCCCAAGACGAAAGGATGTCTGAATCCCCTGTGGAGACCACAGAGAAAGACCTAGTTCCCCACCTCATCGCGACCGGAGGCCTCACATCCTTTGAAAACTCAGAGGTACGCAGAGATCAGTGCCTGCAAAGGAGCCGATGCCTGAATCCTCGTGAAACTTGATAGGAGTCCCAGGATTCCTGTGGCACGTGGAAAGGGACCCTTGGTCCTCCGCCTCAGCTGGAGAGGCGTCCCAATTGCCCTGCCAAGCCTCGAGGAGAATCCCGAGTTGTCCCTCGCAACTAGGCAGGAGTCCTGACGTCGCTGAACAAACACGTGTGTGGAAGGGCCATCCCCGTCGTAACTCGAGAATATACCCCAGGTTCCCGCCGCAACTCGAGAAATACCATGAGACTTCCCCCTCGCCGCGAGATGAGGCCTGTTTCCCCTGCACTGCGTGCAGAGCAATTCCGTGTTGCACATCACACATGAAAGGAGCCTTGATTTCCTTGATGGCACTCCAGAGAAACCCCAAGAACACTGTTTCAAGGCTAGAGGGGACCTGAAGTCACTGTAAGAACACGAAAGAGCTCCGTGGACGAAAAATCAACTCGAGATGAGAGGTTAGTCCCTGGCTTCGACTCCAGAGGAATACCACCTTACCGCAAGCACCTCAAGAGGAGGCTTCTCTCAGCTCTAGGTATGTGAGAGGGACCCTGAGTTTGCGGCCTCAAGTGGAATGCACACCGCGATGCCCTGACTCGAAATAAGGCCGGATATCCCTGCAGTGACTTGAATGCAGGCTCGTCTTGCATCTCCCAAGAAGAAAGGATGTCTGAATCCCCTGTGGAGACCACAGAAAAAGACCAAGTTCCCCACCTCATCGCGACCGGAGGCGTCACATCCTTTGAAAACTCCAGAGGTACACGGAGATCAGTGCCTCCAAAGCAGACGATACCTGACTCCTCGTCAAACTTGATAGGAGTCCCAGGATTCCTGTGGCACGTGGAAAGGGACCCTTGGTCTCCCGCCTCAGGTGGAGAGGCGTCCCAATTGCCCTGCCAAGCCTCGAGGAGAATCCCGAGTTGTCTCTCGCAACTAGGCAGGAGTCCTGACGTCGCTGAAAAAACACGTGGTTGGACGGGCCATCCCTGTCATAACTCGAGAGTATACCCCAGGTTCCCGCCGGAACTCGAGAAAAACCATGAGACTTCCTCCTTGCCGCGAGATGAGGCCCGATTCCCCTGCACTGCGTGCAGAGCAATTCCGTGTTGCACATCACACATGAAAGGAGCCTTGATTTCCTTGATGGCACTCCAGAGAAACCCCAAGAACACTGTTTCAAGGCTAGAGGGATCCTGTTGTCACTGTAGCCACACGAAAGAGCTCCGTGGACGAAAAATCAACTCGAGATGAGAGGTTAGTCCCTGGCTTCGACTCCAGAGGAATACCACCTTACCACAAGCACCTCAAGAGCAAGCTTCTCTCAGCTCTAGGTATGTGAGAGGGACTCTGAGTCTGCGGCCTCAAGTGGAATGGACACCGCGATGCCCTGACTCGAAATAAGGCCGGATATCCCTGCAGTGACTTGAATGCAGGCTCGGCTTGCATCTCCCAAGACGAAAGGATGTCTGAATCCCCTGTGGAGACCACAGAGAAAGACCCAGTTCCCCACCTCATCGCGACCGGAGGCCTCACATCCTTTGAAAACTCCAGAGGTACACGGAGATCAGTGCCTCCAAAGGAGACGATGCCTGACTCCTCGTGAAACTTGATAGGAGTCCCAGGATTCCTGTGGCACGTGGAAAGGGACACTTGGTCTCCCCCCTCAGCTGGAGAGGCGTCCCAATGGCCCTGCCAAGCCTCAAGGAGAATCCCGAGTTATCCCTTGCAACTAGGCACAGTCCTGACGTCGCTGAACAAACATGTGTGTGGAAGGGCCATCCCCGTCGTAACTCGAGAATATACCCCAGTTTCTCGGCGCAACTCGAGAAAAACCATGAGACTTCCCCCTCGCCGCAAAATGAGGCACGATTCCCCTGCACTGCGTGCAGAGCAATTCCGTGTTGCACATCACACATGAAAGGAGCCTTGATTTCCTTGATGGCACTCCAGAGAAACCCCAAGAACACTGTTTCAAGGCTAGAGGGAACCTGAAGTCACTGTAAGAACACGAAAGAGCTCCGTGGACGAAAAATCAACTCGAGATGAGAGGTTAGTCCCTGGCTTCGACTCCAGAGGAATACCACCTTACCACAAGCACCTCAAGAGGAGGCTTCTCTCAGCTCTAGGTATGTGAGAGGGACCCTGATTTTGTGGCCTCAAGTGGAATGAACACCGTGATGCTCTGACTCGAAATAAGGCCGGATATCCCTGCAGTGACTTGAATGCAGGCTCGTCTTGCATCTCCCAAGACGAAAGGATGTCTGAATCCCCTGTGGAGACCACAGAGAAAGACCTAGTTCCCCACCTCATCGCGACCGGAGGCCTCACATCCTTTGAAAACTCCAGAGGTACGCGGAGATCAGTGCCTCCAAAGGAGACGATGCCTGATTCCTCGTGAAACTTGATAGGAGTCTCAGGATTCCTGTGGCACGTGGAAAGGGACACTTGGTCTCCCCCCTCAGCTGGAGAGGCGTCCCAATTGCCCTGCCAAGCCTCAAGGAGAATCCCGAGTTGTCCCTTGCAACTAGGCACAGTCCTGACGTCGCTGAACAAACACGTGTGTGGAAGGGCCATCCCCGTCGTAACTCGAGAATATACCCCAGGTTCCCGGCGCAACTCGAGAAAAACCATGAGACTTCCCCCTCGCCGCAAAATGAGGCCCGATTCCCCTGCACTGCGGGCAGAGCAATTCCGTGTTGCACATCACACATGAAATGAGCCTTGATTTCCTTGATGGCACTCCAGAGAAACCCCAAGAACACTGTTTCCAGGCTAGAGGGATCCTGAGGTCACTGTAGCAACAAGAAAGATCTCCGTGGACAAAAAATCAACTCGAGATGAGAGGTTAGTCCCTGGCTTCGACTCCAGAGGAATACCACCTTACCACAAGCACCACAGGAGCAGGCTTCTCTCAGCTCTAGGTATGTGAGAGGGACCCTGATTTTGCAGCCTCAAGTGGAATGGACACCACGATGCCCTGACTCGATATAAGGCCGGATATCCCTGCAGTGACTTGAATGCAGGCTCGTCTTGCATCTCCCAAGACGAAAGGATGTCTGAATCCCCTGTGGAGATCACAGAGAAAGACCTAGTTCCCCACCTCATCGCGACCGGAGGCCTCACATCCTTTGAAAACTCCAGAGGTAGGCGGAGATCAGTGCCTCCAAAGGAGACGATGCCTGACTCCTCGTGAAACTTGATAGGAGTCCCAGGATTCCTGTGGCACGTGGAAAGGGCCCCTTGGTCTCCCGCCTAAGCTGGAGAGGCGTCCCAATTGCCCTGGCAAGCCTCGAGGAGAATCCCGAGTTGTCCCTCGCAACTAGGCAGGAGTCCTGACGTCGCTGAACAAACACGTGGGTGGAAAGGCCATCCCCGTCGTAACTCGAGAATATACCCTAGGTTCCCGCCGCAACTCGAGAAAAACCATGAGACTTCCCCCTCGCCGCGAGATGAGGCCTGATTCCCCTGCACTGCGTGCAGAGCAATTCCGTGTTGCACATCACACATGAAAGGAGCCTTGATTTCCTTGATGGCACTCCAGAGAAACCCCAAGAACACTGTTTCAAGGCTAGAGGGATCCTGTGGTCACTGTAGCAACACGAAAGATCTCCGTGGACAAAAAATCAACTTGAGATGAGAGGTTAGTCCCTGGCTTCGACTCCAGAGGAATACCACCTTACCACAAGCACCACAGGAGCAGGCTTCTCTCAGCTCAAGGTATGTGAGAGGGACCCTGATTTTGCAGCCTCAAGTGGAATGGACACCGAGATGCCCTGACTCGAAATAAGGCCGGATATCCCTGCAGTGACTTGAATGCAGGCTCGTCCTGCATCTCCCAAGACGAAAGGATGTCTGAATCCCCTGTGGAGATCACAGAGAAAGACCTAGTTCCCCACCTCATCGCGACCGGAGGCCTCACATCCTTTGAAAACTCCAGAGTTACAAGAAGATCAGTGCCTCCAAAGGAGACGATGCCTGACTCCTCGTGAAACTTGATAGGAGTCCCAGGATTCCTGTGGCACGTGGAAATGGACCCTTGGTCTCCCGCCTCGCTGGAGAGGCGTCCCAATTGCCCTGCCAAGCCTCGAGGAGAATCCCGAGTTGTCCTTCGCAACTAGGCAGGAGTCCTGACGTCGCTGAACAAACACGTGTGTGGAAGGGCCATCCCCGTCGTAACTCGAGAATATACCCCAGGTTCCCGGCGCATCTCGAGAAAAACCATGAGACTTCCCCCTCACCGCGAGATGAGGCCTGATTCCCCTGCACTGCGTGCAGAGCAATTCCGTGTTGCACATCACACATTAAAGGAGCCTTGATTTCCTTGATGGCACTCCAGAGAAACCCCAAGAACACTGTTTCAAGGCTAGAGGGAACCTGAAGTCACTGTAAGAACACGAAAGAGCTCCGTGGACGAAAAATCAACTCGAGATGAGAGGTTAGTCCCTGGCTTCGACTCCAGAGGAATACGACCTTACCACAAGCACCTCAAGAGGAGGCTTCTCTCAGCTCTATGTATGTGAGAGGGACCCTGAGTTTGCGGTCTCAAGTGGAATGCACACGGCGATGCCCTGACTCGAAATAAGGCCGGATATCCCTGCAGTGACTTGAATGCAGGCTCGTCTTGCATCTCCCAAGACGAAAGGATGTCTGAATCACCTGTGGAGACCATAGAGAAAGACCTAGTTCCCCACCTCATCGCGACCGGAGGCCTCACATCCTTTGAAAACTCCAGAGGTAGGCGGAGATCAGTGCCTTCAAAGGAGACGATGCCTGACTCCTCGTGAAACTTGATAGGAGTCCCAGGATTCCTGTGGCACGTGGAAAGGGACACTTGGTCTCCCCCCTCAGCTGGAGAGGCGTCCCAATTAGCCTGCCAAGCCTCAAGGAGAATCCCGAGTTGTCCCTTGCAACTAGGCACAGTCCTGACGTCGCTGAACAAACACGTGTGTGGAAGGGCCATCCCCGTCGTAACTCGAGAATATACCCCAGGTTCCCGGCGCAACTCGAGAAAAACCATGAGACTTCCCCCTCGCCGCAAAATGAGGCCTGATTCCCCTGCACTGCGGGCAGAGCAATTCCGTGTTGCACATCACACATGAAATGAGCCTTGATTTCCTTGATGACACTCCAGAGAAACCCCAAGAACACTCTTTCATGGCAAGAAGGATCCTGAAGTCACTGTAGCAACACGAAAGAGCTCCGTGGACCAAAAATCAACTCGAGATGAGAGGGTAGTCCCTAACTTCGACTCCAGAGGAACACCACCTTACCACAAGCACCTCAAGAGGAGGCTTCTCTCAGCTCTAGGTATGTGAGAGGGACCCTGAGTTTGCAGCCTCAAGTGGAATGGACACCGCGATGCCCTGACTCGAAATAAGGCCGGATATCCCTGCAGTGACTTGAATGCAAGCTCGTCTTGCATCTCCCAAAACGAAAGGATGTCTGAATCCCCTGTGGAGACCACAGAGAAGGACCTAGTTCCCCACCTCATCACGACCGGAGGCCTCACATCCTTTGAAAACTCCAGAGGTACGCGGAGATCAGTGCCTCCAAAGGAGAGGATGCCTGACTCCTCGTGAAACTTGATAGGAGTCCCAGGATTCCTGTGGCACGTGGAAAGGGACCCTTGGTCTCCCGCCTCAGCTGGAGAGGCGTCCCAATTGCCCTGCCAAGCCTCGAGGAGAATCCCGAGTTGTCCCTCGCAGCTAGGCAGAAGTCCTGACCTCGCTGAACAAACACGTGGGTGGAAGGGCCATCCCCGTCGTAACTCGAGAATATACCCCAGGTTCCCGCCACAACTCGAGAAAAACCATGAGACTTCCCCCTCGCCACGAGATGAGGCCCGATTCCCCTGCACTGCCTGCAGAGCAATGCCGTGTTGCACATCACACAGGAAAGGAGCCTTGATTTCCTTGATGGCACTCCAGAGAAACCCCAAGAACACTGTTTCAAGGCTAGATGGATCCTGAAGTCACTGTAGCAACACGAAAGAGCTCCGTGGACCAAAAATCAACTCGAGATGAGAGTTTAGTCCCTGGCTTCGTCTCCAGAGAAATACCACCTTACCACAAGCACCTCAAGAGGAGGCTTCTCTCAGCTCTAGGTATGTGAGAGGGACCCTGATTTTGTGGCCTCAAGTGGAATGGACACCGCGATGCCCTGACGTGAAATAAGGCCGGATATCCCTGCAGTGACTTGAATGCAGGCTCATCTTGCATCTCCCAAGATGAAAGGATGTCTGAATCCCCTGTGGAGACCACCAAGAAAGACCTAGTTCCCCACCTCATGGCGAACGGAGACCTCACATCCTTTGAAAACTCCAGAGGTACGCGGAGATCAGTGCCTCCAAAGGAGACGATGCCTGACTCCTCGTGAAACTTGATAGGAGTCCCAGGATTCCTGTGGCACGTGGATAGGGACCCTTGGTCTCCCGCCTCAGCTGGAGAGGCATCCCAATTGCCCTGCCAAGCCTCGAGGAGAATCCCGAGTTGTCCCTCGCAACTAGGCAGGAGTCCTGCCGTCGCTGAACAAACACATGGGTGGAAGGGCCATCTCCGTCGTAACTCGAGAATATACCCCAGGTTCCCGCCGCAACACGAGAAAAACCATGAGACTTCCCCCTCGCCGCGAGATGAGGCCTGATTCCCCTGCACTGCGTGCAGAGCAATTCCGTTTTGCACATCACACATGAAAGGAGCCTTGATTTCCTTAATGGCACTCCAGAGAAACCCCAAGAACACTGTTTCAAGGCTAGAGGGATCCTGAGGTCACTGTAGCAACTCGAAAGAGCTCCGTGGACCAAAAATCAACTCGAGATGAGAGATTAGTCCCTGGCTTCGACTCCAGAGGAATACCACATTACCACAAGCACCTCAAGAGGAGGCTTCTCTCAGCTCTAGGTATGTGAGAGGGACCCTGAGTTTGCGGCCTCAAGTGGAATGGACACCGCGATGCCCTGACACAAAATAAGGCCGTATATCCCTGCAGTGACTTGAATACAGGCTCGTCTTGCATCTCCCAAGATGAAAGGATGTCTGAATCCCCTGTGAAAACCACAGAGAAAACCTAGTTCCCCACCTCATGGCTACCGGAGGCCTCACATCCTTTGAAAACTCCAGAGGTACGCGGAGATCAGTGCCTCCAAAGGAGACGATGCCTGACTCCTCGTGAAACTTGATAGGAGTCCCAGGATTCCTGTGGCACGTGGAAAGGGACCCTTGGTCTCCCGCCTCAGCTGGAGAGGCGTCCCAATTCCCCTGGCAAGCCTCGAGGAGAATCCTGAGTTGTCCCTCGCAACTAGGCAGGAGTCCTGACGCCGCTGAACAAACACGTGGCTGGAAGGGCCATCCCCATCGTAACTCGAGAATATACCCCAGATTCCTGCCGCAACTCGAGAAAAACCATGAGACTTCCCCCTCGCCGCGAGATGAGGCCCGATTCCCCTGCACTGCGTGCAGAGCAATTCCGTGTTGCACATCACACATGAAAGGAGCCTTGATTTCCTTGATGGCACTCCAGAGAAACCCCAAGAACACTGTTTCAAGGCTAGAGGGATCCTGAGGTCACTGTAGCAACACGAAAGAGCTCCGTGGCCCAAAAATCAACTCGAGATGAGAGGTTAGTCCCTGGCTTCGACTCCAGAGGAATACCACCTTACCACAAGCACCTCAAGAGGAGGCTTCTCTCAGCTCTAGGTATGTGAGAGGGACCCTGAGTTTGCGGCCTCAAGTGGAATGGACACCGCGATGCCCTGACTCGAAATAAGGCCGGATATCCCTGCAGTGACTTGAATGCAGGCTCGTCTTGCATCTCCCAAGAAGAAAGGATGTCTGAATCCCCTGTGGAGACCACAGAGAAAGACCTAGTTCCCCACCTCATCGCGACCGGAGGCCTCACATCCTTTGAAAACTCCAGAGGTACGCGGAGATCAGTGCCTCCAAAGGAGACGATGCCTGACTCCTCGTGAAACTTGATAGGAGTCCCAGGATTCCTGTGGCACGTGGAAAGGGACACTTGGTCTCCCACCTCAGCTGGAGAGGCGTCCCAATTGCCCTGCCAAGCCTCGAGGAGAATCCCGAGTTGTCCCTCGCAACTAGGCAGGAGTCCTGACGTCGCTGAAGAAACACGTGGGTGGAAGGGCCATCCCCGTCGTAACTCGAGAAAATACCCCAGGTTCCCGCCGCAACTCGAGAAAAACCATGAGACTTCCCCCTCGCCGCGAGATGAGGCCCGATTCCCCTGCATTGCGTGCAGAGCAATTCCGTCTTGCACATCACACAAGAAAGGAGCCTTGATTTCCTTGATGGCACTCCAGAGAAACCCCAAGAACACTGTTTCAAGGCTAGAGGGATCCTGAGGTCACTGTAGCAACACGAAAGAGCTCCGTGGACCAAAAATCAACTCGAGATGAGAGGTTAGTCCCTGGCTTCGACTCCAGAGGAATACCACCTTACCACAAGCACCTCAAGAGGAGGCTTCTCTCAGCTCTAGGTATGTGAGAGGGACCCTGATTTTGCGGCCTCAAGTGGAATGGACACCGCGATGCCCTGACGTGAAATAAGGCCGGATATCCCTGCAGTGAGTTGAATGCAGGCTCGTCTTGCATCTCCCAAGATGAAAGGATGTCTGAATCCCCTGTGGAGACCACAGAGAAAGACCTAGTTCCCCACCTCATGGCGACCGGAGGCCTCACATCCTTTGAAAACTCCAGAGGTACGCGGAGATCAGTGCCTCCAAAGGAGACGATGCCTGACTCCTCGTGAAACTTGATAGGAGTCCCAGGATTCCTGTGGCACGTGAAAAGGGACCCTTGGTCTCCCGCCTCAGCTGGAGAGGCGTCCCAATTGCCCTGCCAAGCCTCGAGGAGAATCCCGAGTTGTCCCTCGCAACTAGGCAGGAGTCCTGACGTCGCTGAAGAAACACGTGGGTGGAAGGGCCATCCCCGTCGTAACTCGAGAATATACCCCAGGTTCCCGCCGCAACTCGAGAAAAACCATGAGACTTCCCCCTCGCCGCGAGATGAGGCCCGATTCCGCTGCACTGCGTGCAGAGCAATTCCGTGTTGCACATCACACATGAAAGGAGCCTTGATTTCCTTGATGGCACTCCAGAGAAACCCCAAGAACACTGTTTCAAGGCTAGAGGGAACCTGAGGTCACTGTAGCAACAAGCAAGAGCTCCGTGGACCAAAAATCAACTCGAGATGAGAGGTTAGTCCCTGGCTTCGAATCCAGAGGAATACCACCTTACCACAAGCACCTCAAGAGGAGGCTTCTCTCAGCTCTAGGTATGTGAGAGGGACCCTGAGTTTGCGGCCTCAAGTGGAATGGACACCGTGATGCGCTGACTCGAAAAAAGGCCGGATATCCCTGCAGTGACTTGAATGCAGGCTCGTCTTGCATCTCCCAAGATGAAAGGATGTCTGAATCCCCTGTGGAGACCATAGAGAAAGACCTAGTTCCTCACCTCATCGCAACCGGAGGCCTCACATCCTTTGAAAACTCCAGAGGTACGCAGAGATCAGTGCCTCCAAAGGAGACGATGCCTGACTCCTCGTGAAACTTTATAGGAGTCCCAGGATTCCTGTGGCACGTGGAAAGGGACCCTTGGTCTCCCGCCTCAGCTGGAGAGGCGTCCCAATTGCCCTGCCAAGCCTCGAGGAGAATCCCGAGTTGTCCCTCGCAACTAGGCCGGAGTCCTGACGTCGCTGAACAAACACGTGGGTGGAAGGGCTATCCCCGTCGTAACTCGAGAATATACCCCAGGTTACCGCCGCAACTCGAGAAAAACCATGAGACTTCCCCCTCGCCGCGAGATTTGGCCTGATTCCCCTGCACTGCGTGCAGAGCAATTCCGTGTTGCACATCACACATGAAAGCAGCCTTGATTTCCTTGATGGCACTCCAGAGAAACCCCAAGAACACTGTTTCCAGGCTAGAGGGATCCTGAGGTCACTGTAGCAACTCGAAAGAGCTCCGTGGACCAAAAATCAACTCGAGATGAGAGGTTAGTCCCTGGCTTCGACTCCAGAGGAATACCACCTTACCACAAGCACCTCAAGAGGAGGCTTCTCTCAGCTCTAGGTATGTGAGAGGGACCCTGATTTTGCGGCCTCAAGTGGAATGGACACTGCGATGACCTGACGCGAAATAAGGCCGGATATCCCTGCAGTGACTTGAATGCAGGCTCGTCTTGCATCTCCCAAGATGAAAGGATGTCTGAATCCCCTGTGGAGACCACCAAGAAAGACCTAGTTCCCCACCTCATGGCGAACGGAGGCCTCACATCCTGTGAAAACTCCAGAGGTACGCGGAGATCAGTGCCTCCAAAGGAGACGATGCCTGACTCCTCGTGAAACTTGATAGGAGTCCCAGGATTCCTGTGGCACGTGGATAGGGACTCTTGGTCTCCCGCCTCAGCTGGAGAGGCGTCCCAATTGCCCTGCCAAGCCTGGAGGAGAATCCCGAGTTGTCCCTCGCAACTAGGCAGGAGTCCTGCCGTCGCTGAACAAACACGTGGGTGGAAGGGCCATCTCCGTCGTAACTCGAGAATATACCCCAGGTTCCCGCCGCAACACGAGAAAAACCATGAGACTTCCCCCCCCCGTGAGATGAGGCCTGATTCCCCTGCACTGCATGCAGAGCAATCCCGTTTTGCACATCACACATGAAACGAGCATTGATTTCCTTAATGGCACTCCAGAGAAACCCCAAGAACACTGTTTCAAGGCTAGAGGGATCCTGAGGTCACTGTAGCAACTCGAAAGAGCTCCGTGGACCAAAAAGCAACTCGAGATGAGAGGTTAGTCCCTGGCTTCGACTCCAGAGGAATACCACCTTACCACAAGCACCTCAAGAGGAGGCTTCTCTCAGTTCTAGGTATGTGAGAGGGACCCTGGGTTTGCGGCCTCAAGTGAAATGGACACCGCGATGCCCTGACTCGAAATAAGGACGGATATCCTTGCAGTGACTTGAATGCAGGCTCGTCTTGCATCTCCCAAGACGAAAGGATGTCTGAATCCCCTGTGGAGACCACAGAGAAAGACCTAGTTCCCCACCTCATCGCGACCGGAGGCCTCATATCCTTTGAAAACTCCAGAGGTACGCAGAGATCAGTGCCTCCAAAGGAGACGATGCCTGACTCCTTCTGAAACTTTATAGGAGTCCCAGGATTCCTGTGGCACGTGGAAAGGGACACTTGGTCTCCCGCCTCAGCTGGAGAGGCTTCCCAATTGCCCTGCCAAGCCTCGAGGAGAATCCCGAGTTGTCCCTCGCAACTAGGCCGGAGTCCTGACGTCGCTGAACAAACACGTGGGTGGAAGGACCATCCCCGCGTAACTCGAGAATATACCCCAGGTTCCCGCCGCAACTCGAGAAAAACCATGAGACTTCCCCCTCGCCGCGAGATGAGGCCCGATTTCCCTGCACTGCGTGCAGAGTAATTCCGTCTAGCACATCACACATGAAAGGAGCCTTGATTTCCTTGATGGCACTCCAGAGAAACCCCAAGAACACTGTTTCAAGGCTAGAGGGATCCTGAGGTCACTGTAGCAACACGAAAGAGCTCTGTGGCTCAAAAATCAACTCGAGATGAGAGGTTAGTCCCTGGCTTCGACTCCAGAGGAATACCACCTTACCACAAGCACCTCAAGACGAGGCTTCTCTCAGCTCTAGGTATGTGAGAGGGACCCTGATTTTGCGGCTCAAGTGGAATGGACACCGCGATGCCCTGACGTGAAATAAGGCCGGATATCCCTGCAGTGACTTGAATGCAGGCTCGTCTTGCATCTCCCAAGATGAAAGGATGTCTGAATCCCCTGTGGAGACCACCAAGAAAGACCTAGTTCCCCACCTCATGGCGAACGGAGACCTCACATCCTTTGAAAACTCCAGAGGGACGCGGAGATCAGTGCCTCCAAAGGAGACGATGCCTGACTCCTCGTGAAACTTGATAGGAGTCCCAGGATTCCTGTGGCACGTGGATAGGGACCCTTGGTCTCCCGCCTCAGCTGGAGAGGCGTCCCAATTGCCCTGCCAAGCCTCGAGGAGAATCCCGAGTTGTCCCTCGCAACTAGGCAGGAGTACTGCCGTCGCTGAACAAACACATGGGTGGAAGGGCCATCTCCGTTGTAACTCGAGAATATACCCCAGGTTCCCGCCGCAACACGAGAAAAACCATGAGACTTCCCCCTCTCCGCGAGATGAGGCCTGATTCCCCTGCACTGCGTGTAGAGCAATTCCGTTTTGCACATCACACATGAAAGGAGCCTTGATTTCCTTAATGGCACTCCAGAGAAACCCCAAGAACACTGTTTCAAGGCTAGAGGTATCCTGAGGTCACTGTAGCAACTCGAAAGAGCTTCGTGGACCAAAAATCAACTCGAGATGAGAGGTTAGTCCCTGGCTTCGACTCCAGAGGAATACCACCTTACCACAAGCACCTCAAGAGGAGGCTTCTCTCAGCTCTAGGTATGTGACAGGGACCCTGAGTTTGCGGCCTCAAGTGGAATGGAAACCGCGATGCCCTGACACAAAATAAGGCCGGATATCCCTGCAGTGACTTGAATACAGGCTCGTCTTGCATCTCCCAAGATGAAATGATGTCTGAATCCCCTGTGAAAATCACAGAGAAAGACCTAGTTCCCCACCTCATGGCTACCGGAGGCCTCACATCCTTTGAAAACTCCAGAGGTACGCGGAGATCAGTGCCTCCAAAGGAGACGATGCCTGACTCCTCGTGAAACTTGATAGGAGTCCCAGGATTCCTGTGGCACGTGGAAAGGGACCCTTGGTCTCCTGCCTCAGCTGGAGAGGCGTCCCAATTGCCCTGCCAAGCCTCGAGGAGTATCCCGAGTTGTCCCTCGCAACTAGGCAGGAGTCCTGACGTCGCTGAAGAAACACGTGGGTGGAAGGGCCATCCCCGTCGTAACTCGAGAATATACCCCAGGTTCCCGCCGCAAGTCGAGAAAAACCATGAGACTTCCCCCTCGCCGTGAGATGAGGCCCGATTCCCCTGCACTGTGTGCAGAGCAATTCCGTCTTGCACATCACACAAGATAGGAGCCTTGATTTCCTTGATGGCACTCCAGAGAAACCCCAAGAACACTGTTTCAAGGCTAGAGGGATCCTGAGGTCACTGTAGCAACACGAAAGAGCTCCGTGGACCAAAAATCAACTCGAGATGAGAGGTTAGTCCCTGGCTTCGACTCCAGAGGAATACCACCTTACCACAAGCACCTCAAGAGGAGGCTTCTCTCAGCTCTAGGTATGTGAGAGGGACCCTGATTTTGCGGCCTCAAGTGGAATGGACACCGCGATGCCCTGACTCGAAATAAGGCCGGATATCCCTGCAGTGACTTGAATGCAGTCTCGTCTTGCATCTCCGAAAATGAAAGGATGTCTGAATCCCCTGTGGAGACCACAGAGAAAGACCTAGTTCCCCACCTCATGGCGACCGGAGGCCTCACATCCTTTGAAAACTCCAGAGGTACGCGGAGATCAGTGCCTCCAAAGGAGACGATGCCTGACTCCTCGTGAAACTTGATAGGAGTCCCAGGATTCCTGTGGCACGTGGAAAGGGACCCTTGGTCTCCCGCCTCAGCTGGAGAGGCGTCCCAATTGCCCTGCCAAGCCTCGAGGAGAATCCCGAGTTGTCCCTCGCAACTAGGCAGGAGTCCTGACGTCGCTGAAGAAACACGTGGGTGGAAGGGCCATCCCCGTCGTAACTCGAGAATATACCCCAGGTTCCCGCCGCAACTCGAGAAAAACCATGAGACTTCCCCCTCGCCGCGAGATGAGGCCCGATTCCCCTGCACTGCGTGCAGAGCAATGCCGTGTTGCACATCACACATGAAAGGAGCCTTGATTTCCTTGATGGCACTCCAGAGAAACCCCAAGAACACTGTTTCAAGGCTAGAGGGATCCTGAGGTCACTGTAGCAACACGAAAGAGCTCCGTGGCCCAAAAATCAACTCGAGATGAGAGGTTAGTCCCTGGCTTCGACTCCAGAGGAATACCACCTTACCACAAGCACCTCAAGAGGAGGCTTCTCTCAGCTCTAGGTATGTGAGAGGGACCCTGAGTTTGCGGCCTCAAGTGGAATGGACACCGTGATGCCCTGACTCGAAAAAAGCCCGGATATCCCTGCAGTGACTTGAATGCAGGCTCGTCTTGCATCTCCCAAGATGAAAGGATGTCTGAATCCCCTGTGGAGACCATAGAGAAAGACCTAGTTCCTCACCTCATCGCAACCGGAGGCCTCACATCCTTTGAAAACTCCAGAGGTACGCAGAGATCAGTGCCTCCAAAGGAGACGATGCCTGACTCCTCGTGAAACTTGATAGGAGTCCCAGGATTCCTGTGGCACGTGAAAAGGGACCCTTGGTCTCCTGCCTCAGCTCGAGAGGCGTCCCAATTGCCCTGCCAAGCCTCAAGGAGAATCCCGAGTTGTCCCTCGCAACTAGGCAGGAGTCTTGACGTCGCTGAAGAAACACGTGGTTGGAAGGGCCATCCCCGTCGTAACTCGAGAATATACCCCAGGTTCCCGCCGCAACTCGAGAAAAACCATGAGACTTCCCCCTCGCTGTGAGATGAGGCCCGATTCCCCTGCACTGCATGCAGAGCAATTCCGTGTTGCACATCACACATGAAAGGCGCCTTGAATTAATTGATGGCACTCCAGTGAAACCCCAGGAACACTGTTTCAAGGCCAGAGGGATCCTGAGGTTACTGTAGCAACACGAAAGAGCTCCGTGGACCAAAAATCAACTCGAGATGAGAGGTTAGTCCCTGGCTTCGACTCCAGAGGAAACCACCTTACCACAAGCACTTCAAGAGGAGGCTTCTCTCAGCTCTAGGTATGTGAGAGGGACCCTGAGTTTGCGGCCTCAAGTGGAATGGACACCGCGATGCCCTGACTCGAAAGAAGGCCGGATATCCCTGCAGTGACTTGAATGCAGGCTCGTCTTGCATCTCGCAAGATGAAAGGATGTCTGAATCCCCTGTGGAGACCACAGAAAAAGACCTAGTTCGCCACCTCCTTGCGACCGGAGGCCTCACATCCTATGAAAACTCCAGAGATACGCGGAGATCAGTGCCTCCAAAGAAGACGATGCCTGACTCCTCCTGAAACTTGATAGGAGTCCCAGGATTCCTGTGGCACGTGGAAAGGGACCCTTGCTCTCCCGCCTCAGCTGGAGAGGCGTCCCAATTGCCCTGCCAAGCCTCGAGGAGAATCCCGAGTTGTCCCTCGCAACTAGGCCGGAGTCCTGAGGTCGCTGAACAAACACGTGGGTGGAAGGGCTATCCCCGTCGTAACTCGAGAATATACCCCAGGTTACCGCCGCAACTCGAGAAAAACCATGAGACTTCCCCCTCGCCGCGAGATGAGGCCTGATTCCCCTGCACTGCGTGCAGAGCAATTCCGTGTTGCACATCACACATGAAAGCAGCCTTGATTTCCTTGATGGCACTCCAGAGAAACCCCAAGAACACTGTTTCAAGGCTAGAGGGATCCTGAGGTCACTGTAGCAACACGAAAGAGCTCCGTGGACCAAAAATCAACTCGAGATGAGAGGTTAGTCCCTGGCTTCGACTCCAGAGGAATACCACCTTACCACAAGCACCTCAAGAGGAGGCTTCTCTCAGCTCTAGGTATGTGAGAGGGACCCTGATTTTGCGGCCTCAAGTGGAATGGACACTGCGATGACCTGACGCGAAATAAGGCCGGATATCCCTGCAGTGACTTGAATGCAGGCTCGTCTTGCATCTCCCACGATGAAAGGATGTCCGAATCCCCTGTGGAGACCACAGAGAAAGACCTAGTTCCCTACCTCATGGCGACCGGAGGCCTGATATCCTTTGAAAACTCCAGAAGTACGCGGAGATCAGTGCCTCCAAATGAGACGATGCCTGACCCCTCGTGAAGCTTTATAGGAGTCCCAGGATTCCTGTGGCACGTGGAAAGGGACCCTTGGTCTCCTGCCTCAGCTGGAGAGGCGTCCCAATTGCCGTGGCAAGCCTCGAGGAGAATCCCGAGTTGTCCCTCGCAACTAGGCAGGAGTCCTGACGTCGCTGAACAAACACGTGGCTGGAAGGGCCATCCCCGTCGTAACTCGAGAATATACCCCAGGTTCCTACCGCAACTCGAGAGAAACCATGAGACTTCCCCCTCGCCGCGAGATGAGGCCCGATTCCCCTGCACTGTGTGCAGAGCAATTCCGTGTTGCACATCACACATGAAAGGCGCCTTGATTTCCTTGATGGCACTCCAGAGAAACCCCAAGAACACTGTTTCAAGGCTAGAGGGATCCTGAGGTCACTGTAGCAACACGAAAGAGCTCCGTGGACCAAAAATCAACTCGAGATGAGAGGTTAGTCCCTGGCTTCGACTCAGAGGAATACCACCTTACCACAAGCACCTCAAGAGGAGGCTTCTCTCAGCTCTAGGTATGTGAGAGGGACCCTGATTTTGCGGCCTCAAGTGGAATGGACACTGCGATGACCTGACGCGAAATAAGGCCGGATATCCCTGCAGTGACTTGAATGCAGGCTCGTCTTGCATCTCCCAAGATGAAAGGATGTCTGAATCCCCTGTGGAGACCACCAAGAAAGACCTAGTTCCCCACATCATAGCGAACGGAGGCCTCACATCCTTTGAAAACTCCAGAGGTACGCGGAGATCAGTGCCTCCAAAGGAGACGATGCCTGACTCCTCGTGAAACTTGATAGGAGTCCCAGGATTCCTGTGGCACGTGGATAGGGACCCTTGGTCTCCCGCCTCAGCTGGAGAGGCGTCCCAATTGCCCTGCCAAGCCTCGAGGAGAATCCCGAGTTGTCCCTCGCAACTAGGCAGGAGTCCTGCCGTCGCTGAACAAACACGTGGGTGGAAGGGCCATCTCCGTCCTAACTCGAGAATATACCACAGGTTCCCGCCGCAACACGAGAAAAACCATGAGACTTCCCCCTCGCCGCGAGATGAGGCCTGATTCCCCTGCACTGCGTGCAGAGCAATTCCGTTTTGCACATCACACATGAAAGGAGCCTTGATTTCCTTAATGGCACTCCAGAGAAACCCCAAGAACACTGTTTCAAGGCTAGAGGGATCCTGAGGTCACTGTAGCAACTCGAAAGAGCTCCGTGGACCTAAAATCAACTCGAGATGAGAGGTTAGTCCCTGGCTTCGACTCCAGAGGAATACCACCTTACCACAAGCACCTCAAGAGGAGGCTTCTCTCAGCTCTAGGTATGTGAGAGGGACCCTGAGTTTGCGGCCTCAAGTGGAATGGACACCGCGATGCCCTGACTCGAAATAAGGCCGGATATCCCTGCAGTGACTTGAATGCAGGCTCGTCTTGCATCTCCCAAGATGAAAGGATGTCTGAATCCCCTGTGGAGACCATAGAGAAAGAGCTAGTTCCCCACCTCATGGCGACCGGAAGCCTCACATCCTTTGAAAATTCCAGAGGTACGCGGAGATCAGTGCCTCCAAAGGAGACGATGCCTGACTCCTCGTGAAACTTGATAGGAGTCCCAGGACTCCTGTGGCACGTGGATAGGGACCCTTGGTCTCCCGCCTCAGCTGGAGAGGCGTCCCAATTGCCCTGCCAAGCCTCGAGGAGAATCCCGAGTTGTCCCTCCCAACTAGGCAAGAGTCCTGCCGTCGCTGAACACACACGTGGGTGGAAGGGCCATCTCCGTCGTAACTCGAGAATATACACCAGGTTCCCGCCGCAACACGAGAAAAACCATGAGACTTCCCCCTCGCCGCGAGATGAGGCCTGATTCCCCTGCACTGCGTGCAGAGCAATTCCGTGTTGCACATCACACATGAAAGGAGCCTTGATTTCCTTAATGGCACTCCAGAGAAACCCCAAGAACACTGTTTCAAGGCTAGAGGGATCCTGAGGTCACTGTAGCAACACGAAAGAGCTCCGTGGACCAAAAATCAACTCGAGATGAGAGGTTAGTCCCTGGCTTCGACTCCAGAGGAATACCACCTTACCACAAGCACCTCAAGAGGAGGCTTCTCTCAGCTCTAGGTATGTGAGAGGGACCCTGAGTTTGCGGCCTCAAGTGGAATGGAAACCGCGATGCCCTGACGTGAAATAAGGCCGGATATTCCTGCAGTGACTTGAATACAGGCTCGTCTTGCATCTCCCAAGATGAAAGGATGTCTGAATCCCCTGTGAAAACCACAGAGAAAGACCTAGTTCCCCACCTCATGGCGACCGGAGGCCTCACATCCTTTGAAAACTCCAGAGGTACGCGGAGATCAGTGCCTCCAAAGGAGACGATACCTGACTCCTCGTGAAACTTGATAGGAGTCCCAGGATTCCTGTGGCACGTGGAAAGGGACCCTTGGTCTCCCGCCTCAGCTGGAGAGGCGTCCCAATTGCCCTGCAAAGCCTCGAGGAGAATCCCGAGTTGTCCCTCGCAACTAGGCAGGATTCCTGACGTCGCTGAACAAACACGTGGGTGGAAGGGCTATCCCCGTCGTAACTCGAGAATATACCCCAGGTTACCGCCGCAACTCGAGAAAAACCATGAGACTTCCCCCTCGCCGCGAGATGAGGCCCGATTCCCCTGCACTGCGTGCAGAGCAATTCCGTGTTGCACATCACACATGAAAGGAGCCTTGATTTCCTTGATGGCACTCCAGAGAAACCCCAAGAACACTGTTTCAAGGCTAGAGGGATCCTGAGGTCACTGTAGCAACACAAAAGAGCTCCGTGGACCAAAAATCAACTCGAGATGAGAGGTTAGTCCCTGGCTTCGACTCAGAGGAATACCACCTTACCACAAGCACCTCAAGAGGAGGCTTCTCTCAGCTCTAGGTATGTGACAGGGACCCTGATTTTGCGGCCTCAAGTGGAATGGACACTGCGATGACCTGACGCGAAATAAGGCCAGATATCCCTGCAGTGACTTGAATGCAGGCTCGTCTTGCATCTCCCAAGATGAAAGGATGTCTGAATCCCCTGTGGAGACCACCAAGAAAGACCTAGTTCCCCACCTCATGGCGAACGGAGGTCTCACATCCTTTGAAAACTCCAGAGGTACGCGGAGATCAGTGCCTCCAAAGGAGACGATGCCTGACTCCTCGTGAAACTTGATAGGAGTCCCAGGACTCCTGTGGCACGTGGATAGGGACCCTTGGTCTCCCGCCTCAGCTGGAGAGGCGTCCCAATTGCCCTGCCAAGCCTCGAGGAGAATCCCGAGTTGTCCCTCGCAACTAGGCAGGAGTCCTGCCGTCGCTGAACAAACACGTGGGTGGAAGGGCTATCCCCGTCCTAACTCGAGAATATACCCCAGGTTCCCGCCGCAAAACGAGAAAAACCATGAGACTTCCCCCTCGCCGCGAGATGAGGCCTGATTCCCCTGCACTGCGTGCAGAGCAATTCCGTTTTGCACATCACACATGAAAGGAGCCTTGATTTCCTTAATGGCACTCCAGAGAAACCCCAAGAACACTGTTTCAAGGCTAGAGGGATCCTGAGGTCACTGTAGCAACTCGAAAGAGCTCCGTGGAACAAAAATCAACTCGAGATGAGAGGTTAGTCCCTGGCTTCGACTCCAGAGGAATACCACCTTACCACAAGCACCTCAAGAGGAGGCTTCTCTCAGCTCTAGGTATGTGACAGGGACCCTGAGTTTGCGGCCTCAAGTGGAATGGACACCGCGATGCCCTGACGCAAAATAAGGCCGGATATCCCTGCAGTGACTTGAATACAGGCTCGTCTTGCATCTCCCAAGATGAAAGGATGTCTGAATCCCCTGTGAAAACCACAGAGAAAGACCTAGTTCCCCACCTCATGGCGACCGGAGGCCTCACATCCTTTGAAAACTCCAGAGGTACGCGTAGATCAGTGCCTCCAAAGGAGACGATGCCTGACTCCTCGTGAATCTTGATAGGAGTCCCAGGATTCCTGTGGCACGTGGAAAGGGACCCTTGGTCTCCCGCCTCAGCTGGAGAGGCGTCCCAATTGCCCTGACAAGCCTCGAGGAGAATCCCGAGTTGTCCCTCGGAACTAGGCAGGAGTTCTTACGTCGCTGAAAAACACTTGTGTGGAAGGGCCATCCCCGTCGTAACTCGAGAATATAACCCAGGTTCCCGCCGCAACTCGAGAAAAACCATGAGACTTCCCCCTCGCCGCGAGATGAGGCCCGATTCCCCTGCACTGCGTGCAGAGCTATTCCGTGTTGCACATTACATATGAAAGGAGCCTTGATTTCCTTAGTGGCACTCCAGAGAAACCCCAAGAACACTGTTTCCAGGCTAGAGGGATCCTGAGGTCACTGTAGCAACTCGAAAGAGCTCCGTGGACCAAAAATGAACTCGAGATGAGAGGTTAGTCCCTGGTTTCCACTCCAGAGGAATACCACCTTACCACAAGCACCTCAAGAGGAGGCTTCTCTCAGCTCTTGGTATGTGAGAGGGACCCTGATTTTGCGGCCTCAAGTGGAATGGACACTGCGATGCCCTGACTCGAAAGAAGGCCGGATATCCCTGCAGTGACTTGAATGCAGGCTCGTCTTGCATCTCCCAAGACGAAAGGATGTCTGAATCACCTGTGTAGACCACAGAGAAAGACCTAGTTCCCCACCTCATCGCGACCGGAGGCCTCACATCGTTTGAAAACTCCAGAGGTACGCGGAGATCAGTGCCTCCAAAGGAGACGATGCCTGACTCCTCGTGAAACTTGATAGTAGTCCCAGGATTCCTGTGGCAGGTGGAAAGGGACCCTTGGTCTCCCGCCTCAGCTGGAGAGGCGTCCCAATTGCCCTGCCAAGCCTCGAGGAGAATCCCGAGTTGTCCCTAGCAACTAGGCAGGAGTCCTGCCGTCGCTGAACAAACACGTGGGTGGAAGGGCCATCTCCGTCCTAACTCGAGAATATACCCCAGGTTCCCGCCGCAACACGAGAAAAACCATGAGACTTCCCCCTCGCCGCGAGATGAGGCCTGATTCCCCTGCACTGCGTGCAGAGCAATTCCGTTTTGCACATCACACATGAAAGGAGCCTTGATTTCCTTAATGGCACTCCAGAGAAACCCCAAGAACACTGTTTCAAGGCTAGAGGGATCCTGAGGTCACTGTAGCAACTCGAAAGAGCTCCGTGGACCAAAAATCAACTCGAGATGAGAGGTTAGTCCCTGGCTTCGACTCCAGAGGAATACCACCTTACCACAAGCACCTCAAGAGGAGGCTTCTCTCAGCTCTAGGTATGTGAGAGGGACCCTGAGTTTGCGGCCTCAAGTGGAATGGACACCGCGATGCCCTGACTCGAAATAAGGCCGGATATCCCTGCAGTGACTTGAATGCAGGCTCGTCTTGCATCTCCCAAGATGAAAGGATGTCTGAATCCCCTGTGGAGACCATAGAGAAAGAGCTAGTTCCCCACCTCATGGCGACCGGAGGCCTCACATCCTTTGAAAACTCCAGAGGGACGCGGAGATCAGTGCCTCCAAAGGAGACGATGCCTGACTCCTCGTGAAACTTGATAGGAGTCCCAGGACTCCTGTGGCACGTGGATAGGGACCCTTGGTCTCCCGCCTCAGCTGGAGAGGCGTCCCAATTGCCCTGCCAAGCCTCGAGGAGAATCCCGAGTTGTCCCTCCCAACTAGGCAAGAGTCCTGCCGTCGCTGAACAAACACGTGGGTGGAAGGGCCATCTCCGTCGTAACTCGAGAATATACACCAGGTTCCCGCCGCAACACGAGAAAAACCATGAGACTTCCCCCTCGCCGCGAGATGAGGCCTGATTCCCCTGCACTGCGTGCAGAGCAATTCCGTGTTGCACATCACACATGAAAGGAGCCTTGATTTCCTTAATGGCACTCCAGAGAAACCCCAAGAACACTGTTTCAAGGCTAGAGGGATCCTGAGGTCACTGTAGCAACACGAAAGAGCTCCGTGGACCAAAAATCAACTCGAGATGAGAGGTTAGTCCCTGGCTTCGACTCCAGAGGAATACCACCTTACCACAAGCACCTCAAGAGGAGGCTTCTCTCAGCTCTAGGTATGTGAGAGGGACCCTGAGTTTGCGGCCTCAAGTGGAATGGAAACCGCGATGCCCTGACGTGAAATAAGGCCGGATATCCCTGCAGTGACTTGAATACAGGCTCGTCTTGCATCTCCCAAGATGAAAGGATGTCTGAATCCCCTGTGAAAACCACAGAGAAAGACCAAGTTCCCCACCTCATGGCGACCGGAGGCCTCACATCCTTTGAAAACTCCAGAGGTACGCGGAGATCAGTGCCTCCAAAGGAGACGATACCTGACTCCTCGTGAAACTTGATAGGAGTCCCAGGATTCCTGTGGCACGTGGAAAGGGACCCTTGGTCTCCCGCCTCAGCTGGAGAGGCGTCCCAATTGCCCTGCAAAGCCTCGAGGAGAATCCCGAGTTGTCCCTCGCAACTAGGCAGGAGTCCTGACGTCGCTGAACAAACACTTGTGTGGAAGGGCCATCCCCGTCGTAACTCGAGAATATACCCCAGGTTCCCGCCGCAACTCGAGAAAAACCATGAGACTTCCCCCTCGCCGCGAGATGAGGCCCGATTCCCCTGCACTGCGTGCAGAGCAATTCCGTGTTGCACATCACACATGAAAGGAGCCTTGATTTCCTTGATGGCACTCCAGAGAAACCCCAAGAACACTGTTTCAAGGCTAGAGGGATTCTGAGGTCACTGTAGCAACACGAAAGAGCTCCGTGGACCAAAAATCAACTCGAGATGAGAGGTTAGTCCCTGGCTTCGACTCAGAGGAATACCACCTTACCACAAGCACCTCAAGAGGAGGCTTCTCTCAGCTCTAGGTATGTGAGAGGGACCCTGATTTTGCGGCCTCAAGTGGAATGGACACTGCGATGACCTGACGCGAAATAAGGCCGGATATCCCTGCAGTGACTTGAATGCAGGCTCGTCTTGCATCTCCCAAGATGAAAGGATGTCTGAATCCCCTGTGGAGACCACCAAGAAAGACCTAGTTCCCCACATCATAGCGAACGGAGGCCTCACATCCTTTGAAAACTCCAGAGGTACGCGGAGATCAGTGCCTCCAAAGGAGACGATGCCTGACTCCTCGTGAAACTTGATAGGAGTCCCAGGATTCCTGTGGCACGTGGATAGGGACCCTTGGTCTCCCGCCTCAGCTGGACAGGCGTCCCAATTGCCCTGCCAAGCCTCGAGGAGAATCCCGAGTTGTCCCTCGCAACTAGGCAGGAGTCCTGCCGTCGCTGAACAAACACGTGGGTGGAAGGGCCATCTCCGTCCTAACTCGAGAATATACCCCAGGTTCCCGCCGCAACACGAGAAAAACCATGAGACTTCCCCCTCGCCGCGAGATGAGGCCTGATTCCCCTGCACTGCGTGCAGAGCAATTCCGTTTTGCACATCACACATGAAAGGAGCCTTGATTTCCTTAATGGCACTCCAGATAAACCCCAAGAACACTGTTTCAAGGCTAGAGGGATCCTGAGGTCACTGTAGCAACTCGAAAGAGCTCCGTGGACCAAAAATCAACTCGAGATGAGAGGTTAGTCCCTGGCTTCGACTCCAGAGGAATACCACCTTACCACAAGCACCTCAAGAGGAGGCTTCTCTCAGCTCTAGGTATGTGAGAGGGACCCTGAGTTTGCGGCCTCAAGTGGAATGGACACCGCGATGCCCTGACGCAAAATAAGGCCGGATATCCCTGCAGTGACTTGAATACAGGCTCGTCTTGCATCTCCCAAGATGAAAGGATGTCTGAATCCCCTGTGAAAACCACAGAGAAAGACCTAGTTCCCCACCTCATGGCGACCGGAGGCCTCACATCCTTTGAAAACTCCAGAGGTACGCGTAGATCAGTGCCTCCAAAGGAGACGATGCCTGACTCCTCGTGAATCTTGATAGGAGTCCCAGGATTCCTGTGGCACGTGGAAAGGGACCCTTGGTCTCCCGCCTCAGCTGGAGAGGCGTCCCAATTGCCCTGGCAAGCCTCGAGGAGAATCCCGAGTTGTCCCTCGCAACTAGGCAGGATTCCTGACGTCGCTGAACAAACACGTGGGTGGAAGGGCTATCCCCCTCGTAACTCGAGAATATACCCCAGGTTACCGCCGCAACTCGAGAAAAACCATGAGACTTCCCCCTCGCCGCGAGATGAGGCCCGATTCCCCTGCACTGCGTGCAGAGCTATTCCGTGTTGCACATTACATATGAAAGGAGCCTTGATTTCCTTAGTGGCACTCCAGAGAAACCCCAAGAACACTGTTTCCAGGCTAGAGGGATCCTGAGGTCACTGTAGCAACTCGAAAGAGCTCCGTGGACCAAAAATGAACTCGAGATGAGAGGTTAGTCCCTGGTTTCCACTCCAGAGGAATACCACCTTACCACAAGCACCTCAAGAGGAGGCTTCTCTCAGCTCTTGGTATGTGAGAGGGACCCTGAGTTTGCGGCCTCAAGTGGAATGGACACTGCGATGCCCTGACTCGAAAGAAGGCCGGATATCCCTGCAGTGACTTGAATGCAGGCTCGTCTTGCATCTCCCAAGACGAAAGGATGTCTGAATCACCTGTGTAGACCACAGAGAAAGACCTAGTTCCCCACCTCATCGCGACCGGAGGCCTCACATCGTTTGAAAACTCCAGAGGTACGCGGAGATCAGTGCCTCCAAAGGAGACGATGCCTGACTCCTCGTGAAACTTGATAGTAGTCCCAGGATTCCTGTGGCAGGTGGAAAGGGACCCTTGGTCTCCCGCCTCAGCTGGAGAGGCGTCCCAATTGCCCTGCCAAGCCTCGAGGAGAATCCCGAGTTGTCCCTAGCAACTAGGCAGGAGTCCTGCCTTCGCTGAACAAACACGTGGGTGGAAGGGCCATCTCCGTCCTAACTCGAGAATATACCCCAGGTTCCCGCCGCAACTCGAGAAAAACCATGAGACTTCCCCCTCGCCGCGAGATGAGGACTGATTCCCCTGCACTGCGTGCAGAGCAATTCCGTTTTGCACATCACACATGAAAGGAGCCTTGATTTCCTTAATGGCACTCCAGAGAAACCCCAAGAACACTGTTTCAAGGCTAGAGGGATCCTGAGGTCACTGTAGCAACTCGAAAGAGCTCCGTGGACCAAAAATCAACTCGAGATGAGAGGTTAGTCCCTGGCTTCGACTCCAGAGGAATACCACCTTACCACAAGCACCTCAAGAGGAGGCTTCTCTCAGCTCTAGGTATGTGAGAGGGACCCTGAGTTTGCGGCCTCAAGTGGAATGGACACCGCGATGCCCTGACTCGAAATAAGGCCAGATATCCCTGCAGTGACTTGAATGCAGGCTCGTCTTGCATCTCCCAAGATGAAAGGATGTCTGAATCCCCTGTGGAGACCATAGAGAAAGAGCTAGTTCCCCACCTCATGGCGACCGGAGGCCTCACATCCTTTGAAAACTCCAGAGGGACGCGGAGATCAGTGCCTCCAAAGGAGACGATGCCTGACTCCTCGTGAAACTTGATAGGAGTCCCAGGACTCCTGTGGCACGTGGATAGGGGCCCTTGGTCTCCCGCCTCAGCTGGAGAGGCGTCCCAATTGCCCTGCCAAGCCTCGAGGAGAATCCCGAGTTGTCCCTCCCAACTAGGCAAGAGTCCTGCCGTCGCTGAACAAACACGTGGGTGGAAGGGCCATCTCCGTCGTAACTCGAGAATATACACCAGGTTCCCGCCGCAACACGAGAAAAACCATGAGACTTCCCCCTCGCCGCGAGATGAGGCCTGATTCCCCTGCACTGCGTGCAGAGCAATTCCGTGTTGCACATCACACATGAAATCAGCCTTGATTTCCTTAATGGCACTCCAGAGAAACCCCAAGAACACTGTTTCAAGGCTAGAGGGATCCTGAGGTCACTGTAGCAACACGAAAGAGCTCCGTGGACCAAAATCAACTCGAGATGAGAGGTTAGTCCCTGGCTTCGACTCCAGAGGAATACCACCTTACCACAAGCACCTCAAGAGGAGGCTTCTCTCAGCTCTAGGTATGTGAGAGGGACCCTGAGTTTGCGGCCTCAAGTGGAATGGAAACCGCGATGCCCTGACGCGAAATAAGGCCGGATATCCCTGCAGTGACTTGAATACAGGCTCGTCTTGCATCTCCCAAGATGAAAGGATGTCTGAATCCCCTGTGAAAACCACGGAGAAAGACCTAGTTCCCCACCTCATGGCGACCGGAGGCCTCACATCCTTTGAAAACTCCAGAGGTACGCGGAGATCAATGCCTCCAAAGGAGACAATACCTGACTCCTCGTGAAACTTGATAGGAGTCCCAGGATTCCTGTGGCACGTGGAAAGGGACCCTTGGTCTCCCGCCTCAGCTGGAGAGGCGTCCCAATTGCCCTGCAAAGCCTCGAGGAGAATCCCGAGTTGTCCCTCGCAACTAGGCAGGATTCCTGACGTCGCTGAACAAACACGTGGGTGGAAGGGCTATCCCCGTCGTAACTCGAGAATATACCCCAGGTTACCGCCGCAACTCGAGAAAAACCATGAGACTTCCCCCTCGCCGCGAGATGAGGCCCGATTCCCCTGCACTGCGTGCAGAGCAATTCCGTGTTGCACATCACACATGAAAGGAGCCTTGATTTCCTTGATGGCACTCCAGAGAAACCACAAGAACACTGTTTCAAGGCTAGCGGGATCCTGAGGTCACTGTAGCAACACAAAAGAGCTCCGTGGACCAAAAATCAACTCGAGATGAGAGGTTAGTCCCTGACTTCGACTCAGAGGAATACCACCTTACCACAAGCACCTCAAGAGGAGGCTTCTCTCAGCTCTAGGTATGTGACAGGGACCCTGATTTTGCGGCCTCAAGTGGAATCGACACTGCGATGACCTGACGCGAAATAAGGCCAGATATCCCTGCAGTGACTTGAATGCAGGCTCGTCTTGCATCTCCCAAGATGAAAGGATGTCTGAATCCCCTGTGGAGACCACCAAGAAAGACCTAGTTCCCCACCTCATGGCGAACGGAGGCCTCACGTCCTTTGAAAACTCCAGAGGTATGCGGAGATCAGTGCCTCCAAAGGAGACGATGCCTGACTCCTCGTGAAACTTGATAGGAGTCCCAGGATTCCTGTGGCACGTGGATAGGGACTCTTGGTCTCCCGCCTCAGCTGGAGAGGCGTCCCAATTGCCCTGCCAAGCCTCGAGGAGAATCCCGAATTGTCCCTCGCAACTAGGCAGGAGTCCTGCCGTCGCTGAAGAAACACGTGGGTGGAAGGCCCATCTCCGTGGTAACTCGAGAATATACCCCAGGTTCCCGCCGCAACACGAGAAAAACCATGAGACTTCCCCCCCCCCGCGAGATGAGGCCTGATTCCCCTGCACTGCGTGCAGAGCAATCCCGTTTTGCACATCACACATGAAAGGAGCATTGATTTCCTTAATGGCACTCCAGAGAAACCCCAAGAACACTGTTTCAAGGCTAGAGGGATCCTGAGGTCACTGTAGCAACTCGAAAGAGCTCCGTGGACCAAAAATCAACTCGAGATGAGAGGTTAGTCCCTGGCTTCGACTCCAGAGGAATACCACCTTACCACAAGCACCTCAAGAGGAGGCTTCTCTCAGCTCTAGGTATGTGAGAGGGACGCTGAGTTTGCGGCCTCAAGTGGAATGGACACCGCGATGCCCTGACTCGAAATAAGGCCGGATATCCCTGCAGTGACTTGAATGCAGGCTCGTCTTGCATCTCCCAAGATGAAAGGATGTCTGAATCCCCTGTGGAGACCATAGAGAAAGAGCTAGTTCCCCACCTCATGGCGACCGGAGGCCTCACATCCTTTGAAAACTCCAGAGGGACGCGGAGATCAGTGCCTCCAAAGGAGACGATGCCTGACTCCTCGTGAAACTTGATAGGAGTCCCAGGACTCCTGTGGCACGGGGATAGGGACCCTTGGTCTCCCGCCTCAGCTGGAGAGGCGTCCCAATTGCCCTGCCAAACCTCGAGGAGAATCCCGAGTTGTCCCTCCCAACTAGGCAAGAGTCCTGCCGTCGCTGAACAAACACGTGGGTGGAAGGGCCATCTCCGTCGTAACTCGAGAATATACACCAGGTTCCCGCCGCAACACGAGAAAAACCATGAGACTTCCCCCTCGCCGCGAGATGAGGCCTGATTCCCCTGCACTGCGTGCAGAGCAATTCCGTGTTGCACATCACACATGAAAGGAGCCTTGATTTCCTTAATGGCACTCCAGAGAAACCCCAAGAACACTGTTTCAAGGCTAGAGGGATCCTGAGGTCACTGTAGCAACACGAAAGAGCTCCGTGGACCAAAAATCAACTCGAGATGAGAGGTTAGTCCCTGGCTTCGACTCCAGAGGAATACCACCTTACCACAAGCACCTCAAGAGGAGGCTTCTCTCAGCTCTAGGTATGTGAGAGGGACCCTGAGTTTGCGGCCTCAAGTGGAATGGACACCGCGATGCCCTGACGCGAAATAACGCCGGATATCCCTGCAGTGACTTGAATACAGGCTCGTCTTGCATCTCCCAAGATGAAAGGATGTCTGAATCCCCTGTGAAAACCACAGAGAAAGACCTAGTTCCCCACCTCATGGCGACCGGAGTCCTCACATCCTTTGAAAACTCCAGAGGTACGCGGAGATCAGTGCCTCCAAAGGAGACGATACCTGACTCCTCGTGAAACTTGATAGGAGTCCCAGGATTCCTGTGGCACGTGGAAAGGGACCCTTGGTCTCCCGCCTCAGCTGGAGAGGCGTCCCAATTGCCCTGCAAAGCCTCGAGGAGAATCCCGAGTTGTCCCTCGCAACTAGGCAGGAGTCCTGACGTCGCTGAACAAACACGTGTGTGGAAGGGCCATCCCCGTCGGAACTCGAGAATATACCCCAGGTTCCCGCCGCAACTCGAGAAAAACCATGAGACTTCCCCCTCGCCGCGAGATGAGGCCCGATTCCCCTGCAGTGCGTACAGAGCAATTCCGTGTTGCACATCACACATGAAAGGAGCCTTGTTTTCCTTGATGGCACTCCAGAGAAACCCCAAGAACACTGTTTCAAGGCTAGAGGGATCCTGAGGTCACTGTAGCAACACAAAAGAGCTCCGTGGACCAAAAATCAACTCGAGATGAGAGGTTAGTCCCTGGCTTCGACTCCAGAGGAATACCACCTTACCACAAGCACCTCAAGAGGAGGCTTCTCTCAGCTCTAGGTATGTGAGAGGGACCCTGAGTTTGCAGCCTCAAGTGGAATGGACACCGCGATGCCCTGACTTGAAATAACGCCGGATATCCCTGCAGTGACTTGAATGCAGGCTCGTCTTGCATCTCCCAAGATGAAAGGATGTCCGAATCCCCTGTGGAGACCACAGAGAAAGACCTAGTTCCCCACCTCATGGCGACCGGAGACCTCATATCCTTTGAAAACTCCAGAGGTACGCGGAGATCAGTGCCTCCAAAGGAAACGATGCCTGACTCCTCGTGAAACTTGATAGGAGTCCCAGGATTCCTGTGGCACGTGGAAAGGGACGCTTGGTCTCCTGCCTCAGCTGGAGAGGCGTGCCAATTGCCCTGCCAAGCCTCGAGGAGAATCCCGAGTTGTCCCTCGCAACTAGGCAGGAGTCCTGACGTCGCTGAACAAACACGTGGGTGGAAGGGCCATCCCCGTCGTAACTCGAGAATATACCCCAGGTTCCCGCCGCAACTCGGGAAAAACCATGCGACTTCCCCCTCGCTGTGAGATGAGGCCCGATTCCCCAGCACTGCGTGCAGAGCAATGCCGTCTTGCACATCACACATGAAAGGAGCCTTGATTTCCTTGATGGCACTCCAGAGAAACCCCAAGAACACTGTTTCAAGGCTAGAGGGATCCTGAGGTCACTGTAGCAACACGAAAGAGCTCCGTGGACCAAAAATCAACTCGAGATGAGAGGTTAGTCCCTGGCTTCGACTCCAGAGGAATACCACCTTACCACAAGCACCTCAAGAGGAGGCTTCTCTCAGCTCTAGGTATGTGAGAGGGACCCTGAGTTTGCGGCCTCAAGTGGAATGGACACTGCGATGCCCTAACTCGAAATAACGCCGGATATCCCTGCAGTGACTTGAATGCAGGCTCGTCTTGCATCTCCCAAGATGAAAGGATGTCCGAATCCCCTGTGGAGACCAGAGAGAAAGACCTAGTTCCCTACCTCATGGCGACCGGAGGCCTGATATCCTTTGAAAACTCCAGAAGTACGCGGAGATCAGTGCCTCCAAATGAGACGATGCCTGACCCCTCGTGAAGATTTATAGGAGTGCCAGGATTCCTGTGGCACGTGGAAAGGGACCCTTTGTCTCCTGCCTCAGCTGGAGAGGCGTCCCAATTGCCCTGCCAAGCCTCGAGGAGAATCCCGAGTTGTCCCTCGCAACTAGGCAGGAGTCCTGACGTCGCTGAACAAACACGTGGGTGGAAGGGCCATCCCCGTCGTAACTCGAGAATATACCCCAGGTTCCTACCGCAACTCGAGATAAACCATGAGACTTCCCCCTCGCCGCGAGATGAGGCCCGATTCCCCTGCACTGCGTGCAGAGCAATTCCGTGTTGCACATCACACATGAAAGGAGCCTTGATTTCCTTGATGGCACTCCAGAGAAATCCCAAGAACACTGTTTCAAGGCTAGAGGGATCCTGAGGTCACTGTAGCAACACGAAAGAGCTCCGTGGACCAAAAATCAACTCGAGATGAGAGGTTAGTCCCTGGCTTCGACTCCAGAGGAATACCACCTTACCACAAGCACCTCAAGAGGAGGCTTCTCTCAGCTCTAGGTATGTGAGAGGGACCCTGATTTTGCGGCCTCAAGTGGAATGGACACCGCGATGCCCTGACTTGAAATAACGCCGGATATCCCTGCAGTGACTTGAATGCAGGCTCGTCTTGCATCTCCCAAGATGAAAGGATGTCCGAATCCCCTGTGGAGACCACAGAGAAAGACCTAGTTCCCCACCTCATGGCGACTGGAGGCCTCACATCCTTTGAAAACTCCAGAGGTACGCGGAGATCAGTGCCTCCAAAGGAGACGATGCCTGACTCCTCGTGAAACTTGATAGGAGTCCCAGGATTCCTGTGGCACGTGGAAAGGGAACCTTGGTCTCCCGCCTCAGCTGGAGAGGCGTCCCAATTGCCCTGCCAAGCCTCGAGGAGAATCCCGAGTTGTCCCTCCCAACTAGGCAGGAGTCCTGACGTCGCTGAACAAACACGTGGGTGGAAGGGCCATCCCCGTCGTAACTCGAGAATATACCCCAGGTTCCCGCCGCAACTCGAGAAAAACCATGAGACTTCCCCCTCGCCGCGAGATGAGGCCCGATTCCCCTGCACTGCGTGCAGAGCAATTCCGTGTTGCACATCACACATGAAAGGAGCCTTGATTTCCTTGATGGCACTCCAGAGAAACCCCAAGAACACTGTTTCAAGGCTAGAGGGATTCTGAGGTCACTGTAGCAACACGAAAGAGCTCCGTGGACCAAAAATCAACTCGAGATGAGAGGTTAGTCCCTGGCTTCGACTCAGAGGAATACCACCTTACCACAAGCACCTCAAGAGGAGGCTTCTCTAAGCTCTAGGTATGTGAGAGGGACCCTGATTTTGCGGCCTCAAGTGGAATGGACACTGCGATGACCTGACGCGAAATAAGGCCGGATATCCCTGCAGTGACTTGAATGCAGGCTCGTCTTGCATCTCCCAAGATGAAAGGATGTCTGAATCCCCTGTGGAGACCACCAAGAAAGACCTAGTTCCCCACCTCATGGCGACCGGAGGCCTCACATCCTTTGAAAACTCCAGAGGTACGCGGAGATCAGTGCCTCCAAAGGAGACAATGCCTGACTCCTCGTGAAACTTGATAGGAGTCCCAGGATTCCTGTGGCACGTGGATAGGGACCCTTGGTCTCCCGCCTCAGCTGGACAGGCGTCCCAATTGCCCTGCCAAGCCTCGAGGAGAATCCCGAGTTGTCCCTCGCAACTAGGCAGGAGTCCTGCCGTCGCTGAACAAACACGTGGGTGGAAGGGCCATCTCCGTCCTAACTCGAGAATATACCCCAGGTTCCCGCCGCAACACGAGAAAAACCATGAGACTTCCCCCTCGCCGCGAGATGAGGCCTGATTCCCCTGCACTGCGTGCAGAGCAATTCCGTTTTGCACATCACACATGAAAGGAGCCTTGATTTCCTTAATGGCACTCCAGAGAAACCCCAAGAACACTGTTTCAAGGCTAGAGGGATCCTGAGGTCACTGTAGCAACTCGAAAGAGCTCCGTGGACCAAAAATCAACTCGAGATGAGAGGTTAGTCCCTGGCTTCGACTCCAGAGGAATACCACCTTACCACAAGCACCTCAAGAGGAGGCTTCTCTCAGCTCTAGGTATGTGAGAGGGACCCTGAGTTTGCGGCCTCAAGTGGAATGGAAACCGCGATGCCCTGACGTGAAATAAGGCCGGATATCCCTGCAGTGACTTGAATACAGGCTCGTCTTGCATCTCCCAAGATGAAAGGATGTCTGAATCCCCTGTGAAAACCACAGAGAAAGACCAAGTTCCCCACCTCATGGCGACCGGAGGCCTCACATCCTTTGAAAACTCCAGAGGTACGCGGAGATCAGTGCCTCCAAAGGAGACGATACCTGACTCCTCGTGAAACTTGATAGGAGTCCCAGGATTCCTGTGGCACGTGGAAAGGGACCCTTGGTCTCCCGCCTCAGCTGGAGAGGCGTCCCAATTGCCCTGCAAAGCCTCTAGGAGAATCCCGAGTTGTCCCTCGCAACTAGGCAGGAGTCCTGACGTCGCTGAACAAACACTTGTGTGGAAGGGCCATCCCCGTCGTAACTCGAGAATATACCCCAGGTTCCCGCCGCAACTCGAGAAAAACCATGAGACTTCCCCCTCGCCGCGAGATGAGGCCCGATTCCCCTGCACTGCGTGCAGAGCAATTCCGTGTTGCACATCACACATGAAAGGAGCCTTGATTTCCTTGATGGCACTCCAGAGAAACCCCAAGAACACTGTTTCAAGGCTAGAGGGATTCTGAGGTCACTGTAGCAACACGAAAGAGCTCCGTGGACCAAAAATCAACTCGAGATGAGAGGTTAGTCCCTGGCTTCGACTCAGAGGAATACCACCTTACCACAAGCACCTCAAGAGGAGGCTTCTCTCAGCTCTAGGTATGTGAGAGGGACCCTGATTTTGCGGCCTCAAGTGGAATGGACACTGCGATGACCTGACGCGAAATAAGGCCGGATATCCCTGCAGTGACTTGAATGCAGGCTCGTCTTGCATCTCCCAAGATGAAAGGATGTCTGAATCCCCTGTGGAGACCACCAAGAAAGACGTAGTTCCCCACATCATAGCGAACGGAGGCCTCACATCCTTTGAAAACTCCAGAGGTACGCGGAGATCAGTGCCTCCAAAGGAGACGATGCCTGACTCCTCGTGAAACTTGATAGGAGTCCCAGGATTCCTGTGGCACGTGGATAGGGACCCTTGGTCTCCCGCCTCAGCTGGACAGGCGTCCCAATTGCCCTGCCAAGCCTCGAGGAGAATCCCGAGTTGTCCCTCGCAACTAGGCAGGAGTCCTGCCGTCGCTGAACAAACACGTGGGTGGAAGGGCCATCTCCGTCCTAACTCGAGAATATACCCCAGGTTCCCGCCGCAACACGAGAAAAACCATGAGACTTCCCCCTCGCCGCGAGATGAGGCCCGATTCCCCTGCACTGCGTGCAGAGCAATTCCGTATTGCACATCACACATGAAAGGAGCCTTGATTTCCTTAATGGCACTCCAGAGAAACCCCAAGAACACTGTTTCAAGGCTAGAGGGATCCTGAGGTCACTGTAGCAACTCGAAAGAGCTCCGTGGACCAAAAATCAACTCGAGATGAGAGGTTAGTCCCTGGCTTCGACTCCAGAGGAATACCACCTTACCACAAGCACCTCAAGAGGAGGCTTCTCTCAGCTCTAGGTATGTGAGAGGGACCCTGAGTTTGCGGCCTCAAGTGGAATGGACACCGCGATGCCCTGACGCAAAATAAGGCCGGATATCCCTGCAGTGACTTGAATACAGGCTCGTCTTGCATCTCCCAAGATGAAAGGATGTCTGAATCCCCTGTGAAAACCACAGAGAAAGACCTAGTTCCCCACCTCATGGCGACCGGAGGCCTCACATCCTTTGAAAACTCCAGAGGTACGCGTAGATCAGTGCCTCCAAAGGAGACGATGCCTGACTCCTCGTGAATCTTGATAGGAGTCCCAGGATTCCTGTGGCACGTGGAAAGGGACCCTTGGTCTCCCGCCTCAGCTGGAGAGGCGTCCCAATTGCCCTGGCAAGCCTCGAGGAGAATCCCGAGTTGTCCCTCGCAACTAGGCAGGATTCCTGACGTCGCTGAACAAACACGTGGGTGGAAGGGCTATCCCCGTCGTAACTCGAGAATATACCCCAGGTTACCGCCGCAACTCGAGAAAAACCATGAGACTTCCCCCTCGCCGCGAGATGAGGCCCGATTCCCCTGCACTGCGTGCAGAGCTATTCCGTGTTGCACATTACATATGAAAGGAGCCTTGATTTCCTTAGTGGCACTCCAGAGAAACCCCAAGAACACTGTTTCCAGGCTAGAGGGATCCTGAGGTCACTGTAGCAACTCGAAAGAGCTCCGTGGACCAAAAATGAACTCGAGATGAGAGGTTAGTCCCTGGTTTCCACTCCAGAGGAATACCACCTTACCACAAGCACCTCAAGAGGAGGCTTCTCTCAGCTCTTGGTATGTGAGAGGGACCCTGAGTTTGCGGCCTCAAGTGGAATGGACACTGCGATGCCCTGACTCGAAAGAAGGCCGGATATCCCTGCAGTGACTTGAATGCAGGCTCGTCTTGCATCTCCCAAGACGAAAGGATGTCTGAATCACCTGTGTAGACCACAGAGAAAGACCTAGTTCCCCACCTCATCGCGACCGGAGGCCTCACATCGTTTGAAAACTCCAGAGGTACGCGGAGATCAGTGCCTCCAAAGGAGACGATGCCTGACTCCTCGTGAAACTTGATAGTAGTCCCAGGATTCCTGTGGCAGGTGGAAAGGGACCCTTGGTCTCCCGCCTCAGCTGGAGAGGCGTCCCAATTGCCCTGCCAAGCCTCGAGGAGAATCCCGAGTTGTCCCTAGCAACTAGGCAGGAGTCCTGCCTTCGCTGAACAAACACGTGGGTGGAAGGGCCATCTCCGTCCTAACTCGAGAATATACCCCAGGTTCCCGCCGCAACTCGAGAAAAACCATGAGACTTCCCCCTCGCCGCGAGATGAGGCCTGATTCCCCTGCACTGCGTGCAGAGCAATTCCGTTTTGCACATCACACATGAAAGGAGCCTTGATTTCCTTAATGGCACTCCAGAGAAACCCCAAGAACACTGTTTCAAGGCTAGAGGGATCCTGAGGTCACTGTAGCAACTCGAAAGAGCTCCGTGGACCAAAAATCAACTCGAGATGAGAGGTTAGTCCCTGGCTTCGACTCCAGAGGAATACCACCTTACCACAAGCACCTCAAGAGGAGGCTTCTCTCAGCTCTAGGTATGTGAGAGGGACCCTGAGTTTGCGGCCTCAAGTGGAATGGACACCGCGATGCCCTGACTCGAAATAAGGCCAGATATCCCTGCAGTGACTTGAATGCAGGCTCGTCTTGCATCTCCCAAGATGAAAGGATGTCTGAATCCCCTGTGGAGACCACAGAGAAAGAGCTAGTTCCCCACCTCATGGCGACCGGAGGCCTCACATCCTTTGAAAACTCCAGAGGGACGCGGAGATCAGTGCCTCCAAAGGAGACGATGCCTGACTCCTCGTGAAACTTGATAGGAGTCCCAGGACTCCTGTGGCACGTGGATAGGGGCCCTTGGTCTCCCGCCTCAGCTGGAGAGGCGTCCCAATTGCCCTGCCAAGCCTCGAGGAGAATCCCGAGTTGTCCCTCCCAACTAGGCAAGAGTCCTGCCGTCGCTGAACAAACACGTGGGTGGAAGGGCCATCTCCGTCGTAACTCGAGAATATACACCAGGTTCCCGCCGCAACACGAGAAAAACCATGAGACTTCCCCCTCGCCGCGAGATGAGGCCTGATTCCCCTGCACTGCGTGCAGAGCAATTCCGTGTTGCACATCACACATGAAATCAGCCTTGATTTCCTTAATGGCACTCCAGAGAAACCCCAAGAACACTGTTTCAAGGCTAGAGGGATCCTGAGGTCACTGTAGCAACACGAAAGAGCTCCGTGGACCAAAAATCAACTCGAGATGAGAGGTTAGTCCCTGGCTTCGACTCCAGAGGAATACCACCTTACCACAAGCACCTCAAGAGGAGGCTTCTCTCAGCTCTAGGTATGTGAGAGGGACCCTGAGTTTGCGGCCTCAAGTGGAATGGAAACCGCGATGCCCTGACGCGAAATAAGGCCGGATATCCCTGCAGTGACTTGAATACAGGCTCGTCTTGCATCTCCCAAGATGAAAGGATGTCTGAATCCCCTGTGAAAACCACAGAGAAAGACCTAGTTCCCCACCTCATGGCGACCGGAGGCCTCACATCCTTTGAAAACTCCAGAGGTACGCGGAGATCAGTGCCTCCAAAGGAGACGATACCTGACTCCTCGTGAAACTTGATAGGAGTCCCAGGATTCCTGTGGCACGTGGAAAGGGACCCTTGGTCTCCCGCCTCAGCTGGAGAGGCGTCCCAATTGCCCTGCAAAGCCTCGAGGAGAATCCCGAGTTGTCCCTCGCAACTAGGCAGGATTCCTGACGTCGCTGAACAAACACGTGGGTGGAAGGGCTATCCCCGTCGTAACTCGAGAATATACCCCAGGTTACCGCCGCAACTCGAGAAAAACCATGAGACTTCCCCCTCGCCGCGAGATGAGGCCCGATTCCCCTGCACTGCGTGCAGAGCAATTCCGTGTTGCACATCACACATGAAAGGAGCCTTGATTTCCGTGATGGCACTCCAGAGAAACCACAAGAACACTGTTTCAAGGCTAGCGGGATCCTGAGGTCACTGTAGCAACACAAAAGAGCTCCGTGGACCAAAAATCAACTCGAGATGAGAGGTTAGTCCCTGACTTCGACTCAGAGGAATACCACCTTACCACAAGCACCTCAAGAGGAGGCTTCTCTCAGCTCTAGGTATGTGACAGGGACCCTGATTTTGCGGCCTCAAGTGGAATCGACACTGCGATGACCTGACGCGAAATAAGGCCAGATATCCCTGCAGTGACTTGAATGCAGGCTCGTCTTGCATCTCCCAAGATGAAAGGATGTCTGAATCCCCTGTGGAGACCACCAAGAAAGACCTAGTTCCCCACCTCATGGCGAACGGAGGCCTCACGTCCTTTGAAAACTCCAGAGGTATGCGGAGATCAGTGCCTCCAAAGGAGACGATGCCTGACTCCTCGTGAAACTTGATAGGAGTCCCAGGATTCCTGTGGCACGTGGATAGGGACTCTTGGTCTCCCGCCTCAGCTGGAGAGGCGTCCCAATTGCCCTGCCAAGCCTCGAGGAGAATCCCGAGTTGTCCCTCGCAACTAGGCAGGAGTCCTGCCGTCGCTGAACAAACACGTGGGTGGAAGGGCCATCTCCGTCCTAACTCGAGAATATACCCCAGGTTCCCGCCGCAACACGAGAAAAACCATGAGACTTCCCCCCCCCCCGCGAGATGAGGCCTGATTCCCCTGCACTGCGTGCAGAGCAATCCCGTTTTGCACATCACACATGAAAGGAGCATTGATTTCCTTAATGGCACTCCAGAGAAACCCCAAGAACACTGTTTCAAGGCTAGAGGGATCCTGAGGTCACTGTAGCAACTCGAAAGAGCTCCGTGGACCAAAAATCAACTCGAGATGAGAGGTTAGTCCCTGGCTTCGACTCCAGAGGAATACCACCTTACCACAAGCACCTCAAGAGGAGGCTTCTCTCAGCTCTAGGTATGTGAGAGGGACGCTGAGTTTGCGGCCTCAAGTGGAATGGACACCGCGATGCCCTGACTCGAAATAAGGCCGGATATCCCTGCAGTGACTTGAATGCAGGCTCGTCTTGCATCTCCCAAGATGAAAGGATGTCTGAATCCCCTGTGGAGACCATAGAGAAAGAGCTAGTTCCCCACCTCATGGCGACCGGAGGCCTCACATCCTTTGAAAACTCCAGAGGGACGCGGAGATCAGTGCCTCCAAAGGAGACGATGCCTGACTCCTCGTGAAACTTGATAGGAGTCCCAGGACTCCTGTGGCACGGGGATAGGGACCCTTGGTCTCTCGCCTCAGCTGGAGAGGCGTCCCAATTGCCCTGCCAAACCTCGAGGAGAATCCCGAGTTGTCCCTCCCAACTAGGCAAGAGTCCTGCCGTCGCTGAACAAACACGTGGGTGGAAGGGCCATCTCCGTCGTAACTCGAGAATATACACCAGGTTCCCGCCGCAACACGAGAAAAACCATGAGACTTCCCCCTCGCCGCGAGATGAGGCCTGATTCCCCTGCACTGCGTGCAGAGCAATTCCGTGTTGCACATCACACATGAAAGGAGCCTTGATTTCCTTAATGGCACTCCAGAGAAACCCCAAGAACACTGTTTCAAGGCTAGAGGGATCCTGAGGTCACTGTAGCAACACGAAAGAGCTCCGTGGACCAAAAATCAACTCGAGATGAGAGGTTAGTCCCTGGCTTCGACTCCAGAGGAATACCACCTTACCACAAGCACCTCAAGAGGAGGCTTCTCTCAGCTCTAGGTATGTGAGAGGGACCCTGAGTTTGCGGCCTCAAGTGGAATGGACACCGCGATGCCCTGACGCGAAATAACGCCGGATATCCCTGCAGTGACTTGAATACAGGCTCGTCTTGCATCTCCCAAGATGAAAGGATGTCTGAATCCCCTGTGAAAACCACAGAGAAAGACCTAGTTCCCCACCTCATGGCGACCGGAGTCCTCACATCCTTTGAAAACTCCAGAGGTACGCGGAGATCAGTGCCTCCAAAGGAGACGATACCTGACTCCTCGTGAAACTTGATAGGAGTCCCAGGATTCCTGTGGCACGTGGAAAGGGACCCTTGGTCTCCCGCCTCAGCTGGAGAGGCGTCCCAATTGCCCTGCAAAGCCTCGAGGAGAATCCCGAGTTGTCCCTCGCAACTAGGCAGGAGTCCTGACGTCGCTGAACAAACACGTGTGTGGAAGGGCCATCCCCGTCGGAACTCGAGAATATACCCCAGGTTCCCGCCGCAACTCGAGAAAAACCATGAGACTTCCCCCTCGCCGCGAGATGAGGCCCGATTCCCCTGCAGTGCGTACAGAGCAATTCCGTGTTGCACATCACACATGAAAGGAGCCTTGTTTTCCTTGATGGCACTCCAGAGAAACCCCAAGAACACTGTTTCAAGGCTAGAGGGATCCTGAGGTCACTGTAGCAACACAAAAGAGCTCCGTGGACCAAAAATCAACTCGAGATGAGAGGTTAGTCCCTGGCTTCGACTCCAGAGGAATACCACCTTACCACAAGCACCTCAAGAGGAGGCTTCTCTCAGCTCTAGGTATGTGAGAGGGACCCTGAGTTTGCAGCCTCAAGTGGAATGGACACCGCGATGCCCTGACTTGAAATAACGCCGGATATCCCTGCAGTGACTTGAATGCAGGCTCGTCTTGCATCTCCCAAGATGAAAGGATGTCCGAATCCCCTGTGGAGACCACAGAGAAAGACCTAGTTCCCCACCTCATGGCGACCGGAGGCCTCACATCCTTTGAAAACTCCAGAGGTACGCGGAGATCAGTGCCTCCAAAGGAGACGATACCTGACTCCTCGTGAAACTTGATAGGAGTCCCAGGATTCCTGTGGCACGTGGAAAGGGACCCTTGGTCTCCCGCCTCAGCTGGAGAGGCGTCCCAATTGCCCTGCAAAGCCTCGAGGAGAATCCCGAGTTGTCCCTCGCAACTAGGCAGGATTCCTGACGTCGCTGAACAAACACGTGGGTGGAAGGGCTATCCCCGTCGTAACTCGAGAATATACCCCAGGTTACCGCCGCAACTCGAGAAAAACCATGAGACTTCCCCCTCGCCGCGAGATGAGGCCCGATTCCCCTGCACTGCGTGCAGAGCAATTCCGTGTTGCACATCACACATGAAAGGAGCCTTGATTTCCTTGATGGCACTCCAGAGAAACCACAAGAACACTGTTTCAAGGCTAGCGGGATCCTGAGGTCACTGTAGCAACACAAAAGAGCTCCGTGGACCAAAAATCAACTCGAGATGAGAGGTTAGTCCCTGACTTCGACTCAGAGGAATACCACCTTACCACAAGCACCTCAAGAGGAGGCTTCTCTCAGCTCTAGGTATGTGACAGGGACCCTGATTTTGCGGCCTCAAGTGGAATCGACACTGCGATGACCTGACGCGAAATAAGGCCAGATATCCCTGCAGTGACTTGAATGCAGGCTCGTCTTGCATCTCCCAAGATGAAAGGATGTCTGAATCCCCTGTGGAGACCACCAAGAAAGACCTAGTTCCCCACCTCATGGCGAACGGAGGCCTCACGTCCTTTGAAAACTCCAGAGGTATGCGGAGATCAGTGCCTCCAAAGGAGACGATGCCTGACTCCTCGTGAAACTTGATAGGAGTCCCAGGATTCCTGTGGCACGTGGATAGGGACTCTTGGTCTCCCGCCTCAGCTGGAGAGGCGTCCCAATTGCCCTGCCAAGCCTCGAGGAGAATCCCGAGTTGTCCCTCGCAACTAGGCAGGAGTCCTGCCGTCGCTGAACAAACACGTGGGTGGAAGGGCCATCTCCGTCCTAACTCGAGAATATACCCCAGGTTCCCGCCGCAACACGAGAAAAACCATGAGACTTCCCCCCCCCCGCGAGATGAGGCCTGATTCCCCTGCACTGCGTGCAGAGCAATCCCGTTTTGCACATCACACATGAAAGGAGCATTGATTTCCTTAATGGCACTCCAGAGAAACCCCAAGAACACTGTTTCAAGGCTAGAGGGATCCTGAGGTCACTGTAGCAACTCGAAAGAGCTCCGTGGACCAAAAATCAACTCGAGATGAGAGGTTAGTCCCTGGCTTCGACTCCAGAGGAATACCACCTTACCACAAGCACCTCAAGAGGAGGCTTCTCTCAGCTCTAGGTATGTGAGAGGGACGCTGAGTTTGCGGCCTCAAGTGGAATGGACACCGCGATGCCCTGACTCGAAATAAGGCCGGATATCCCTGCAGTGACTTGAATGCAGGCTCGTCTTGCATCTCCCAAGATGAAAGGATGTCTGAATCCCCTGTGGAGACCATAGAGAAAGAGCTAGTTCCCCACCTCATGGCGACCGGAGGCCTCACATCCTTTGAAAACTCCAGAGGGACGCGGAGATCAGTGCCTCCAAAGGAGACGATGCCTGACTCCTCGTGAAACTTGATAGGAGTCCCAGGACTCCTGTGGCACGGGGATAGGGACCCTTGGTCTCTCGCCTCAGCTGGAGAGGCGTCCCAATTGCCCTGCCAAACCTCGAGGAGAATCCCGAGTTGTCCCTCCCAACTAGGCAAGAGTCCTGCCGTCGCTGAACAAACACGTGGGTGGAAGGGCCATCTCCGTCGTAACTCGAGAATATACACCAGGTTCCCGCCGCAACACGAGAAAAACCATGAGACTTCCCCCTCGCCGCGAGATGAGGCCTGATTCCCCTGCACTGCGTGCAGAGCAATTCCGTGTTGCACATCACACATGAAAGGAGCCTTGATTTCCTTAATGGCACTCCAGAGAAACCCCAAGAACACTGTTTCAAGGCTAGAGGGATCCTGAGGTCACTGTAGCAACACGAAAGAGCTCCGTGGACCAAAAATCAACTCGAGATGAGAGGTTAGTCCCTGGCTTCGACTCCAGAGGAATACCACCTTACCACAAGCACCTCAAGAGGAGGCTTCTCTCAGCTCTAGGTATGTGAGAGGGACCCTGAGTTTGCGGCCTCAAGTGGAATGGACACCGCGATGCCCTGACGCGAAATAACGCCGGATATCCCTGCAGTGACTTGAATACAGGCTCGTCTTGCATCTCCCAAGATGAAAGGATGTCTGAATCCCCTGTGAAAACCACAGAGAAAGACCTAGTTCCCCACCTCATGGCGACCGGAGTCCTCACATCCTTTGAAAACTCCAGAGGTACGCGGAGATCAGTGCCTCCAAAGGAGACGATACCTGACTCCTCGTGAAACTTGATAGGAGTCCCAGGATTCCTGTGGCACGTGGAAAGGGACCCTTGGTCTCCCGCCTCAGCTGGAGAGGCGTCCCAATTGCCCTGCAAAGCCTCGAGGAGAATCCCGAGTTGTCCCTCGCAACTAGGCAGGAGTCCTGACGTCGCTGAACAAACACGTGTGTGGAAGGGCCATCCCCGTCGGAACTCGAGAATATACCCCAGGTTCCCGCCGCAACTTGAGAAAAACCATGAGACTTCCCCCTCGCCGCGAGATGAGGCCCGATTCCCCTGCAGTGCGTACAGAGCAATTCCGTGTTGCACATCACACATGAAAGGAGCCTTGTTTTCCTTGATGGCACTCCAGAGAAACCCCAAGAACACTGTTTCAAGGCTAGAGGGATCCTGAGGTCACTGTAGCAACACAAAAGAGCTCCGTGGACCAAAAATCAACTCGAGATGAGAGGTTAGTCCCTGGCTTCGACTCCAGAGGAATACCACCTTACCACAAGCACCTCAAGAGGAGGCTTCTCTCAGCTCTAGGTATGTGAGAGGGACCCTGAGTTTGCAGCCTCAAGTGGAATGGACACCGCGATGCCCTGACTTGAAATAACGCCGGATATCCCTGCAGTGACTTGAATGCAGGCTCGTCTTGCATCTCCCAAGATGAAAGGATGTCCGAATCCCCTGTGGAGACCACAGAGAAAGACCTAGTTCCCCACCTCATGGCGACCGGAGACCTCATATCCTTTGAAAACTCCAGAGGTACGCGGAGATCAGTGCCTCCAAAGGAAACGATGCCTGACTCCTCGTGAAACTTGATAGGAGTCCCAGGATTCCTGTGGCACGTGGAAAGGGACGCTTGGTCTCCTGCCTCAGCTGGAGAGGCGTGCCAATTGCCCTGCCAAGCCTCGAGGAGAATCCCGAGTTGTCCCTCGCAACTAGGCAGGAGTCCTGACGTCGCTGAACAAACACGTGGGTGGAAGGGCCATCCCCGTCGTAACTCGAGAATATACCCCAGGTTCCCGCCGCAACTCGGGAAAAACCATGCGACTTCCCCCTCGCTGTGAGATGAGGCCCGATTCCCCAGCACTGCGTGCAGAGCAATGCCGTCTTGCACATCACACATGAAAGGAGCCTTGATTTCCTTGATGGCACTCCAGAGAAACCCCAAGAACACTCTTTCAAGGCTAGAGGGATCCTGAGGTCACTGTAGCAACACGAAAGAGCTCCGTGGACCAAAAATCAACTCGAGATGAGAGGTTAGTCCCTGGCTTCGACTCCAGAGGAATACCACCTTACCACAAGCACCTCAAGAGGAGGCTTCTCTCAGCTCTAGGTATGTGAGAGGGACCCTGAGTTTGCGGCCGCAAGTGGAATGGACACTGCGATGCCCTAACTCGAAATAACGCCGGATATCCCTGCAGTGACTTGAATGCAGGCTCGTCTTGCATCTCCCAAGATGAAAGGATGTCCGAATCCCCTGTGGAGACCAGAGAGAAAGACCTAGTTCCCTACCTCATGGCGACCGGAGGCCTGATATCCTTTGAAAACTCCAGAAGTACGCGGAGATCAGTGCCTCCAAATGAGACGATGCCTGACCCCTCGTGAAGATTTATAGGAGTGCCAGGATTCCTGTGGCACGTGGAAAGGGACCCTTTGTCTCCTGCCTCAGCTGGAGAGGCGTCCCAATTGCCCTGCCAAGCCTCGAGGAGAATCCCGAGTTGTCCCTCGCAACTAGGCAGGAGTCCTGACGTCGCTGAACAAACACGTGGGTGGAAGGGCCATCCCCGTCGTAACTCGAGAATATACCCCAGGTTCCTACCGCAACTCGAGATAAACCATGAGACTTCCCCCTCGCCGCGAGATGAGGCCCGATTCCCCTGCACTGCGTGCAGAGCAATTCCGTGTTGCACATCACACATGAAAGGAGCCTTGATTTCCTTGATGGCACTCCAGAGAAATCCCAAGAACACTGTTTCAAGGCTAGAGGGATCCTGAGGTCACTGTAGCAACACGAAAGAGCTCCGTGGACCAAAAATCAACTCGAGATGAGAGGTTAGTCCCTGGCTTCGACTCCAGAGGAATACCACCTTACCACAAGCACCTCAAGAGGAGGCTTCTCTCAGCTCTAGGTATGTGAGAGGGACCCTGATTTTGCGGCCTCAAGTGGAATGGACACCGCGATGCCCTGACTTGAAATAACGCCGGATATCCCTGCAGTGACTTGAATGCAGGCTCGTCTTGCATCTCCCAAGATGAAAGGATGTCCGAATCCCCTGTGGAGACCACAGAGAAAGACCTAGTTCCCCACCTCATGGCGACTGGAGGCCTCACATCCTTTGAAAACTCCAGAGGTACGCGGAGATCAGTGCCTCCAAAGGAGACGATGCCTGACTCCTCGTGAAACTTTATAGGAGTCCCAGGATTCCTGTGGCACGTGGAAAGGGAACCTTGGTCTCCCGCCTCAGCTGGAGAGGCGTCCCAATTGCCCTGCCAAGCCTCGAGGAGAATCCCGAGTTGTCCCTCCCAACTAGGCAGGAGTCCTGACGTCGCTGAACAAACACTTGTGTGGAAGGGCCATCCCCGTCGTAACTCGAGAATATACCCCAGGTTCCCGCCGCAACTCGAGAAAAACCATGAGACTTCCCCCTCGCCGCGAGATGAGGCCCGATTCCCCTGCACTGCGTGCAGAGCAATTCCGTGTTGCACATCACACATGAAAGGAGCCTTGATTTCCTTGATGGCACTCCAGAGAAACCCCAAGAACACTGTTTCAAGGCTAGAGGGATTCTGAAGTCACTGTAGCAACACGAAAGAGCTCCGTGGACCAAAAATCAACTCGAGATGAGAGGTTAGTCCCTGGCTTCGACTCAGAGGAATACCACCTTACCACAAGCACCTCAAGAGGAGGCTTCTCTCAGCTCTAGGTATGTGAGAGGGACCCTGATTTTGCGGCCTCAAGTGGAATGGACACTGCGATGACCTGACGCGAAATAAGGCCGGATATCCCTGCAGTGACTTGAATGCAGGCTCGTCTTGCATCTCCCAAGATGAAAGGATGTCTGAATCCCCTGTGGAGACCACCAAGAAAGACCTAGTTCCCCACCTCATGGCGACCGGAGGCCTCACATCCTTTGAAAACTCCAGAGGTACGCGGAGATCAGTGCCTCCAAAGGAGACAATGCCTGACTCCTCGTGAAACTTGATAGGAGTCCCAGGATTCCTGTGGCACGTGGATAGGGACCCTTGGTCTCCCGCCTCAGCTGGACAGGCGTCCCAATTGCCCTGCCAAGCCTCGAGGAGAATCCCGAGTTGTCCCTCGCAACTAGGCAGGAGTCCTGCCGTCGCTGAACAAACACGTGGGTGGAAGGGCCATCTCCGACCTAACTCGAGAATATACCCCAGGTTCCCGCCGCAACACGAGAAAAACCATGAGACTTCCCCCTCGCCGCGAGATGAGGCCTGATTCCCCTGCACTGCGTGCAGAGCAATTCCGTTTTGCACATCACACATGAAAGGAGCCTTGATTTCCTTAATGGCACTCCAGAGAAACCCCAAGAACACTGTTTCAAGGCTAGAGGGATCCTGAGGTCACTGTAGCAACTCGAAAGAGCTCCGTGGACCAAAAATCAACTCGAGATGAGAGGTTAGTCCCTGGCTTCGACTCCAGAGGAATACCACCTTACCACAAGCACCTCAAGAGGAGGCTTCTCTCAGCTCTAGGTATGTGAGAGGGACCCTGAGTTTGCGGCCTCAAGTGGAATGGACACCGCGATGCCCTGACGCAAAATAAGGCCGGATATCCCTGCAGTGACTTGAATACAGGCTCGTCTTGCATCTCCCAAGATGAAAGGATGTCTGAATCCCCTGTGAAAACCACAGAGAAAGACCTAGTTCCCCACCTCATCGCGACCGGAGGCCTCACATCCTTTGAAAACTCCAGAGGTATGCGTAGATCAGTGCCTCCAAAGGAGACGATGCCTGACTCCTCGTGAAACTTGATAGGAGTCCCAGGATTCCTGTGGCACGTGGAAAGGGACCCTTGGTCTCCCGCCTCAGCTGGAGAGGCGTCCCAATTGCCCTGGCAAGCCTCGAGGAGAATCCCGAGTTGTCCCTCGGAACTAGGCAGGAGTTCTTACGTCGCTGAAAAACACTTGTGTGGAAGGGCCATCCCCGTCGTAACTCGAGAATATAACCCAGGTTCCCGCCGCAACTCGAGAAAAACCATGAGACTTCCCCCTCGCCGCGAGATGAGGCCCGATTCCCCTGCACTGCGTGCAGAGCTATTCCGTGTTGCACATCACATATGAAAGGAGCCTTGATTTCCTTAGTGGCACTCCAGAGAAACCCCAAGAACACTGTTTCCAGGCTAGAGGGATCCTGAGGTCACTGTAGCAACTCGAAAGAGCTCCGTGGACCAAAAATGAACTCGAGATGAGAGGTTAGTCCCTGATTTCCACTCCAGAGGAATACCACCTTACCACAAGCACCTCAAGAGGAGGCTTCTCTCAGCTCTAGGTATGTGAGAGGGACCCTGAGTTTGCGGCCTCAAGTGGAATGGACACTGCGATGCCCTGACTCGAAAGAAGGCCGGATATCCCTGCAGTGACTTGAATGCAGGCTCGTCTTGCATCTCCCAAGACGAAAGGATGTCTGAATCACCTGTGTAGACCACAGAGAAAGACCTAGTTCCCCACCTCATCGCGACCGGAAGCCTCACATCCTTTGAAAACTCCAGAGGTACGCGGAGATCAGTGCCTCCAAAGGAGACGATGCCTGACTCCTCGTGAAACTTGATAGGAGTCCCAGGATTCCTGTGGCAGGTGGAAAGGGACCCTTGGTCTCCCGCCTCAGCTGGAGAGGCGTCCCAATTGCCCTGCCAAGCCTCGAGGAGAATCCCGAGTTGTCCCTAGCAACTAGGCAGGAGTCCTGCCGTCGCTGAACAAACACGTGTGTGGAAGGGCCATCCCCGTCGTAACTCGAGAATATACCCCAGGTTCCCCTTGCAACTCGAGAAAAATCATGAGACTTCCCCATCGCCGCGAGATGAGGCCTGATTCTCCTGCACTGCATGCAGAGCAATTCCGTGTTGCACATCACACATGAAAGGAGCCTTGATTTCCTTGATGGCACTCCAGAGAAACCCCAAGAACACTGTTTCAAGGCTAGAGGGATCCTGAGGTCACTGTAGCAACACGAAAGAGCTCCGTGGACCAAAAATCAACTCGAGATGAGAGGTTAGTCCCTGGCTTCGACTGCAGAGGAATACCACCTTACCACAAGCACCTCAAGAGGAGGCTTCTCTCAGCTCTAGGTATGTGAGAGGGACCCTGAGTTTGCGGCCTCAAGTGGAATGGACACCGCGATGCCCTGACGCGAAATAACGCCGGATATCCCTGCAGTGACTTGAATGCAGGCTCGTCTTGCACCTCCCAAGATGAAAGGATGTCTGAATCCCTTGTGGAGACCACAGAGAAAGACCTAGTTCCCCACCTCATCGCGACCGGAGGCCTCACATCCTTTGAAAACTCCAGAGGTACGCGGAGATCAGTGCCTCCAAAGGAGACGATGCCTGACTCCTCGTGAAACTTGATAGGAGTCCCAGGATTCCTGTGGCACGTGGAAAGGGACCCTTGGTCTCCCGCCTCAGCTGGAGAGGCGTCCCAATTGCCGTGCCAAGCCTCGAGGAGAATCCCGAGTTGTCCCTCGCAACTAGGCAGGAGTCCTGACGTCGCTGAACAAACACGTGGGTGGAAGGGCCATCCCCGTCATAACTCGAGAATATACCCAAGGTTCCCGCCGCAACTCGAGAAAAACCATGAGACTTCCCCCTCGCCGCGAGATGAGGCCCGATTCCCCTGCACTGCGTGCAGAGCAATTCCATGTTGCACATCACACATGAAAGGAGCCTTGATTTCCTTGATGGCACTCCAGAGAAACCCCAAGAACACTGTTTCAAGGCTAGAGGGATCCTGAGGTCACTATAGCAACACGAAAGAGCTCCGTGGACCAAAAATCAACTCGAGATGAGAGGTTAGTCCCTGGCTTCGTCTCCAGAGGAATACCACCTTACCACAAGCACCTCAAGAGGAGGCTTCTCTCAGCTCTAGGTATGTGAGAGGGACCCTGAGTTTGCGGCCTCAAGTGGAATGGACACCGCGATGCCCTGACTCGAAATAAGGCCGGATATCCCTGCAGTGACTTGAATGCAGGCTCGTCTTGCATCTCCCAAGACGAAAGGATGTCTGAATCCCCTGTGGAGACCACAGAGAAAGACCTAGTTCCCCACCTCATCGCGACCGGAGGCCTCACATCCTTTGAAAACTCCAGAGGTACGCGGAGATCAGTGCCTCCAAATGAGAAGATGCCTGACTCCTCGTGAAACTTGATAGGAGTCCCAGGATTCCTGTGGCACGTGGAAAGGGACCCTTGGTCTCCCGCCTCAGCTGGAGAGGCGTCCCAATTGCCCTGCCAAGCCTCGAGGAGAATCCCGAGTTGTCCCTCGCAAATAGGCAGGAGTCCTGACGACGCTGAACAAACACGTGGGTGGATGGGCCATGCCCGTCGTAACTCGAGAATATACCCCAGGTTCCCGCCGCAACTCGAGAAAAACCATGAGACTTCCCCCTCGCCGCGAGATGAGGCCCGATTCCCCTGCACTGCGTGCAGAGAAATTCCGTGTTGCACATCACACATGAAAGGAGCCTTGATTTCCTTGATGGCACTCCAGAGAAACCCCAAGAACACTGTTTCAAGGCTAGAGGGATCCTGAGGTTACTGTAGCAACACGAAAGAGCTCCGTGGACCAAAAATCAACTCGAGATGAGAGGTTAGTATCTGGCTTCGACTGCAGAGGAATAACACCTTACCACAAGCACCTCAAGAGGAGGCTTCTCTCAGCTCTAGGTATGTGAGAGGCACCCTGAGTTTGCGGCCTCAATTGGAATGAACACTGCGATGCCCTGACGCGAAATAAGGCCGGATATCCCTGCAGTGAATTGAATGCAGGCTCGTCCTGCATCTCCCAAGATGAAAGGATGTCTGAATCCCCTGTGGAGACCACAGAGAAAGACCTAGTTCCCCACCTCATCGCGACCGGAGGCCTCACATCCTTTGATAACTCCAGAGGTAGGCGGAGATCAGTGCCTCCAAAGGAGACGATGCCTGACTCCTCGTGAAACTTGATGGGAGTCCCAGGATTCCTGTGGCACGTGGAGAGGGACCCTTGGTCTCCCGCCTCAGCTGGAGAGGCGTCCCAATTGCCGTGCCAAGCCTCGAGGAGAATCCCGAGTTGTCCCTCGCATCTAGGCAGGAGTACTGACGTCAGTGAACAAACACGTGTGTGGAAGGGCCATCCCCGTCATAACTCGAGAATATACCCCAGATTCCCGCCGCAACTCGAGAAAAACCATGAGACTTCCCCCTCGCCGCGAGATGAGGCCCGATTCCCCTGCACTGCGTGCAGAGCAATTTCGTGTTGCACATCACACATGAAAGGAGCCTTGATTTCCTTGATGGCACTCCAGAGAAACCCCAAGAACACTGTTTCAAGGCTAGAGGGATCCTGAGGTCACTGTAGCAACACGAAAGAGCTCCGTGGACCAAAAATCAACTCGAGATGAGAGGTTAGTCCCTAATTTCGACTCTAGAGGAACACCACCTTACCACAAGCACCTCAAGAGGAGGCTTCTCGCAGCTTTAGGTATGTGAGAGGGACCCTGAGTTTGCGGCCTCAAGTGGAACGGACACTGCGATGCCCTGACGCAAAATAAGGCCGGATATCCGTGCAGTGACTTGAATGTAGGCTCGTCTTGCATCTCCCAAGATGAATGGATGTCTGAATCCCCTGTGGAGACTACAGAGAAAGACCTAGTTCCCCACCTCATCGCGATCGGAGGCCTCACATCCTTTGAAAACTCCAGAGGTACGCGGAGATCAGTGCCTCCAAAGGAGACGATGCCTGACTCCTCGTGAAACTTGATAGGAGTCCCAGGATTCCTGTGGCAGGTGGAAAGGGACCCTTGGTCTCCCACCTCAGCTGGAGAGGCGTCCCAATTGCCCTGCCAAGCCTCGAGGAGAATCCCGAGTTGTCCCTCGCAACTAGTCAGGAGTCCTGACGTTGCTGAACAAACACGTGTGTGGGAGGGCAATCCCCGTCGTAACTCGAGAATATACCCCAGGTTCCCCCCTGCAACTCGAGAAAAACCATGAGACTTCCCCCTTGCCGCGAGATGAGGCCCGATTCCCCTGCACTGCGTGCAGAGCAATTCCGTGTTGCACATCACACATGAAAGGAGCCTTGATTTCCTTGATGGCACTCCAGAGAAATCCCAAGAACACTGTTTCAAGGCTAGAGGGATCCTGAGGTCACTGTAGCAACACGAAAGAGCTTCGTGGATGAAAAATCAACTCGAGATGAGAGGTTAGTCCCTGGCTTCGACTCCAGAGGAATACCACCTTACCACAAGCACCTCAAGAGGAGGCTTCTCTCAGCTCTAGGTATGTGAGAGGGACCCTGAGTTTGCGGCCTCAAGTGGAATGGACACTGCGATGCCCTGACTCGAAATAAGGCTGGATATCCCTACAGTGAGTTGAGTGCAGGCTCGTCTTGCATCTCCCAAGACGAAAGGATGTCTGAATCCCCTGTGGAGACCACAGAGAAAGACCTAGTTCCCCACCTCATCGCGACCGGAGGCCTCACATCCTTTGAAAACTCCAGAGGTACGCGGAGATCAGTGCCTCCAAAGGAGACGATGCCTGACTCCTCGTGAAACTTGATAGGAGTCCCAGGATTCCTGTGGCACGTGGAAAGGGACACTTGGTCTCCCGCCTCAGCTGGTAGGCATCCCAATTTCCCTGCCAAGCCTCAAGGAGAATCCCGAGTTGTCCCTTGCAACTAGGCAGGAGTCCTGACGTCGCTGACCAAACACGTGTGTGGAAGGGCCATCCCCGTCGTAACTCGAGAATATACCCCAGGTTCCCGCAGCAACTCGAGAAAAACCATGAGACTTCACCCTCGCCGCAAAATGAGGCCCGATTTCCCTGCACTGCGTGCAGAGCAATTCCGTGTTGCACATCACACATGAAAGGAGCCTTGATTTCCTTGATGGAACTCCAGAGAAACCCCAAGAACACTGTTTCAAGGCTAGAGGGATCCTGAGGTCACTGTAGCAACAAGAAAGATCTCCGTGGACAAAAAATCAACTCGAGATGAAAGGTTAGTCCCTGGCTTCGACTCCAGAGGAATACCACCTTACCACAAGCACTACAGGAGCAGGCTTCTCTCAGCTCTAGGTATGTGAGAGGGACCCTGAATTTGTGGTCTCAAGTGGAATGGACACCGCGATGCCCTGACTCGAAATAAGGCCGGATATCCCTGCAGTGACTTGAATGCAGGCTCGTCTTGCATCTCCCAAGACGAAAGGATGTCGGAATCCCCTGTGGAGACCACAGAGAAAGACCTAGTTCCCCACCTCATCGTGACCGGAGGCCTCACATCCTTTGAAAACTCCAGAGGTACGCGGAGATCAGTGCCTCCAAAGGAGACGATGCCTGACTCCTCGTGAAACTTGATAGGAGTCCCAGGATTCCTGTGGCACGTGGAAAGGGACCCTTGGTCTCCCGTCTCAGCTGGAGAGGCGTCCCAATTGCCCTGCCAAGGCTCGAGGAGAATCCCGAGTTTTCCCTCGCAACTAGGCAGGAGTCCTGACGTCGCTGAACAAACACGTGGGTGGAAGGGCCATCCACGTCGTAACTCGAGAATATACCCAAGGTTCCCGCCGCAACTCGAGAAAAACCATGAGACTTCCCCCTCGCCGCGAGATGAGGCCCGATTCCCCTGGACTGCGTGCAGAGCAATTCCGTGTTGCACATTACACATGAAAGGAGCCTTGATTTCCTTGATGGCACTCAAGAGAAACTCCAAGAACACTGTTTCAAGGCTAGAGGGATCCTGAGGTTACTGTAGCAACACGAAAGAGCTCCGTGGACCAAAAATCAACTCGAGATGAGAGGTTAGTACCTGGCTTCGACTGCAGAGGAATACCACCTTACCACAAGCACCTCAAGAGGAGGCTTCTCTCAGCTCTAGGTATGTGAGAGGCACCCTATTTTGCGGCCTCAATTGGAATGGACACTGCGATGCCCTGACGCGAAATAAGGCCGGATATCCCTGCAGTGAATTGAATGCAGGCTCGTCTTGCATCTCCCAACATGAAAGGATGTCTGAATCCCCTGTGGAGACCACAGAGAAAGACCTAGTTCCCCACCTCATCGCGACCGGAGGCCTGATATCCTTTGAAAACTCCAGAGGTACACGGAGATCAGTGCCTCCAAAGGAGACGATGCCTGACTCCTCGTGAAACTTGATTGGAGTACCAGGATTCCTGTGGCACGTGGAAAGGGACCCTTGGTCTCCCGCCTCAGCTGGAGAGGCGTCCCAATTGCCCTGCCAAGCCTCGAGGAGAATCCCGAGTTGTCCCTCGCAACTAGGCAGGAGTCCTGACGTCGCTGAACAAACACGTGGGTGGAAGGGCCATCCCCGTCGAAACTCGAGAATATACCCCAGGTTCCCGCCGCAACTCGAGAAAAACCATGAGACTTCCCCCTCGCCGCGAGATGAGGACTGATTCCCCTGCACTGCGTGCAGAGCAATTTCGTGTTGCACATCACACATGAAAGGAGCCTTGATTTCCTTGATGGCACTCCAGAGAAACCCCAAGAACACTGTTTCAAGGCTCGAGGGATCCTGAGGTCACTGTAGCAACACGAAAGAGCTCGGTGGACCAAAAATCAACTCGAGATGAGGGGTTAGTCCCTGACTTCGTCTCCAGAGGAATACCACCTTACCACAAGCACCTCAAGAGGAGGCTTCTCTCAGCTCTAGGTATGTGAGAGGGACCCTGAGTTTGCGGCCTCAAGTGGAATGGACACCGCGATGCCCTGACTCGAAATAAGCCCGATATCCCTGCAGTGACTTGAATGCAGGCTCGTCTTGCATCTCCCAAGACGAAAGGATGTCTGAATCGCCTGTGGAAACCACAGAGAAAGACCTAGTTCCCCACCTCATCGCGACCGGAGGCCTCACATCCTTTGAAAACTCCAGAGGTACGCGGAGATCAGTGCCTCCAAAGGAGACGAGGCCTGACTCCTCTGAAACTTGATAGGAGTCCCAGGATTCCTGTGGCACGTGAAAAGGGACCCTTGGTCTCCCGCCTCAGCTGGAGAGGCGTCCCAATTGCCCTGGCAAGCCTCGAGGAGAATCCCGAGTTGTCCCTCGAAACTAGGCAGGAGTCCTGACGTCGCTGAACAAACATGTGGGTGGAAGGGCCATCCCCATCGTAACTCGAGAATATACCCCAGGTTCCCGCTGCAACTCGAGAAAAACCATGAGACTTCCCCCTCGCCGCGAGATGAGGCCCGATTCCCCTACACTGCGTGCAGAGCAATTCCGTGTTGCACATCACACATGAAAGGAGCCTTGATTTCCGTCATGGCACTCCAGAGAAACCCCAAGAACACTGTTTCAAGGCTAGAGGGATCCTGAGGTCACTGTAGCAACACGAAAGAGCTCCGTGGACCAAAAATCAACTCGAGATGAGAGGTTAGTCCCTGGCTTCGACTGCAGAGGAATACCACCTTACCACAAGCACCTCAAGAGGAGGCTTCTCTCAGCTCTAGGTATGTGAGAGGGACCCTGAGTTTGCGGCCTCAAGTGGAATGGACACCGCGATGCCCTGACGCGAAATAACGCCGGATATCCCTGCAGTGACTTGAATGCAGGATCGTCTTGCATCTCCCAAGATGAAAGGATGTCTGAATCCCCTGTGGAGACCACAGAGAAAGACCTAGTTCCCCACCTCATCGCGACCGGAGGCCTCACATCCTTTGAAAACTCCAGAGGTACGCGGAGATCAGTGCCTCCAAAGGAGACGATGCCTGACTCCTCGTGAAACTTTATAGGAGTCCCAGGATTCCTGTGGCACGTGGAAAGGGACCCTTGGTCTCCCGCCTCAGCTGGAGAGGCGTCCCAATTGCCGTGCCAAGCCTCGAGGAGAATCCCGAGTTGTCCCTCGCAACTAGGCAGGAGTCCTGACGTCGCCGAACAAACACGTGGGTGGAAGGGCCATCCCCGTCATAACTCGAGAATATACCCAAGGTTCCCGCCGCAACTCGAGAAAAACCATGAGACTTCCCCCTCGCCGCGAGATGAGGCCCGATTCCCCTGGACTGCGTGCAGAGCAATTCCATGTTGCACATCACACATGAAAGGAGCCTTGATTTCCTTGATGGCACTCCAGAGAAACCCCAAGAACACTGTTTCAAGGCTAGAGGGATCCTGAGGTCACTATAGCAACACGAAAGAGCTCCGTGGACCAAAAATCAACTCGAGATGAGAGGTTAGTCCCTGGCTTCGACTCCAGAGGAATACCACCTTACCACAAGCACCTCAAGAGGAGGCTTCTCTCAGCTCTAGGTATGTGAGAGGGACCCTGAGTTTGCGGCCTCAAGTGGAATGGACACCGCGATGCCCTGACTCGAAATAAGGCCGGATATCCCTGCAGTGACTTGAATGCAGGCTCGTCTTGCATCTCCCAAGACGAAAGGATGTCTGAATCCCCTGTGGAGACCACAGAGAAAGACCTAGTTCCCCACCTCATCGCGACCGGAGGCCTCACATCCTTTGAAAACTCCAGAGGTACGCGGAGATCAGTGCCTCCAAATGAGACGATGCCTGACTCCTCGTGAAACTTGATAGGAGTCCCAGGATTCCTGTGGCACGTGGAAAGGGACCCTTGGTCTCCCGCCTCAGCTGGAGAGGCGTCCCAATTGCCCTGCCAAGCCTCGAGGAGAATCCCGAGTTGTCCCTCGCAAATAGGCAGGAGTCCTGACGACGCTGAACAAACACGTGGGTGGATGGGCCATGCCCGTCGTAACTCGAGAATATACCCCAGGTTCCCGCCGCAACTCGAGAAAAACCATGAGACTTCCCCCTCGCCGCGAGATGAGGCCCGATTCCCCTGCACTGCGTGCAGAGCAATTCCGTGTTGCACATCACACATGAAAGGAGCCTTGATTTCCTTGATGGCACTCCAGAGAAACCCCAAGAACACTGTTTCAAGGCTAGAGGGATCCTGAGGTTACTGTAGCAACACGAAAGAGCTCCGTGGACCAAAAATCAACTCGAGATGAGAGGTTAGTATCTGGCTTCGACTGCAGAGGAATAACACCTTACCACAAGCACCTCAATAGGAGGCTTCTCTCAGCTCTAGGTATGTGAGAGGCACCCTGAGTTTGCGGCCTCAATTGGAATGGACACTGCGATGCCCTGACGCGAAATAAGGCCGGATATCCCTGCAGTGAATTGAATGCAGGCTCGTCCTGCATCTCCCAAGATGAAAGGATGTCTGAATCCCCTGTGGAGACCACAGAGAAAGACCTAGTTCTCCACCTCATCGCGACCGGAGGCCTCACATCCTTTGATAACTCCAGAGGTAGGCGGAGATCAGTGCCTCCAAAGCAGACGATGCCTGACTCCTCGTGAAACTTGATGGGAGTCCCAGGATTCCTGTGGCACGTGGAGAGGGACCCTTGCTCTCCCGCCTCAGCTGGAGAGGCGTCCCAATTGCCTTGCAAAGCCTCGAGGAGAATCCCGAGTTGTCCCTCGCATCTAGGCAGGAGTACTGACGTCAGTGAACAAACACGTGTGTGGAAGGGCCATCCCCGTCATAACTCGAGAATATTCCCCAGATTCCCGCCGCAACTCGAGAAAAACCATGAGACTTCCCCCTCGCCGCGAGATGAGGCCCGATTCCCCTGCACTGCGTGCAGAGCAATTTCGTGTTGCACATCACACATGAAAGGAGCCTTGATTTCCTTGATGGCACTCCAGAGAAACCCCAAGAACACTGTTTCAAGGCTAGAGGGATCCTGAGGTCACTGTAGCAACAGGAAAGAGCTCCGTGGACCAAAAATCAACTCGAGATGAGGGGTTAGTCCCTGGCTTCGTCTCCAGAGGAATACCACCTTACCACAAGCACCTCAAGAGGAGGCTTCTCTCAGCTCTAGGTATGTGAGAGGGACCCTGAGTTTGCGGCCTCAAGTGGAATGAACACCGCTATGCCCTGACTCGAAATAAGGCCGGATATCCCTGCAGTGACTTGAATGCAGGCTCGTCTTGCATCTCCCAAGATGAAAGGATGTCTGAATCCCCTGTGGAGACCACAGACAAAGACCTAGTTCCCCACCTCATCGCGACCGGAGGCCTCACATCCTTTGAAAATTCCAGAGGTACGCGGAGATCAGTGCCTCCAAAGGAGACGAGGCCTGACTCCTCTGAAACTTGATAGGAGTCCCAGGATTCCTGTGGCACGTGGAAAGGGAACCTTGGTCTCCCGCCTCAGCTGGAGAGGCGTCCCAATTGCCCTGGCAAGCCTCGAGGAGAATCCCGAGTTGTCCTTCGAAACTAGGCAGGAGTCCTGACGTCACTGAACAAACACGTGGGTGGAAGGGCCATCCCCATCGTAACTCGAGAATATACCCCAGGTTCCCGCTGCAACTCGAGAAAAACCATGAGACTTCCCCCTCGCCGCGAGATGAGGCCCGATTCCCCTACACTGCGTGCAGAGCAATTCCGTGTTGCACATCACACATGAAAGGAGCCTTGATTACCGTCATGGCACTCCAGAGAAACCCCAAGAACACTGTTTCAAGGCTAGAGGGATCCTGAGGTCACTGTAGCAACACGAAAGAGCTCCGTGGACCAAAAATCAACTCGAGATGAGAGGTTAGTCCCTAATTTCGACTCTAGAGAAACACCACCTTACCACAAGCACCTCAAGAGGAGGCTTCTCGCAGCTTTAGGTATGTGAGAGGGACCCTGAGTTTGCGGCCTCAAGTGGAACGGACACTGCGATGCCCTGACGCAAAATAAGGCCGGATATCCGTGCAGTGACTTGAATGTAGGCTCGTCTTGCATCTCCCAAGATGAATGGATGTCTGAATCCCCTGTGGAGACCACAGAGAAAGACCTAGTTCCCCACCTCATCGCGATCGGAGGCCTCACATCCTTTGAAAACTCCAGAGGTACGCGGAGATCAGTGCCTCCAAAGGAGACGATGCCTGACTCCTCGTGAAACTTGATAGGAGTCCCAGGATTCCTGTGGCAGGTGGAAAGGGACCCTTGGTCTCCCACCTCAGCTGGAGAGGCGTCCCAATTGCCCTGCCAAGCCTCGAGGAGAATCCCGAGTTGTCCCTCGCAACTAGTCAGGAGTCCTGACGTTGCTGAACAAACACGTGTGTGGGAGGGCAATCCCCGTCGTAACTCGAGAATATACCCCAGGTTCCCCCCTGCAACTCGAGAAAAACCATGAGACTTCCCCCTTGCCGCGAGATGAGGCCCGATTCCCCTGCACTGCCTGCAGAGCAATTCCGTGTTGCACATCACACATGAAAGGAGCCTTGATTTCCTTGATGGCACTCCAGAGAAATCCCAAGAACACTGTTTCAAGGCTAGAGGGATCCTGAGGTCACTGTAGCAACACGAAAGAGCTTCGTGGATGAAAAATCAACTCGAGATGAGAGGTTCGTCCCTGGCTTCGACTCCAGAGGAATACCACCTTACCACAAGCACCTCAAGAGGAGGCTTCTCTCAGCTCTAGGTATGTGAGAGGGACCCTGAGTTTGCGGCCTCAAGTGGAATGGACACTGCGATGCCCTGACTCGAAATAAGGCTGGATATCCCTACAGTGAGTTGAGTGCAGGCTCGTCTTGCATCTCCCAAGACGAAAGGATGTCTGAATCCCCTGTGGAGACCACAGAGAAAGACCTAGTTCCCCACCTCATCGCGACCGGAGGCCTCACATCCTTTGAAAACTCCAGAGGTACGCGGAGATCAGTGCCTCCAAAGGAGACGATGCCTGACTCCTCGTGAAACTTGATAGGAGTCCCAGGATTCCTGTGGCACGTGGAAAGGGACACTTGGTCTCCCGCCTCAGCTGGAGAGGCGTCTCAATTGCCCTGCCAAGCCTCGAGGAGAATCCCGAGTTGTCCCTCGCAACTAGGCAGGAGTCCTGACGTCGCTGAACAAACACGTGTGTGGAAGGGCCATCCCCGTCGTAACTCGAGAATATACCCCAGGTTCCCGCCGCAACTAGAGAAAAACCATGAGACTTCCCCCTCGCCGCGAGATGAGGCTCGATTCCCCTACACTGCGTGCAGAGCAATTCCGTGTTGCACATCACACATGAAAGGAGCCTTGATTTCCTTGATTGCACTCCAGAGAAATCTCAAGAACACTGTTTCAAGGCTAGAGGGATACTGAGGTCACTGTAGCAACACGAAAGAGCTCCGTGGACCAAAAATCAACTCGAGATGAGAGGTTAGGCCCTGGCTTCGACTCCAGAGGAATACCACCTTACCACAAGCACCTCAAGAGGAGGCTTCTCTCAGCTCTAGGTATGTGAGAGGGACCCTGAATTTGCGGCCTCAAGTGGAATGGACACCGTGATGCCCTGACTCGAAATAAGGCCGAATATCCCTGCAGTGACTTGAATGCAGGCTCGTCTTGCATCTCCCAAGATGAAAGGATGTCCGAATCCCCTGTGGAGACCACAGAAAAAGACCTAGTTCCCCACCTCATCGCGACCAGAAGCCTCACATCCTTTGAAAACTCCAGAGGTACGCGCAGATCAGTGCCTTTAAAGGAGACGATGCCTGACTCCTCGTGAAACTTGATAGGAGTCCCAGGATTCCTCTGGTACCTGGAAAGGGACCCTTGGTCTCCCGCCTCAGCTGGAGAGGCGTCCCAATTGCCCTGCCAAGCCTGGAGGAGAATCCCGAGTTGTCCCTCGCAACTAGGCAGGAGTCCTGACATCGCTGAATAAACATGTGGGTGGAAGGGCCATCCCCGTCGTAACTCGAGAATATACCCCAGGTTCCCGCCGCAACTCGAGAAAAACCATGAGACTTCCCCCTTGCCGCGAGATGAGGCCCGATTCCCCTGCACGACATGCAGAGCAATTCCGTGTTGCACATCAAACAGGAAAGGAGCCTTGATTTCCTTGATGGCACTCCAGAGAAACCCCAAGAACACTGTTTCAAGGCTAGAGGGATCCTGAGGTCACTGTAGCAACACGAAAGAGCTCCGTGGACCAAAAATCAACTCGAGATGAGAGGTTAGTCCCTGACTTCGACTCCAGAGGAATACCACCTTACCACAAGCACTACAGGAGCAGGCTTCTCTCAGCTCTAGGTATGTGAGAGGGACCCTGAATTTGTGGTCTCAAGTGGAATGGACACCGCGATGCCCTGACTCGAAATAAGGCCGGATATCCCTGCAGTGACTTGAATGCAGGCTCGTCTTGCATCTCCCAAGACGAAAGGATGTCGGAATCCCCTGTGGAGACCACAGAGAAAGACCTAGTTCCCCACCTCATCGTGACCGGAGGCCTCACATCCTTTGAAAACTCCAGAGGTACGCGGAGATCAGTGCCTCCAAAGGAGACGATGCCTGACTCCTCGTGAAACTTGATAGGAGTCCCAGGATTCCTGTGGCACGTGGAAAGGGACCCTTGGTCTCCCGCCTCAGCTGGAGAGGCGTCCCAATTGCCCTGCCAAGCCTCGAGGAGAATCCCGAGTTTTCCCTCGCAACTAGGCAGGAGTCCTGACGTCGCTGAACAAACACGTGGGTGGAAGGGCCATCCACGTCGTAACTCGAGAATATACCCAAGGTTCCCGCCGCAACTCGAGAAAAACCATGAGACTTCCCCCTCGCCGCGAGATGAGGCCCGATTCCCCTGGACTGCGTGCAGAGCAATTCCGTGTTGCACATTACACATGAAAGGAGCCTTGATTTCCTTGATGGCACTCAAGAGAAACTCCAAGAACACTGTTTCAAGGCTAGAGGGATCCTGAGGTTACTGTAGCAACACGAAAGAGCTCCGTGGACCAAAAATCAACTCGAGATGAGAGGTTAGTACCTGGCTTCGACTGCAGAGGAATAACACCTTACCACAAGCACCTCAAGAGGAGGCTTCTCTCAGCTCTAGGTATGTGAGAGGCACCCTATTTTGCGGCCTCAATTGGAATGGACACTGCGATGCCCTGACGCGAAATAAGGCCGGATATCCCTGCAGTGAATTGAATGCAGGCTCGTCTTGCATCTCCCAACATGAAAGGATGTCTGAATCCCCTGTGGAGACCACAGAGAAAGACCTAGTTCCCCACCTCATCGCGACCGGAGGCCTGATATCCTTTGAAAACTCCAGAGGTACACGGAGATCAGTGCCTCCAAAGGAGACGATGCCTGACTCCTCGTGAAACTTGATTGGAGTACCAGGATTCCTGTGGCACGTAGAAAGGGACCCTTGGTCTCCCGCCTCAGCTGGAGAGGCGTCTCAATTGCCCTGCCAAGCCTCGAGGAGAATCCCGAGTTGTCCCTCGCAACTAGGCAGGAGTCCTGACGTCGCTGAACAAACACGTGGGTGGAAGGGCCATCCCCGTCGAAACTCGAGAATATACCCCAGGTTCCCGCCGCAACTCGAGAAAAACCATGAGACTTCCCCCTCGCAAAGAGATGAGGCCCGATTCCCCTGCACTGCGTGCAGAGCAATTTCGTGTTGCACATCACACATGAAAGGAGCCTTGATTTCCTTGATGGCACTCCAGAGAAACCCCAAGAACACTGTTTCAAGGCTCGAGGGATCCTGAGGTCACTGTAGCAACACGAAAGAGCTCGGTGGACCAAAAATCAACTCGAGATGAGGGGTTAGTCCCTGGCTTCGTCTCCAGAGGAATACCACCTTACCACAAGCACCTCAAGAGGAGGCTTCTCTCAGCTCTAGGTATGTGAGAGGGACCCTGAGTTTGCGGCCTCAAGTGGAATGGACACCGCGATGCCCTGACTCGAAATAAGCCCGATATCCCTGCAGTGACTTGAATGCAGGCTCGTCTTGCATCTCCCAAGACGAAAGGATGTCTGAATCGCCTGTGGAGACCACAGAGAAAGACCTAGTTCCCCACCTCATCGCGACCGGAGGCCTCACATCCTTTGAAAACTCCAGAGGTACGCGGAGATCAGTGCCTCCAAAGGAGACGAGGCCTGACTCCTCTGAAACTTGATAGGAGTCCCAGGATTCCTGTGGCACGTGGAAAGGGACCCTTGGTCTCCCGCCTCAGCTGGAGAGGCGTCCCAATTGCCCTGGCAAGCCTCGAGGAGAATCCCGAGTTGTCCCTCGAAACTAGGCAGGAGTCCTGACGTCGCTGAACAAACATGTGGGTGGAAGGGCCATCCCCATCGTAACTCGAGAATATACCCCAGGTTCCCGCTGCAACTCGAGAAAAACCATGAGACTTCCCCCTCGCCGCGAGATGAGGCCCGATTCCCCTACACTGCGTGCAGAGCAATTCCGTGTTGCACATCACACATGAAAGGAGCCTTGATTTCCGTCATGGCACTCCAGAGAAACCCCAAGAACACTGTTTCAAGGCTAGAGGGATCCTGAGGTCACTGTAGCAACACGAAAGAGCTCCGTGGACCAAAAATCAACTCGAGATGACAGGTTAGTCCCTAATTTCGACTCTAGAGGAACACCACCTTACCACAAGCACCTCAAGAGGAGGCTTCTCGCAGCTTTAGGTATGTGAGAGGGACCCTGAGTTTGCGGTCTCAAGTGGAATGGACACTGCGATGCCCTGACGCAAAATAAGGCCGGATATCCGTGCAGTGACTTGAATGCAGGCTCGTCTTGCATCTCCCAAGATGAATGGATGTCTGAATTCCCTGTGGAGACCACAGAGAAAGACCTAGTTCCCCACCTCATCGCGACCGGAGGCCTCACATCCTTTGAAAACTCCAGAGGTACGCGGAGATCAGTGCCTCCAAAGGAGACGATGCCTGACTCCTCGTGAAACTTGATAGGAGTCCCAGGATTCCTGTGGCAGGTGGAAAGGGAGCCTTGGTCTCCCGCCTCAGCTGGAGAGGCGTCCCAATTGCCGTGACAATCCTCGAGGAGAATCCCGAGTTGTCCCTCGCAACTAGGCAGGAGTCCTGACGTCGCTGAACAAACACGTGTGTGGAAGGGCCATCCCCGTCGTAACTCGAGAATATACCCCAGGTTCCCGCCGCAACTAGAGAAAAACCATGAGACTTCCCCCTCGCCGCGAGATGAGGCTCGATTCCCCTACACTGCGTGCAGAGCAATTCCGTGTTGCACATCACACATGAAAGGAGCCTTGATTTCCTTGATTGCACTCCAGAGAAATCTCAAGAACACTGTTTCAAGGCTAGAGGGATACTGAGGTCACTGTAGCAACACGAAAGAGCTCCGTGGACCAAAAATCAACTCGAGATGAGAGGTTAGGCCCTGGCTTCGACTCCAGAGGAATACCACCTTACCACAAGCACCTCAAGAGGAGGCTTCTCTCAGCTCTAGGTATGTGAGAGGGACCCTGAATTTGCGGCCTCAAGTGGAATGGACACCGTGATGCCCTGACTCGAAATAAGGCCGAATATCCCTGCAGTGACTTGAATGCAGGCTCGTCTTGCATCTCCCAAGATGAAAGGATGTCCGAATCCCCTGTGGAGACCACAGAAAAAGACCTAGTTCCCCACCTCATCGCGACCAGAAGCCTCACATCCTTTGAAAACTCCAGAGGTACGCGCAGATCAGTGCCTTTAAAGGAGACGATGCCTGACTCCTCGTGAAACTTGATAGGAGTCCCAGGATTCCTCTGGTACCTGGAAAGGGACCCTTGGTCTCCCGCCTCAGCTGGAGAGGCGTCCCAATTGCCCTGCCAAGCCTGGAGGAGAATCCCGAGTTGTCCCTCGCAACTAGGCAGGAGTCCTGACATCGCTGAATAAACATGTGGGTGGAAGGGCCATCCCCGTCGTAACTCGAGAATATACCCCAGGTTCCCGCCGCAACTCGAGAAAAACCATGAGACTTCCCCCTTGCCGCGAGATGAGGCCCGATTCCCCTGCACGACATGCAGAGCAATTCCGTGTTGCACATCAAACAGGAAAGGAGCCTTGATTTCCTTGATGGCACTCCAGAGAAACCCCAAGAACACTGTTTCAAGGCTAGAGGGATCCTGAGGTCACTGTAGCAACACGAAAGAGCTCCGTGGACCAAAAATCAACTCGAGATGAGAGGTTAGTCCCTGACTTCGACTCCAGAGGAATACCACCTTACCACAAGCACCTCAAGAGGAGGCTTCTCTCAGCTCTAGGTATGTGAGAGGGACCCTGATTTTGCGGCCTCAAGTGGAATGGACGCTGTGATGCCCTGACGCGAAATAAGGCCGGATATCCCTGCAGTGACTTGAATGCAGGCTCGTCTTGCATCTCCCAAGATAAAAGGATGTCTGAATCCCCTGTGGAGACCACAGAGAAAGACCTAGTTCCCCACCTCATCGCGACCGGAGGCCTCACATCCTTTGAGAACTCCAGAGGTACGCGGAGATCAGTGCCTCCAAAGGAGACGATGCCTGACTCCTCGAAAAACTTGATAGGAGTCCCAGGATTCCTGTGGTAGCTGGAAAGGGACCTTTGGTCTCCCGCCTCAGCTGGAGAGGCGTCCCAATTGCCCTGCCAAGCCTCGAGGAGAATCCCGAGTTGTCCCTCGCAACTAGGCAGGAGTCCTGACGTCGCTGAACAAACACATGGGTGGAAGGGCCATCCCCATCGTAACTCGAGAATATACCCCAGGTTCCCGCCGCAACTCGAGAAAAACCATGAGACTTCCCCCTCGCCGCGAGATGAGGCCCGATTCCCCTACACTGCGTGGAGAGCATTTCCGTGTTGCACATCACACATGAAAGGAGCCTTGATTTCCTCGATGGCACTCCAGAGAAACCCCAAGAACACTGTTTCAAGGCTAGAGGGATCCTGAGATCAGTGTAGCAACACGAAAGAGCTCCGTGGACCAAAAATCAACTCGAGATGAGAGGTTAGTCCCTAACTTCGACTCCAGAGGAATACCACCTTACCACAAGCACCTCAAGAGGAGGCTTCTCGCAGCTTTAGGTATGTGAGAGGGACCCTGAGTTTGCGGCCTCAAGTGGAATGGTCACCGCGATGCCCTGACTCGAAATAAGGCCGGATATCCCTGAAGTGACTTGAATGCAGGCTCGTCTTGCATCTCCCAAGACGAAAGGATGTCTGAATCCCCTGTGGAGATGACAGAGAAAGACCTAGTTCCCCACCTCATGGTGACCGGAGGCCTCACATCCTTTGAAAACTCCAGAGGTGGGCGGAGATCAGTGCCTCCAAAGGACACGATGCCTGACTCCTCGTGAAACTTGATAGGAGTCCCAGGATTCCTGTGGCACTTGAAAAGGGACCCTTGGTCTCCCGCCTCAGCTGGAGAGGCGTCCCAATTGCCCTGCCAAGCCTCGAGGAGAATCCCGAGTTGTCCCTTGCAACTAGTCAGGGGTCCTGACGTCGCTGAACAAACACGTATGTGGAAGGGCCATCCCCGTCGTAACTCGAGAATATACCCCAGGTTCCCACCGTAACTCGAGAAAAACCATGAGACTTCCCCCTCGCCGCGAGATGAGGCCCAATTCCCCTGCACTGCATGCAGAGCAATTCCGTGTTGCACATCACACTTGAAAGGAGCCTTGATTTCCTTGATGGCACTCCAGAGAAACCCCAAGAACACTGTTTCAAGGCTAGAGGGATCCTGAGGTCACTGTAGCAACAGGAAAGAGCTCCGTGGACCAAAAATCAACTCGAGATGAGAGGTTAGTCCCTGGCTTCGACTCCAGAGGAATACCACCTTACCACAAGCACCTGAAGAGGAGGCTTCTCTCTTCTCTAGGTATGTGAGAGGGACCCTGAGTTTGCGGCCTCAAGTGGAATGGACACCGCAATGCCCTGACTCGAAATAAGGCCGGATATCCCTGCAGTGACTTGAATGCAGGCTCGTCTTGCATCTCCCAAGGCGAAAGGATGTCTGAATCCCCTGTGGAGACCACAGAGAAAGATCTAGTTGCCCACGTCATCGCGACCGGAGGCTTCAAATCCTTTGAAAACTCCAGAGGTACTCGGAGATCAGTGCCTCCAAAGGAGACGATGTCTGACTCCTGGTGAAACTTGATAGGAGTCCCAGGATTCCTGTGGCACGTGGAAAGGGACCCTTGGTCTCCTGCCTCAGCTGGAGAGGCGTCCCAATTGCCCTGCCAAGCCTCGAGGAGAATCCCGAGTTGTCCCTCGCAACTAGGCAGGAGTCCTGACGTCACTGAACAAACACGTGTGTGGAAGGGCCATCCCCGTCGTAACTCGAGAATATACCCCAGGTTCCCGCCGCAACTCGAGAAAAACCATGAGACTTCCCCCTCGCCGCGAGATGAGGCTCGATTCCCCTACACTGCGTGCAGAGCAATTCCGTGTTTCACATCACACATGAAAGGAGCCTTGATTTCCTTGATTGCACTCCAGAGAAATCTCAAGAACACTGTTTCAAGGCTAGAGGGATCCTGAGGTCACTGTAGCAACACGAAAGAGCTCCGTGGACCAAAAATCAACTCGAGATGAGAGGTTAGGCCCTGGCTTCGACTCCAGAGGAATACCACCTTACCCCAAGCACCTCAAGAGGAGGCTTCTCTCAGCTCTAGGTATGTGAGAGGGACCCTGAATTTGCGGCCTCAAGTGGAATGGACACCGTGATGCCCTGACTCGAAATAAGGCCGAATATCCCTGCAGTGACTTGAATGCAGGCTCGTCTTGCATCTCCCAAGATGAAAGGATGTCCGAATCCCCTGTGGAGACCACAGAAAAAGACCTAGTTCCCCACCTCATCGCGACCAGAAGCCTCACATCCTTTGAAAACTCCAGAGGTACACGCAGATCAGTGCCTTTAAAGGAGACGATGCCTGACTCCTCGTGAAACTTGATAGGAGTCCCAGGATTCCTGTGGTACCTGGAAAGGGACCCTTGGTGTCCCGCCTCAGCTGGAGAGGCGTCCCAATTGCCCTGCCAAGCCTGGAGGAGAATCCCGAGTTGTCCCTCGCAACTAGGCAGGAGTCCTGACATCGCTGAATAAACATGTGGGTGGAAGGGCCATCCCCGTCGTAACTCGAGAATATACCCCAGGTTCCCGCCGCAACTCGAGAAAAACCATGAGACTTCCCCCTTGCCGCGAGATGAGGCCCGATTCCCCTGCACGACATGCAGAGCAATTCCGTGTTGCACATCAAACAGGAAAGGAGCCTTGATTTCCTTGATGGCACTCCAGAGAAACCCCAAGAACACTGTTTCAAGGCTAGAGGGATCCTGAGGTCACTGTAGCAACACGAAAGAGCTCCGTGGACCAAAAATCAACTCGAGATGAGAGGTTAGTCCCTGACTTCGACTCCAGAGGAATACCACCTTACCACAAGCACCCCAAGAGGAGGCTTCTCTCAGCTCTAGGTATGTGAGAGGGACCCTGATTTTGCGGCCTCAAGTGGAATGGACGCTGTGATGCCCTGACGCGAAATAAGGCCGGTTATCCCTGCAGTGACTTGAATGCAGGCTCGTCTTGCATCTCCCAAGATAAAAGGATGTCTGAATCCCCTGTGGAGACCACAGAGAAAGACCTAGTTCCCCACCTCATCGCGACCGGAGGCCTCACATCCTTTGAAAACTCCAGAGGTACGCGGAGATCAGTGCCTCCAAAGGAGACGATGCCTGACTCTTCGAGAAACTTGATAGGAGTCCCAGGATTCCTGTGGTAGCTGGAATGGGACTTTTGGTCTCCCGCCTCAGCTGGAGAGGCGTCCCAATTGCCCTGCCAAGCCTCGAGGAGAATCCCGAGTTGTCCCTCGCAACTAGGCAGGAGTCCTGACGTCGCTGAACAAACACGTGGATGGAAGGGCCATCCCCATCGTAACTCGAGAATATACCCCAGGTTCCCGCCGCAACTCGAGAAAAACCATGAGACTTCCCCCTCGCCGCGAGATGAGGCCCGATTCCCCTACACTGCGTGGAGAGCATTTCCGTGTTGCACATCACACATGAAAGGAGCCTTGATTTCCTCGATGGCACTCCAGAGAAACCCCAAGAACACTGTTTCAAGGCTAGAGGGATCCTGAGATCAGTGTAGCAACACGAAAGAGCTCCGTGGACCAAAAATCAACTCGAGATGAGAGGTTAGTCCCTAACTTCGACTCCAGAGGAATACCACCTTACCACAAGCACCTCAAGAGGAGGCTTCTCGCAGCTTTAGGTATGTGAGAGGGACCCTGAGTTTGCGGCCTCAAGTGGAATGGTCACCGCGATGCCCTGACTCGAAATAAGGCCGGATATCCCTGAAGTGACTTGAATGCAGGCTCGTCTTGCATCTCCCAAGACGAAAGGATGTCTGAATCCCCTGTGGAGATGACAGAGAAAGACCTAGTTCCCCACCTCATGGTGACCGGAGGCCTCACATCCTTTGAAAACTCCAGAGGTGGGCGGAGATCAGTGCCTCCAAAGGAGACGATGCCTGACTCCTCGTGAAACTTGATAGGAGTCCCCGGATTCCTGTGGCACGTGAAAAGGGACCCTTGGTCTCCCGCCTCAGCTGGAGAGGCGTCCCAATTGCCCTGCCAAGCCTCGAGGATAATCCCGAGTTGTCCCTCGCAACTAGGCAGGAGTCCTGACCTCGCTGAATAAACACGTGGGTGGAAGGGCCATCCCCGTCGTAACTCGAGAATATACCCCAGGTTCCCGCCGCAACTCGAGAAAAACCATGAGACTTCCCCCTCGCCGCGAGATGAGGCCCGATTCCCCTGCACTGCGTGCAGAGCAATTCCGTGTTGCACATCACACATGAAAGGAGCCTTGATTTCCGTCATGGCACTCCAGAGAAACCCCAAGAACACTGTTTCAAGGCTAGAGGGATCCTGAGGTCACTGTAGCAACACGAAAGAGCTCCGTGGACCAAAAATGAACTCGAGATGAGAGGTTAGTCCCTGGCTTCGACTCCAGAGGAACACCACCTTACCACAAGCACCTCAAGAGGAGGCTTCTCTCAGCTCTAGGTATGTGAGAGGGACCCTGATTTTGCGGCCTCAAGTGGAATGGACACCGGGATGCGCTGACGCGAAATAAGGCCGGATATCCCTGCAGTGACTTGAACGCAGGCTCGTCTTGCATCTCCCAAGATGAAAGGATGTCTGAATCCCCTGTGGAGACCGCAGAGAAAGACATAGTTTTCCACCTCATGGCGACCGTAGGCGTCACATCCTTTGAAAACTCCAGAGGTACGCGGAGATCAGTGCCTTCAAAGGAGACGATGCCTGACTCCTCGTGAAACTTTATAGGAGTCCCAGGATTCCTGTGGCACGTGGAAAGGGACCCTTGGTCTCCCGCCTCAGCTGGAGAGGCGTCCCAATTGCCCTACCAAGCCTCGAGGAGAATCCCGAGTTGTCCCTGGCATCTAGGCAGGAGTCCTGACGTGGCTGAACAAACACGTGGGTGGAAGGGCCATCCCCGTCGTAACTCGATAATATACCCCAGGTTCCCATCGCAACTCGAGAAAAACCATGAGACTTCCCCCTCGCCGCAAAATGAAGCCCGATACCCTGCGCTGCGTACAGAGCAATTCCGTGTTGCACATCACACATGAAAGGAGCCTTGATTTCCTTGATGGCACTCCAGAGAAACCCCAAGAACACTGTTTCAAGGCTAGAGGGATCCTGAGGTCACTGTAGCAACACGAAAGAGCTCCATGGACCAAAAATCAACTCGAGATGAGAGGTTACTCCCTGGCTTCGACTCCAGAGGAATATCACCTTACCACAAGCACCTCAAGAGGAGGCTTCTCTCAGCTCTAGGTATGTGAGAGGGACCCTGATTTTGCGGCCTCAAGTGGAATGGACTGTGCGATGCCCTGACTCGAAATAAGGCCGGATATCCCTGCAGGGACTTGAATGCAGGCTCGTCTTGCATCTCCCAAGATGAAAGGATGTCTGAATCCCCTGTGGAGACCACAGAGAAAGACCTAGTTCCCCACCTCATCGCGACCTGAAGCCTCACATCCTTTCAAAACTCCAGAGGTAAGCGGAGATCAGTGCCTCCAAAGGAGACGATGCCTGACTACTCGTGAAACTTTATAGGAGTCCCAGGATGCCTGTGGCTCGTGGAAAGGGACCCTTGGTCTCCTGCCTCAGCTGGAGAGGCGTCCCAATTGCCCTGCCAAGCCTCGAGGAGAATCCCGAGTTGTCCCTCGCAACTAGGCAGGAGTCCTGCCGTCGCTGAACAAACACGTGGGTGGAAGGGCCATCCCCGTCGTAACTCGAGAATATACCCCAGGTTCCCATCGCAACTCGAGAAAAACCATGAGACTTCCCCCTCGCCGCGAGATGAGGCCCGATTTCCCTGCACTGCGTGCAGAGCAATTCCGTGTTGCACATCACACATGAAAGGAGCCTTGATTTCCTTGATGGCACTCCAGAGAAACCCCAAGAACACTGTTTCAAGGCTAGAGGGATCCTGAGGTCACTGTAGCAACACGAAAGAGCTCCGTGGACCAAAAATCAACTCGAGATGAGAGGTTACTCCCTGGCTTCGACTCCAGAGGAATACCACCTTACCACAAGCACCTCAAGAGGAGGCTTCTCTCAGCTCTAGGTATGTGAGAGGGACCCTGAGTTTGCGGCCTCAAGTGGAATGGACACCGCTATGCCCTGACTCGAAATAAGGCCGGATATCCTTGCAGTGAGTTGAATGCAGGCTCGTCTTGCATCTCCCAAGACGAAAGGATGTCTGAATCCCCTGTGGAGACCACACAGAAAGACCTACTTCCCCACCTCATCGCGACCGGAGGCCTCACATCCTTTGAAATTTCCAGAGGTACGCAGAGATCAGTGCCTCCAAAGGAGACGACGCCTGACTCCTCGTGAAACTTGATAGGAGTCCCAGGATTCCTGTGGCACGTGGAAAGGGACCCTTGGTCTCCCGCCTCAGCTGGAGAGGCGTCCCAATTGCCCTACCAAGCCTCGAGGAGAATCCCGAGTTGTCCCTCGCATCTAGGCAGGAGTACTGACGTGGCTGAACAAACACGTGGGTGGAAGGGCCATCCCCGTCGTAACTCGATAATATACCCCAGGTTCCCATCGCAACTCGAGAAAAACCATGAGACTTCCCCCTCGCCGCAAAATGAAGCCCGATACCCTGCGCTGCGTACAGAGCAATTCCGTGTTGCACATCACACATGAAAGGAGCCTTGATTTCCTTGATGGCACTCCAGAGAAACCCCAAGAACACTGTTTCAAGGCTAGAGGGATCCTGAGGTCACTGTAGCAACACGAAAGAGCTCCGTGGACCAAAAATCAACTCGAGATGAGAGGTTAGTCCCTGGCTTCGACTCCAGAGGAATACCACCTTACCACAAGCACCTCAAGAGGAGGCTTCTCTCAGCTCTAGGTATGTGAGAGGGACCCTGAGTTTGCGGCCTCAAGTGGAATGGACACCGCGATGCCCTGAGTCGAAATAAGGCCGGATATCCTTGCAGTGAGTTGAATGCAGGCTCGTCTTGCATCTCCCAAGACGAAAGGATGTCTGTATCCCCTGTGGAGACCACACAGAAAGACCTACTTCCCCACCTCATCGCGACCGGAGGCCTCACATCCTTTGAAATTTCCAGAGGTACGCAGAGGTCAGTGCCTCCAAAGGAGACGACGCCTGACTCCTCGTGAAACTTGATAGGAGTCCCAGGATTCCTCTGGCACGTGGAAAGGGACCCTTGGTCTCCCACCTCAGCTGGAGAGGCGTCCCAACTGCCATTCCAAGCCTCGAGGAGAATCCAGAGTTGTCCCTCGCAACTAGGCAGGAGTCCTGACGTCACTGAACAAACACGTGGGTGGAAGGGCCATCCCCGTCATAACTCGAGAATATACCCCAGGTTCCCGCCGCAACTCGAGAAAAACCATGAGACTTCCCCCTCGCCGCGAGATGAGGCCAGATTCCCCTGCACTGCGTGCAGAGCAATTCCGTGTTGCACATCACACAAGAAAGGAGCCTTGATTTCCTTGATGGCACTCCAGAGAAACCCCAAGAACACTGTTTCAAGGATAGAGGGATCCTGAGGTCACTTTAGCAACACGAAACAGCTCCGTGGACCAAAAATCAACTCGAGATGAGAGGTTAGTCCCTGGCGTCGACTCCAGAGGAATACCACCTTACCACAAGCACCACAAGAGAAGGCTTCTCTCAGCTCTAGGTATGTGAGAGGGACCTTGATTGTGTGGCCTCAAGTGGAATGGACACCGCGATGCCCTGACTCGAAATAAGGCCGGATATCCCTGCAGTGACTTGAATGCATGCTCGTCTTGCATCTCCCAAGACGAAATGATGTCTGAATCCCCTGTGGAGACCACAGAGAAAGACCTAGTTCCCCACTTCATCGCCACCGGAGGCCTCACATCCTTTGAAAACTCAAGAGGTACACGGAGATCAGTGCCTCCAAAGGAGACGATGCCTGACTCCTCGTGAAAATTGATAGGAGTCCCAGGATTCCTGTGGCACGTGGAAAGGGACCCTTGGTCTCCCGCCTCAGCTGGAGAGGCGTTCCAATTGCCCTGCCAAGCCTCGAGGAGAATCCCGAGTTGTCCCTCGCAACTAGGCAGGAGTCCTGACGTCGCTGAATAAACACGTGGGTGGAAGGGCCATCCCCGTCGTAACTCGAGAATATACCCCAGGTTCCCGCCGCAACTCGAGAAAAACCATGAGACTTGCCCCTCGCCACGAGGTGAGGCCCGATTCCCCTGCACTCCGTGCAGAGCAATTCCGTGTTGCACATGAAACATGAAAGGAGCCTTGATTTCCTTGATGGCACTCCAGAGAAACCCCAAGAACACTGTTTCAAGGCTAGAGGGATCCTCAGATCACTGTAGCAACACGAAAGAGTTTCGTGGACCAAAAATCAACTCGAGATGAGAGGTTAGTCCCTGGCTCCGAATCCAGAGGAATACCACCTTACCACAAGCACCTCAAGAGGAGGCTTCTCTCAGCTCTAGCTATGTGAGAGGGACCCTGATTTTGCGGCCTCAAGCGGAATGGACACTGCGATGCCTCGACACGAAATAAGGCCGGATATCCCTGCAGTGACTTGAATGCAGGCTCGTCTTGCATCTCCCAAGACGAAAGGATGTCTGAATCCCCTGTGGAGACCACAGAGAAAGACATAGTTCCCCACCTCATGGCGACTGGACGCCTCACATTCTTTCAAAACTCCAGAGGTACGCAGAGATCAGTGCCTCCAAAGGAGACGATGCCTGACTCCTCGTGAAACTTTATAGGAGTCCCAGGATTCCTGTGGCACGTGGAAAGGGACCCTTGGTCTCCCGCCTCAGCTGGAGAGGCGTCCCAATTGCCCTGCCAAGACTCGAGGAGAATCCCGAGTTGTCCCTCGCAACTAGGCAGGAGTCTTGCCATTGCTGAACAAACACGTGTGTGGAAGGGCCATCCCTGTCGTAACTCGAGAATATACCCCAGGTTCCTGCCGCAATTCGAGAAAAACCATGAGACTTCCCCCTCGCTGCGAGATGAGGCCTGATTTCCCTGCACTGCGTTCAGAGCAATTCCGTGTTGCACATCACACATGAAAGGAGCCTTGATTTCCTTGATGGCACTCCAGAGAAACCCCAAGAACACTGTTTCAAGGCTAGAGGGATCCTGAGGTCACTGTAGCAACAGGAAAGAGCTCTATGGACCAAAAATCAACTCGAGATGAGGGGTTAGTCCCTGGCTTCGACTCCAGAGGAATACCACCTTACCACAAGCACCTAAAGAGGAGGCTTCTCTCAGCTCTAGGTATGTGAGAGGGACCCTGAGTTTGCGGCCTCAAGTGGAATGGACACCGCGATGCCCTGACTCGAAATAAGGCCGGATATCCCTGCAGTGACTTGAATGCAGGCTCGTCTTGCATCTCCCAAGACGAAAGGATGTCTGAATCCCCTGTGGAGACCACACAGAAAGCCCAACTTCCCCACCTCATCGCGACCGGAGGCCTCACAACCTTTGAGAACTCCAGAGGTACGCTGAGATCAGTGCCTCCAAAGGAGACGATGCCTGACTCCTCGTGAAACTTTATAGGAGTCCCAGAATTCCTGTGCCACGTGGAAAGGGACCCTTGGTCTCCCGCCTCAGCTGGAGAGGCGTCCCAATTGCCCTGCCAAGCCTCGAGGAGAATCCCGAGTTGTCCCTCGCAACTAGGCAGGAGTCCTGCCATTGCTGAACAAACACGTGTGTGGAAGGGCCATCCCCGTCATAACTGGAGAATATACCACAGATTCCCGCCGCAACTCGAGAAAAACCATGAGACTTCCCCCTCGCCGCGAGATGAGGCCTGATTTCCCTGCACTGCGTGCAGAGCAATTCCGTGTTGCACATCACACATGAAAGGAGCCTTGATTTCCTTGATGGCACTCCAGAGAAACCCCAAGAACACTGTTTCAAGGCTAGAGGGATCCTGAGGTCACTGTAGCAACACGAAAGAGCTCCGTGGACCAAAAATCAACTCGAGATGAGAGGTTAGTCCCTGGCTTCGACTCCAGAGGAATACCACCTTACCACAAGCACCTCAAGAGGAGGCTTCTCTCAGCTCTAGGTATGTGAGAGGGACCCTGAGTTTGCGGCCTCAAGTGAAATGGACACCGCGATGCCCTGACTCGAAATAAGGCCGGATATCCCTGCAGTGAATTGAATGCAGGCTCGTCTTGCATCTCCCAAGACGAAAGGATGTCTGAATCCCCTGTGGAGACCACAGAGAAAGACCTAGTTCCCCACCTCATCGCGATCAGAGGCCTCACATCTTTGAAAACTCCAGAGGTACGCGGAGATCAGTGCCTCCAAAGGAGACGATGCGGGACTCCTCGTGAAACTTGATAGGAGTCCCAGGATTCCTGTGGAACGTGGAAAGGGACCTTTGGTCTCCCGCCTCAGCTGGAGAGGCGTCCCAATTGCCCTGCCAAGCCTCGAGGAGAATCCCGAGTTGTCCCTCGCAAGTACGCAGGAGTCCTGACGTCACTGAACAAACACGTGGGTGGAAGGGCCATCCCCGTCGTAACTCGAGAATATACCCCATGTTCCCGCCGCAACTCGAGAAAAACCATGAGACTTCCCCCTCGCCGCGAGATGAGGCCAGATTCCCTGCAGTGCGTGCAGAGCAAATCCGTGTTGCACATCACACATGAAAGGAGCCTTGATTTCCTTGATGGCACTCAAGAGAAACCCCAAGAACACTGTTTCAAGGCTAGAGGGATCCTGAGGTCACTGTAGCAACACGAAAGAGCTCCGTGGACCAAAAATCAACTCGAGATGAGAGGTTAGTCCCTGGCTTCGACTCCAGAGGAATACCACCTTACCACAAGCACCTCAAGAGGAGGCTTCTCTCAGCTCTAGCTATGTGAGAGGGACCCTGATTTTGCGGCCTCAAGCGGAATGGACACTGCGATGCCTCGACACGAAATAAGGCCGGATATCCCTGCAGTGACTTGAATGCAGGCTCGTCTTGCATCTCCCAAGACGAAAGGATGTCTGAATCCCCTGTGGAGACCACAGAAAAAGACATAGTTCCCCACCTCATGGCGACTGGACGCCTCACATTCTTTCAAAACTCCAGAGGTACGCAGAGATCAGTGCCTCCAAAGGAGACGATGCCTGACTCCTCGTGAAACTTTATAGGAGTCCCAGGATTCCTGTGGCACGTGGAAAGGGACCCTTGGTCTCCCGCCTCAGCTGGAGAGGCGTCCCAATTGCCCTGCCAAGACTCGAGGAGAATCCCGAGTTGTCCCTCGCAACTAGGCAGGAGTCTTGCCATTGCTGAACAAACACGTGTGTGGAAGGGCCATCCCTGTCGTAACTCGAGAATATACCCCAGATTCCTGCCGCAATTTGAGAAAAACCATGAGACTTCCCCCTCGCTGCGAGATGAGGCCTGATTTCCCTGCACTGCGTTCAGAGCAATTCCGTGTTGCACATCACACATGAAAGGAGCCTTGATTTCCTTGATGGCACTCCAGAGAAACCCCAAGAACACTGTTTCAAGGCTAGAGGGATCCTGAGGTCACTCTAGCAACACGAAAGAGCTCCGTGGACCAAAAATCAACTCGAGATGAGGGGTTAGTCCCTGGCTTCGACTCCAGAGGAATACCACCTTACCACAAGCACCTCAAGAGGAGGCTTCTCTCAGCTCTAGGTATGTGAGAGGGACCCTGAGTTTGCGGCCTCAAGTGGAATGGACACCGCGATGCCCTGACTCGAAATAAGGCCGGATATCCCTGAAGTGACTTGAATGCAGGCTCGTCTTGCATCTCCCAAGACGAAAGGATGTCTGAATCCCCTGTGGACACCACACAGAAAGCCCAACTTCCCCACCTCATCGCGACCGGAGGCCTCACATCCTTTGAGAACTCCAGAGGTACGCTGAGATCAGTGCCTCCAAAGGAGACGATGCCTGACTCCTCGTGAAACTTTATAGGAGTCCCAGAATTCCTGTGACACGTGGAAAGGGACCCTTGGTCTCCCGCCTCAGCTGGCGAGGCGTCCCAATTGCCCTGCCAAGCCTCGAGGAGAATCCCGAGTTGTCCCTCGCAACTAGGCAGGAGTCCTGCCATTGCTGAACAAACACGTGTGTGGAAGGGCCATCCCCGTCGTAACTCGAGAATATTCCACAGATTCCCGCCGCAACTCGAGAAAAACCATGAGACTTCCCCCTCGCCGCGAGATGAGGCCAGATTCCCCTGCAGTGCGTGCAGAGCAATTCCGTGTTGCACATCACACATGAAAGGAGCCTTGATTTCCTTGATGGCACTCCAGAGAAACCCCAAGAACACTGTTTCAAGGCTAGAGGGATCCTGAGGTCACTGTAGCAACACGAAAGAGCTCCGTGGACCAAAAATCAACTCGAGATGAGAGGTTAGTCCCTGGCTTCGACTCCAGAGGAATACCACCTTACCACAAGCACCTCAAGAGGAGGCTTCTCTCAGCTCTAGGTATGTGAGAGGGACCCTGATTTTGCGGCCTCAAGTGGAATGGACACCGGGATGCGCTGACGCGAAATAAGGCCGGATATCCCTGCAGTGACTTGAATGCAGGCTCGTCTTGCATCTCCCAAGATGAAAGGATGTCTGAATCCCCTGTGGAGACCGCAGAAAAAGACAAAGTTTTCCACCTCATGGCGACCGTAGGCCTCACATCCTTTGAAAACTCCAGAGGTACGCGGAGATCAGTGCCTTCAAAGGAGACGATGCCTGACTCCTCGTGAAACTTGATAGGAGTCCCAGGATTCCTGTGGCACGTGGAAAGGGACCCTTGGTCTCCCGCCTCAGCTGGAGAGGCGTCCAAATTGCCCTACCAAGCCTGGAGGAGAATCCCGAGTTGTCCCTCGCATCTAGGCAGGAGTCCTGACGTGTCTGAACAAACACGTGGGTGGAAGGGCCATCCCCGTCGTAACTTGATAATATACCCCAGGTTCCCATCGCAACTCGAGAAAAACCATGAGACTTCCCCCTCGCCGCAAAATGAAGCCCGATACCCTGCGCTGCGTACAGAGCAATTCCGTGTTGCACATCACACATGAAAGGAGCCTTGATTTCCTTGATGGCACTCTAGAGAAACCCCAAGAACACTGTTTCAAGGCTAGAGGGATCCTGAGGTCACTGTAGCAACACGAAAGTGCTCCATGGACCAAAAATCAACTCGAGATGAGAGGTTACTCCCTGGCTTCGACTCCAGAGGAATATCACCTTACCACAAGCACCTCAAGAGGAGGCTTCTCTCAGCTCTAGGTATGTGAGAGGGACCCTGATTTTGCGGCCTCAAGTGGAATGGACTGTGCGATGCCCTGACTCGAAATAAGGCCGGATATCCCTGCAGTGACTTGAATGCAGGCTCGTCTTGCATCTCCCAAGACGAAAGGATGTCTGAATCCCCTGTGGAGACCACACAGAAAGACCTACTTCCCCACCTCATCGCGACCGGAGGCCTCACATCCTTTGAAATTTCCAGAGGTACGCAGAGATCAGTGCCTCCAAAGGAGACGACGCCTGACTCCTCGTGAAACTTGATAGGAGTCCCAGGATTCCTCTGGCACGTGGAAAGGGACCCTTGGTCTCCCGCCTCAGCTGGAGAGGCGTCCCAACTGCCATTCCAAGCCTCGAGGAGAATCCAGAGTTGTCCCTCGCAACTAGGCAGGAGTCCTGACGTCACTGAACAAACACGTGGGTGGAAGGGCCATCCCCGTCATAACTCGAGAATATACCCCAGGTTCCCGCCGCAACTCGAGAAAAACCATGAGACTTCCCCCTCGCCGCGAGATGAGGCCAGATTCCCCTGCAGTGCATGCAGAGCAATTCCGTGTTGCACATCACACATGAAAGGAGCCTTGATTTCCTTGATGGCACTCCAGAGAAACCCCAAGAACACTGTTTCAAGGATAGAGGGATCCTGAGGTCACTTTAGCAACACGAAACAGCTCCGTGGACCAAAAATCAACTCGAGATGAGAGGTTAGTCCCTGGCTTCGACTCCAGAGGAATACCACCTTACCACAATCACCTCAAGAGGAGGCTTCTCTCAGCTCTAGGTATGTGAGAGGGACCCTGAGTTTGCGGCCTCAAGTGGAATGGTCACCGCGATGCCCTGACTCGAAATAAGGCCGGATATCCCTGCAGTGACTTGAATGCAGGCTCGTCTTGCATCTCCCAAGACGAAATGATGTCTGAATCCCCTGTGGAGACCACAGAGAAAGACCTAGTTCCCCACCTCATCGCCACCGGAGGCCTCACATCCTTTGAAAACTCAAGAGGTACACGGAGATCAGTGCCTCCAAAGGAGACGATGCCTGACTCCTCGTGAAAATTGATAGGAGTCCCAGGATTCCTGTGGCACGTGGAAAGGGACCCTTGGTCTCCCGCCTCAGCTGGCGAGGCGTCCCAATTGCCCTGCCAAGCCTCGAGGAGAATCCCGAGTTGTCCCTCGCAACTAGGCAGGAGTCCTGACGTCGCTGAACAAACACGTGGGTGCAAGGGCCATCCCTGTCGTAACTCGAGAATATACCCCAGGTTCCCGCTACAACTCGAGAAAAACCATGAGAGTTCCCCCTCTCCGCGAGATGAGGCCCGATTCCCCTGCACTGCATGCAGAGCTTTTCCGTATTGCACATCAAACATGAAAGGAGCCTTAATTTCATTGATGGCACTCCAGAGAAACCCCAAGAGCACTGTTTCAAGGCTAGAGGGATCCTGAGGTCACTGTAGCAAAACGAAAGAGCACCGTGGACCAAAAATCAACTCGAGATGAGAGGTTAGTCCCTGACTTCAACTCCAGAGGAATACCACCTTACCACAAGCACCTCAAGAGGAGGCTTCTCTCAGCTCTAGGTATGTGAGAGGGACCCTGATTTTGCGGCCTCAAGTGGAATGGACACTGCGATGCCTTGACGCGAAGTAAGGCCGGATATCCCTGCAGTGACTTGAATGCAGGCTCGTCTTGCATCTCCCAAGATGAAAGGATGTCTGAATCCCCTGTGGAGACAACAGAGAAAGACCTAGTTCCCCACCTCATGGCGACTGGAGGTCTCACATCCTTTCAAAACTCCAGAGGTACGCAGAGATCAGTGCCTCCAAAGGATATGATGCCTGACTCCTCGTGAAATTTTATAGGAGTCCCAGGATTCCTGTGGCACGTGGAAAGGGACCCTTTGTCTCCCACCTCAGCTGGAGAGGCGTCCCAATTGCCCTGCCAAGCCTCGAGGAGAATCCCGAGTTGTCCCTCGCAACTAGGCAGGAGTCCTGACGTCGCTGAACAAACACGTGTGTGGAAGGGCCATCCCCGTCGTAACTCGAGAATATACCCCAGGTTCCCGCCGCAATTCGAGAAAAACCATGAGACTTCCCCCTGGCCGCGAGATGAGGCCCGATTTCCCTGCAGTGCGTGCAGAGCAATTCCGTGTTGCACATCACACATGAAAGGAGCCTTGATTTCCTTGATGGCACTCCAGAGAAACCCCAAGAACACTGTTTCAAGGCTAGAGGGATCCTGAGGTCACTGTAGCAACACGAAAGAGCTCCGTGGACCAAAAATCAACTCGAGATGAGAGGTTAGTCCCTGGCTTCGACTCCAGAGGAATACCACCTTACCACAAGCACCTCAAGAGGAGGCTTCTCTCAGCTCTAGCTATGTGAGAGGGACCCTGAGTTTGCGGCCTCAAGTGGAATGGACACCGCGATGCCCTGACTCGAAATAAGGCCGGATATCCCTGCAGTGACTTGAATGCAGGCTCGTCTTGCATCTCCCAAGACGAAAGGATGTCTGAATCCCCTGTGGAGACCACAGAGAAAGACCTAGTTCCGCACCTCATCAAGACCGGAGGCCTCACATCCTTTGAAAACTCCAGAGGTACGCGGAGATTAGTGCCTCCAAAGGAGACGATGCCTGACTCCTCGTGAAACTTTATAGGAGTCCCAGGATTCCTGTGGCACATGGAAAGGGACCCTTGGTCTCCCGCCTCAGCTGGAGAGGCGTCCCAATTGCCCTGCCAAGCCTCGAGGAGAATCCCGAGTTGTCCCTCGCAACTAGGCAGGAGTCCTGACGTCACTGAACAAACACGTGGGTGGAAGGGCCATCCCCGTCGTAACTCGAGAATATACCCCAGGTTCCCGCCGCAACTCGAGAAAAACCATGAGACTTCCCCCTCGCCGCGAGATGAGGCCTGATTTCCCTGCACTGCGTGCAGAGCAATTCCGTGTTGCACATCACACATGAAAGGAGACTTGATTTCCTTGATGGCACTCCAGAGAAACCCCAAGAACTCTGTTTCAATTCTAGAGGGATCCTGAGGTCACTGTAGCCACACGAAAGAGCTCTGTGGACCAAAAGTCAACGAGATGAGAGGTTAGTCCCTGGCTTTGACTCCAGAGGAATACCACCTTACCACAAGCACCTCAAGAGGAGGCTTCTCTCAGCTCTAGGTATGTGAGAGGGACCCTGAGTTTGCGACCTCAAGTGGAATGGACACCGCGATGCGCTGACGCGAAATAAGGCCGGATATCCCTTCAGTGACTTGAATGCAGGCTCGTCTTGCATCTCCCAAGATGAAAGGATGTCTGAATCCCCTGTGGAGACCGCAGAGAAAGACATAGTTTTCCACCTCATGGCGACCGTGGGCCTCACATCCATTGAAAACTCCAGAGGTACGCGGAGATCAGTGCCTTCAAAGGAGACGATGCCTGACTCCTCGTGAAACTTGATAGGAGTCCCAGGATTCCTGTGGCACGTGGAAAGGGACCCTTGGTCTCCCGCCTCAGCTGGAGAGGCGTCCCAATTGCCCTGCCAATCCTCGAGGAGAATCCCGAGTTGTCCCTCGCAACTAGGCAGGAGTCTGACGTGGCTGAACAAACACGTGGGTGGAAGGGCCATCCCCGTCGTAACTCGAGAATATACCCCAGGTTCCCATCGCAACTCGAGAAAAACCATGAGACTTCCCCCTCGCCGCGAGATGAGGCCCGATTCCCCTGCACTGCGTGCAGAGCAATTCCGTGTTGCACATCACACATGAAAGGAGCCTTGATTTCCTTGATGGCACTCCAGAGAAACCCCAAGAACACTGTTTCAAGGCTAGAGGGATCCTGAGGTCACTGTAGATACACGAAAGAGCTCCGTGGACCAAAAATCAACTCGAGATGAGAGGTTAGTCCCTGGCTTCGACTCCAGAGGAATACCACCTTACCACAAGCACCTCAAGAGGAGGCTTCTCTCAGCTCTAGCTATGTGAGAGGGACCCTGATTTTGCGGCCTCAAGTGGAATGGACACTGCGATGCCTTGACGCGAAATAAGGCCGGATATCCCTGCAGTGACTTGAATGCAGGCTCGTCTTGCATCTCCCTAGATGAAAGGATGTCTGAATCGCCTGTGGAGACCACAGAGAAAGACCTAGTTCCCCAACTCATGGCGACTGGAGGCCTCACATTCTTTCAAAACTCCAGAGGTACGCAGAGATCAGTGCCTCCAAAGGAGACGATGCGTGACTACTCGTGAAACTTTATAGGAGTCCCAGGATTCCTGTGGCACGTGGAAAGGGACCTTTGGTCTCCTGCCTCAGCTGGAGAGGCGTCCCAATTGCCCTGCCAAGCCTCGAGGAGAATCCCGAGTTGTCCCTCGCAACTAGGCAGGAGTCCTGACGTCGCTGAACAAACACGTGTGTGGAAGGGCCATCCCCGTCGTAACTCGAGAATATACCCCAGGTTCCCGCCGCAACTCGAGAAAAACCATGAGACTTCCCCCTCGCCGCGAGATGAGGCCCGATTTCCCTGCACTGCGTGCAGAGAAATTCCGTGTTGCAATTCACACATGAAAGGAGCCTTGATTTCCTTGATGGCACTCCAGAGAAACCCCAAGAACACTGTTTCAAGGCTAGAAGGATCCTGAGGTCACTGTAGCAACATGAAAGAGCTCCGTGGACCAAAAATCAACTCGAGATGAGAGGTTAGTCCCTGGCTTCGACTCCAGAGGAATACCACCTTACCACAAGCACCTCAAGAGGAGGCTTCTCTCAGCTCTAGGTATGTGAGAGTGACCCTGAGTTTACGGCCTCAACTGGAATGGACACCGCGATGCCCTGACTCGAAATAAGGCCGGATATCCTTGCAGTGAGTTGAATGCAGCCTCGTCTTGCATCTTCCAAGACGAAAGGATGTCTGAATCCCCTGTGGAGACCACACAGAAAGACCTACTTCCCCACCTCATCGTGACCGGAGGCCTCACATCCTTTGAAAATTCCAGAGGTTCGCGGAGATCAGTGCCTCCAAAGGAGACGATGCCTGACTCCTCGTGAAACTTGATAGGAGTCCCAGGATTCCTCTGGCACGTGGAATGGGACCCTTGGTCTCCTGCCTCAGCTGGAGAGGCGTCCCAACTGCCATTCCAAGCCTCGAGGAGAATCCAGAGTTGTCCCTCGCAACTAGGCAGGAGTCCTGAAGTCACTGAACAAACACGTGGGTGGAAGGGCCATCCCCGTCATAACTCGAGAATATACCCCAGGTTCCCGCCGCAACTCGAGAAAAACCATGAGACTTCCCCCTCGCCGCGAGATGAGGCCAGATTCCCCTGCAGTGCATGCAGAGCAATTCCGTGTTGCACATCACACATGAAAGGAGCCTTGATTTCCTTGATGGCACTCCAGAGAAACCCCAAGAACACTGTTTCAAGGCTAGAGGGATCCTGAGGTCACTGTCGCAACACGAAAGAGCTCCGTGGACCAAAAATCAACTCGAGATGAGAGGTTAGTCCCTGGCTTCGACTCCAGAGGAATACCACCTTACCACAAGCACCTCAAGAGGAGGCTTCTCTCAGCTCTAGGTATGTGAGAGGGACCCTGAGTTTGCGGCCTCAAGTGGAATGGACACTGCGATGCCCTGACTCGAAATAACGCCGGATATCCCTGCAGTGACTTGAATGCAGGCTCGTCTTGCATCTCCCAAGACGAAAGGATGTCTGAATCCCCTGTGGAGACCACAGAGAAAGACGTACTTCCCCACCTCATCGCGACCGGAAGCCTCACATTCTTTGAAAACTCCAGAGGTACGCGGAGATCAGTGCCTCCAAAGGAGACGATGCCTGACTCCTCGTGAAACTTTATAGGAGTCCCAGGATTCCTGTGGCACATGGAAAGGGACCCTTGGTCTAACGCCTCAGCTGGAGAGGCGTCCCAATTGCCCTGCCAAGCCTCGAGAAGAATCCCGAGTTGTCCCTCGCAACTAGGCAGGAGTCCTGACGTCACTGAACAAACACGTGGGTGGAAGGGCCATCCCCGTCGTAACTCGAGGATATACCCCAGGTTCCCGCCGCAACTCGAGAAAAACCATGAGACTTCCCCCTCGCCGCGAGATGAGGCCTGATTTCCCTGCACTGCGTACAGAACAATTCCGTGTTGCACATCACACATGAAAGGAGCCTTGATTTCCTTGATGGCACTCCAGAGAAACCCCAAGAACTCTGTTTCAAGGCTAGAGGGATCCTGAGGTCACTGTAGCCACACGAAAGAGCTCTGTGGACCAAAAGTCAACTCGAGATGAGAGGTTAGTCCCTGGCTTCGACTCCAGAGGAATACCACCTTACCACAAGCACCTCAAGAGGAGGCTTCTCTCAGCTCTAGGTATGTGAGAGGGACCCTGAGTTTGCGGCCTCAAGTTGAATGGACACCGCGATGCCCTGACTCGAAATAAGGCCGGTTATCCCTGCAGTGACTTGAATGCAGGCTCGTCTTACATCTCCCAAGATGAAAGGATGTCTGAATCCCCTGTGGAGACCACAGAGAAAGACCTAGTTCCCCACCTCATCGCGACCGGATGCCTCACATCCTTTGAAAACTCCAGAGGTACGCGGAGATCAGTGCCTCCAAAGGAGACGATGCCTGACTCCTCGTGAAACTTGGTAGGAGTCCCAGGATTCCTGTGGCACGTGGAAAGGGACACTTGGTCTCCCGCCTCAGCTGGAGGGGCGTCCCAATTGCCCTGCCAAGCCTCGAGGAGAATCCCGAGTTGGCCCTCGCAACTAGGCAGGAGTCCTGACATCGCTGAACAAACACGTGTGTGGAAGGGCCATCCCCGTCGTAACTCGAGAATATACCCCAGGTTCCCGCCGCAACTCGAGAATAACCATGAGACTTCCCCCTCGCTGCGAGATGAGGCCAGATTCCCCTGCAGTGCATGCAGAGCAATTCCGTGTTGCACATCACACATGAAAGGAGCCTTGATTTCCTTGATGGCACTCCAGAGAAACCCCAAGAACACTGTTTCAAGGCTAGAAGGATCCTGAGGTCACTGTAGCCACATAAAAGAGCTCCGTTGACCAAAAATCAACTCGAGATGAGAGGTTAGTCCCTGGCTTCGACTCCAGAGGAATACCACCTTACCACAAGCACCACAAGAGGAGGCTTCTCTCAGCTCTAGGTATGTGAGAGGGACCTTGAGTGTGCGGCCTCAAGTGGAATGGACACCGCGATGCCCTGACTCGAAATAAGGCCGGATATCCCTGCAGTGACTTGAATGCATGCTCGTCTTGCATCTCCCAAGACGAAATGATGTCTGAATCCCCTGTGGAGACCACAGAGAAAGACCTAGTTCCGCACCTCATCGCCACCGGAGGCCTCACATCCTTTGAAAACTCCAGAGGTAGGCGGAGATCAGTGCCTCCAAAGGAGACGATGCCTGACTCCTCGTCAAACTTGATAGGAGTCCGAGGATTCCTGTGGACCGTGGAAAGGGACCGTGGGTCTCCCGCCTCAGCTGGCGAGGCGTCCCAATTGCCCTGCCAAGCCTCGAGGAAAATCCCTAGTTGTCCCTCGCAACTAGGCAGGAGTCCTGACGTCGCTGAACAAACACGTGGGTGCAAGGGCCATCCCCGTCGTAACTCGAGAATATACCCCAGGTTCCCGCTACAACTCGAGAAAAACCATGAGACTTCCCCCTCGCCGCGAGATGAGGCCCGATTCCCCTGCACTGCATGCAGAGCAATTCCGTATTGCACATCAAACATGAAAGGAGCCTTAATTTCATTTATGGCACTCCAGAGAAACCCCAAGAACACTGTTTCAAGGCTAGAGGGATTCTGAGGTCACTGTAGCAAAACGAAAGAGCACCATGGACCAAAAATCAACTCGAGATGAGAGGTTAGTCCCTGGCTTCAACTCCAGAGGAATACCACCTTACCACAAGCACCTCAAGAGGAGGCTTCTCTCAGCTCTAGGTATGTGAGAGGGACCCTGATTTTGCGGCCTCAAGTGGAATGGACACTGCGATGCCTTGACGCGAAGTAAGGCCGGATATCCCTGCAGTGACTTGAATGCAGGCTTGTCTTGCATCTCCCAAGATGAAAGGATGTCTGAATCCCCTGTGGAGACAACAGAGAAAGACCTAGTTCCCCACCTCATGGCGACTGGAGGTCTCACATCCTTTCAAAACTCCAGAGGTACGCAGAGATCAGTGCCTTCAAAGGAGATGATGCCTGACTCCTCGTGAAATTTTATAGGAGTCCCAGGATTCCTGTGGCACGTGGAAAGGGACCCTTGGTCTCCCGCCTCAGCTGGAGAGGCGTCCCAATTGCCCTGCCAAGCCTCGAGGAGAATACCGAGTTGTCCCTCGCAACTAGGCAGGAGTCTGACGTGGCTGAACAAACACGTGGGTGGAAGGGCCATCCCCGTCGTAACTCGAGAATATACCCCAGGTTCCCATCGCAACTCGAGAAAAACCATGAGACTTCCCCCTCGCCGCAAAATGAAGCCCGATACCCTGCGCTGCGTACAGAGCAATTCCGTGTTGCACATCACACATGAAAGGAGCCTTGATTTCCTTGATGGCACTCCAGGGAAACCCCAAGAACACTGTTTCAAGGCTAGAGGGATCCTGAGGTCACTGTAGCAACACGAAAGAGCTCCGTGGACCAAAAATCAACTCGAGATGAGAGGTTAGTCCCTGGCTTCGACTCCAGAGGAATACCACCTTACCACAAGCACCTCAAGAGGAGGCTTCTCTCAGCTCTAGGTATGTGAGAGGGACCCTGATTTTGCGGCCTCAAGTGGAATGGACACTGCGATGCCTTGACGCGAAATAAGGCCGGATATCCCTGCAGTGACTTGAATGCATGCTCGTCTTGCATCTCCCAAGACGAAAGGATGTCTGAATCCCCTGTGGAGACCACACAGAAAGCCCAACTTCCCCACCTCATCGCGACCGGAGGCCTCACATCCTTTGAGAACTCCAGAGGTACGCTGAGATCAGTGCCTCCAAAGGAGACGATGCCTGACTCCTCGTGAAACTTGATAGGAGTCCCAGGATTCCTGTGGCACATGGAAAGGGAACCTTGGTCTCCCGCCTCAGCTGGAGAGGCGTTCCAATTGCCCTGCCAATCCTCGAGGAGAATCCCGAGTTGTCCCTCGCAACTAGGCAGGAGTCCTGACGTCGGTGAATAAACACGTGGGTGGAAGGGCCATCCCCGTCGTAACTCGAGAATATACCCCAGGTTCCCGCCGCAACTCGAGAAAAACCATGAGACTTGCCCCTCGCCGCGAGGTGAGGCCCGAGTCCCCTGCAGTACATGCAGAGCAATTCCGTGTTGCACATCAAACATGAAAGGAGCCTTGATTTCCTTGATGGCACTCCAGAGAAAACCCAAGAAGACTGTTTCAAGGCTAGAGGGATTCTGAGGTCACTGTAGCCACACGAAAGAGCTCCGTGGACCAAAAATCAACTCGAGATGAGAGGTTAGTCCCTGGCTTTGACTCCAGAGAAATACCACCTTACCACAAGCACCTCAAGAGGAGGCTTCTCTCAGCTCTAGCTATGTGAGAGGGACCCTGATTTTGCGGCCTCAAGCGGAATGGACACTGCGAGGCCTTGACGCGAAATAAGGCCGGATATCCCTGCAGTGACTTGAATGCAGGCTCGTCTTGCATCTCCCAAGACGAAAGGATGTCTGAATCCCCTGTGGAGACCACAGAGAAAGACCTACTTCCCCATCTCATCGCGACCAGAGGCCTCACATCTTTGAAAACTCCAGAGGTACACGGAGATCAGTTCCTCCAAAGGAGACGATGCCTGAGTCCTCGTGAAACTTGATAGGAGTCCCAGGATTCCTGTGGAACGTGGAAAGGGACCTTTGGTCTCCCTCCTCAGCTGGAGAGGCGTCCCAATTGCCCTGCCAAGCCTCGAGGAGAATCCCGAGTTGTCCCTCGCAACTAGGCAGGAGTCCTGACGTCACTGAACAAACACGTGGGTGGAAGGGCCATACCCGTCGTAACTCGAGAATATACCCCAGGTTCCCGCCGCAACTCGAGAAAAACCATGAGACTTCCCCCTCGCCGCGAGATGAGGCCAGATTCCCCTGCAGTGCATGCAGAGCAACTCCGTGTTGCACATCACACATGAAAGGAGCCTTGATTTCCTTGATGGCACTCCAGAGAAACCCCAAGAACACTGTTTCAAGGATAGAGGGATCCTGAGGTCACTTTAGCAACACGAAACAGCTCCGTGGACCAAAAATCAACTCGAGATGAGAGGTTAGTCCCTGGCGTCGACTCCAGAGGAATACCACCTTACCACAAGGACCACAAGAGGAGGCTTCTCTCAGCTCTAGGTATGTGAGAGGGACCTTGAGTGTGCGGCCTCAAGTGGAATGGACACCGCGATGCCCTGACTCGAAATAAGGCCGGATATCCCTGCAGTGACTTGAATGCATGCTCGTCTTGCATCTCCCAAGACGAAATGATGTCTGAATCCCCTGTGGAGACCACAGAGAAAGACCTAGTTCCGCACCTCATCGCCACCGGAGGGCTCACATCCTTTGAAAACTCCAGAGGTACACGGAGATCAGTGCCTCCAAAGGAGACGATGCCTGACTCCTCGAGAAACTTGATAGGAGTCCCAGGATTCCTGTGGAACGTGGAAAGGGACCGTGGGTCTCCCGCCTCAGCTGGCGAGGCGTCCCAATTGCCCTGCCAAGCCTCGAGGAGAATCCCGAGTTGTCCCTCGCAACTAGGCAGGAGTCCTGACGTCGCTGAACAAACACGTGGGTGGAAGGGCCATCCCCATCGTAACTCGAGAATATACCCCAGGTTCCCGCTACAACTCGAGAAAAACCATGAGACTTCCCCCTCGCCGCGAGATGAGGCCCGATTCCCCTGCACTGCATGCAGAGCAATTCCGTATTGCACATCAAACATGAAAGGAGCCTTATTTTCATTGATGGCACTCCAGAGAAACCCCAAGAACACTGTTTCAAGGCTAGAGGGATTCTGAGGTCACTGTAGCAAAACGAAAGAGCACCGTGGACCAAAAATCAACTCGAGATGAGAGGTTAGTCCCTGGCTTCAACTCCAGAGGAATACCACCTTACCACAAGCACCTCAAGAGGAGGCTTCTCTCAGCTCTAGGTATGTGAGAGGGACCCTGATTTTGCGGCCTCAAGTGGAATGGACACTGCGATGCCTTGACGCGAAGTAAGGCCGGATATCCCTGCAGTGACTTGAATGCAGGCTCGTCTTGCATCTCCCAAGATGAAAGGATGTCTGAATCCCCTGTGGAGACAACAGAGAAAGACCTAGTTCCCCACCTCATGGCGACTGGAGGCCTCACATCCTTTCAAAACTCCAGAGGTACGCAGAGATCAGTGCCTCCAAAGGAGATGATGCCTGAGTCCTCGTGAAATTTTATAGGAGTCCCAGGATTCCTGTGGCACGTGGAAAGAGACCCTTTGTCTCCCACCTCAGCTGGAGAGGCGTCCCAATTGCCCTGCCAAGCCTCGAGGAGAATCCCGAGTTGTCCCTCGCAACTAGGCAGGAGTCCTGCCGTCGCTGAACAAACACGTGGGTGGAAGGGCCATCCCCGTCGTAACTCGAGAATATACCCCAGGTTCCCGCCGCAATTCGAGAAAAACCATGAGACTTCCCCCTGGCGGCAAGATGAGGCCCGATTTCCCTGCACTGCTTGCAGAGCAATTCCGTGTTGCACATCACACATGAAAGGAGCCTTGATTTCCTTGATGGCACTCCAGAGAAACCCCAAGAACACTGTTTCAAGGCTAGAGGGATCCTGAGGTCACTGTAGCAACACGAAAGAGCTCCGTGGACCAAAAATCAACTCGAGATGAGAGGTTAGTCCCTGGCTTCGACTCCAGAGGAATACCACATTACCACAAGCACCTCAAGAGGAGGCTTCTCTCAGCTCTAGGTATGTGAGAGGGACCCTGTTTTTGCAGCCTCAAGTGGAATGAACACGGCGATGCCCTGAAGCGAAATAAGGCCGGATATCCCTGCAGTGACTTGAATGCAGGCTCGTCTTGCATCTCCCAAGACGAAAGGTTGTCTGAATCCCCTGTGCAGACCACAGAGAAAGAACTACTTCCCCACCTCATCGCGACCGGAGGCCTCACATCCTTTGAAAACTCCAGAGGTACGCGGAGATCAGTGACTCCAAAGGAGAAGATGCCTGACTCCTCGTGAAACTTTATAGGAGTCCCAGGATTCCTGTGGCACGTGGAAAGGGACCCTTGGTCTAACGCCTCAGCTGGAGAGGCGTCCCAATTGCCCTGCCAAGCCTCGAGGAGAATCCCGAGTTGTCCCTCGCAACTAGGCAGGAGTCCTGGCGTCACTGAACAAACCCGTGTGTGGAAGGGCCATCCCCGTCGTAACTCGAGAATATACCCCAGGTTCCCGCCGCAACTCGAGAAAAACCATGAGACTTCCCCCTCGCCGCGAGACGAGGCCTGATTTCCCTGCACTGCGTACAGAGCAATTCCGTGTTGCACATCACACATGAAAGGAGCCTTGATTTCCTTGATGGCACTCCAGAGAAACCCCAAGAACATTCTTTCAGGGCTAGAGGGATCCTGAGGTCACTGTAGCCACACGAAAGAGCTCTGTGGACCAAAAGTCAAGTCGAGATGAGAAGTTAGTCCCTGGCTTCGACTCCAGAGGAATACCACCTTACCACAAGCACCTCAAGAGGAGGCTTCTCTCAGCTCTAGGTATGTGAGAGGGAGCCTGAGTTTTCGGCCTCAAGTTAAATGGACACCGCGATGCCCTGACTCGAAATAAGGCCGGATATCCCTGCAGTGACTTGAATGCAGGCTCGTCTTGCATCTCCCAAGATGAAAGGATGTCTGAATCCCCTGTGGAGACCACAGAGAAAGACCTAGTTCCCCACCTCATCGCGATCGGAGGCCTCACATTCTTTGAAAACTCCAGAGGTACGCGGAGATCAGTGCCTCCAAAGGAGACGATGCCTGACTCCTCGTGAAACTTGATAGGAGTTCCAGGATTCCTGTGGCACGTGGAAAGGGACCCTTGGTCTCCCGCCTCAGATGGAGAGGCGTCCCAATTGCCCTGCCAAGCCTCAAGGAGAATCCCAAGTTGTCCCTCGCAACTAGGCAGGAGTCCTGGCGTCACTGAACAAACACGTGTGTGGAAGGGCCATCCCTGTCGTAACTCGAGAATATACCCCAGGTTCCCGCCGCAACTCGAGAAAAACCATGAGACTTCCCCCTCGCCGTGAGATGAGGCCCGATTCCCCTGCACTGCGTGCAGAGCAATTCCGTGTTGCACATCACACATGAAAGCAGCCTTGATTTCCTTGATGGCACTCCAGAGAAAACCCAAGAACACTGTTTCAAGGCTAGAGGGATCCTGAGGTCACTGTAGCAACATGAAAGAGTTCCGTGGACGAAAAATCAACTCGAGATGAGAGGTTAGCCCCTGGCTTCGACTCCAGAGGAATACCACCTTACCACAAGCACCTCAAGAGGAGGCTTCTCTCAGCTCTAGGTATGTGAGAGGGACCCTGAGTTTGCGGCCTCAAGTTGAATGGACACCGCGATGCCCTGACTCGAAATAAGGCCGGTTATCCCTGCAGTGACTTGAATGCAGGCTCGTCTTGCATCTCCCAAGACGAAAGGATGTCTGAATCCCCTGTGGAGACCACAGAGAAAGACCTACTTCCCCATCTCATCGCGACCGGAGGCCTTACATCCTTTGAAAACTGCAGAGGTACGTGGAGATCAGTGCCTCCAAAGAGACGATGCCTGACTTCTCGTGAAACTTTATAGGAGTCCCAGGATTCCTGTGGCACGTGGAAAGGGAAACTTGGTCTCCCGCCTCAGGTGGAGAGGCGTCCCAATTGCCCTGCAAAGCCTCGAGGAGAATCCCGAGTTGTCCCTCGCAACTAGGCAGGAGTCCTGACGTCACTGAACAAACACATGGGTGGAAGGGCCACCCCGTCGTAACTCGAGAATATACCCCAGGTTCCCGCCGCAACTCGAGAAAAACCATGAGACTTCCCCCTCGCCGCGAGATGAGGCCCGATTCCCCTGCATTACATGCAGAGCAATTCCGTGTTGCACATCAAACATGAAAGGAGCCTTCATTACCTTGATGGCACTCCAGAGAAACCCCAAGAAGACTGTTTCAAGGCTAGAGGGATCCTGAGATCACTGTAGCAACACAAAAGAGCTCCGTGGACCAAAAATCAACTCGAGATGAGAGCTTAGTCTCTGGCCTCGACTCCAGAGGAATACCACCTTACCACAAGCACCTCAAGAGGAGGCTTCTCTCAGCTCTAGGTATGTGAGAGGGACCCTGTTTTTGCGGTCTCAAGTGGAATGAACACGGCGATGCCCTGAAGCGAAATAAGGCCGGATATCCCTGCAGTGACTTGAATGCAGGCTCGTCTTACATCTCCCAAGATGAAAGGATGTCTGAATCCCCTGTGGAGACCACAGAGAAAGACCTAGTTCCCCACCTCATCGCGACCGGATGCCTCACATCCTTTGAAAACTCCAGAGGTACGCGGAGATCAGTGCCTCCAAAGGAGACGATGCCTGACTCCTCGTGAAACTTGATAGGAGTCCCAGGATTCCTGTGGCACGTGGAAAGGGACCCTTGGTCTCCCGCCTCAGCTGGAGGCGCGTCCCAATTGCCCTGCCAAGCCTCGAGGAGAATACCGAGTTGGCCCTCGCAACTAGGCAGGAGTCCTGACATCGCTGAACAAACACGTGTGTGAAAGGGCCATCCCCGTCGTAACTCGAGAATATACCCCAGGTTCCCGCCGCAACTCGAGAAAAACCATGAGACTCCCCCCTCGCTGCGAGATGAGGCCAGATTCCCCTGCAGTGCGTGCAGAGCAATTCCGTGTTGCACATCACACATGAAAGGAGCCTTGATTTCCTTGATGGCACTCCAGAGAAACCCCAAGAACACTGTTTCAAGGCTAGAGGGATCCTGAGGTCACTGTAGCCACATAAAAGAGCTCCGTTGACCAAAAATCAACTCGAGATGAGAGGTTAGTCCCCGGCTTCGACTCCAGAGGAATACCACCTTACCACAAGCACCTCAAGAGGAGGCTTCTCTCAGCTCTAGGTATGTGAGAGGGAGCCTGAGTTTTCGGCCTCAAGTTGAATGGACACCGCGATGCCCTGACTCGAAATAAGGCCGGATATCCCTGCAGTGACTTGAATGCAGGCTAGTCTTGCATCTCCCAAGATGAAAGGATGTCTGAATCCCCTTTGGAGACCACAGAGAAAGACCTAGTTCCCCACCTCAACGCGATCGGAGGCCTCACATTCTTTGAAAACTCCAGAGGTACGCGGAGATCAGTGCCTCCAAAGGAGACGATGCCTGACTCGTCGTGAAACTTGATAGGAGTCCCAGGATTCCTGTGGCACGTGGAAAGGGACCCTTGGTCTCCCGCCTCAGATGGAGAGGCGTCCCAATTGCCCTGCCAAGCCTCAAGGAGAATCCCGAGTTGTCCCTCGCAACTAAGCAGGAGTCCTGACGTCGCTGAACAAACACGTGGGTGGAAGGGCCATCCCCGTGGTAACTCGAGAATATACCTCAGGTTCCCGCCGCAACTCGAGAAAAACCATGAGACATCCCCCTCGCCGTGAGATGAGGCCCGATTCCCCTGCACTGCGTGCAGAGCAATTCCGTGTTGCACATCACAAATGAAAGGAGCCTTGATTTCCTTGATGGCACTGCAGAGAAAACGCAAGAACACTGTTTCAAGGCTAGAGGGATCCTGAGGTCACTGTAGCTACACGAAAGAGTTTCGTGGACGAAAAATCAACTCGAGATGAGAGGTTAGTCCCTGGCTTCGACTCCAGAGGAATACCACCTTACCACAAGCACCTCAAGAGGAGGCTTCTCTCAGCTCTAGGTATGTGAGAGGGACCCTGATTTTGCAGCCTCAAGTGGAATGGACACCGCGATGCCCTGACTCGAAATAAGGCCGCTTATCCCTGCAGTGACTTGAATGCAGGCTCGTCTTGCATCTCCCAAGACGAAAGGATGTCTGAATCCCCTGTGGAGACCACAGAGAAAGACCTAATTCCCCACCTCATCGCGACCGGAGGCCTTACATCCTTTGAAAACTCCAGAGGTATGCGGAGATCAGTGCCTCCAAAGGAGACGATGCCTGACTCCTCGTGAAACTTGATAGGAGTCCCAGGATTCCTGTGGCACACGGAAAGGGACCCTTGGTCTCCCGCCTCAGCTGGAGAGGCGTCCCAATTGCCCTGCCAAGCCTCGAGGAGAATCGCGAGTTGTCCCTCGCAACTAGGCAGGAGTCCTGACGTGGCTGAACAAACACGTGGGTGGAAGGGCCAACCCCGTCGTGACTCGAGAATATACCCCAGGTTCCCGCCGCAACTCGAGAAAATCCATGAGACTTCCCCCTTGCCGCGAGATGAGGCCCGATTCCCCTGCATTGCGTGCAGAGCAATTCTGTGATGCACATCACACATGAAAGGAGCCTTGATTTCCTTGATGGCACTCCAGAGAAACCCCAAGAACACTGTTTCAAGGCTAGAGGGATCCTGAGGTCACTGTAGCCACATGAAAGAGCTCTGTGGAGCAAAAATCAACTCGAGATGAGAGGTTAGTCCCTGGCTTCGACTCCAGAGGAATACCACCTTACCACAAGCACCTCAAGAGGAGGCTTCTCTCAGCTCTAGGTATGTGAGAAGGACCCTGAGTTGCGACCTCAAGTGGAATGGACACCGCGATGCCCTGAAGCGAAATAAGGCCGGATATCCCTGCAGTGACTTGAATGCAGGCTCGTCTTGCATCTCCCAAGATGAAAGGATGTCTGAATCCCCTGATGTGACCACAGAGAAAGACCTAGTTCCCCACCTCATGGCGACCGGAGGCCTCATATTGTTTGAAAACTCCAGAGGTACGCGGAGATCAGTGCCTCCAAAGGAGACGATGCCTGACTCCTCGTGAAACTTGATAGGAGTCCCAGGATTCCTGTGGCACGTGGAAAGGGACACTTGGTCTCCCGCCTCAGCTGGAGAGGCATCCCAATTGCCCTGCCAAGCTTCGAGGAGAATCCCGCGTTGTCCCTTGCAACTAGGCAGGAGTCCTAACGTCGCTGAACAAACACGTGGCTGCAAGGGCCATCACTGTCGTAACTCGAGAATATACCCCAGGTTCCCGCCGCAACTGGAGAAAAACCATGAGACTTCCCCCTCGCCGCGAGATGAGGCCCGATTCCCCTGCACTGCGTGCAGAGCAATTCCGTGTTGCACATCACACATGAAAGGAGCCTTGATTTCCTTAATGGCACTCCAGAGAAACCCCAAGAACACTGTTTCAAGGCTCGAGGGATCCTGAGGTCACTGTAGCAAGACGAAAGAGCTCTGTGGACCAAAAATCAACTGGAGATGAGAGGTTAGTCCCTGGCTTCGACTCCAGAGGAATACCACCTTACCACAAGCACCTCAAGAGGAGGCTTCTCTCAGCTCTAGGTATGTGAGAGGGACCCTGAGTTTGCGGCCTCAAGTGGAATGGACACCGCGATGCCCTGAAGTGAAATAAGGCCGGATATCCCTGCAGTGACTTGAATGCAGGCTCGTCTTGCATCTCCCAAGACGAAAGGATGTCTGAATCCCCTGTGGAGACCACAGAGAAAGACCTAGTTCCCCACCTCCTAGTGACCGGAGGCCTCACATCCTTTGAAAACTCCAGAGGTAGGCAGAGATCAGTGCCTCCAAAGGAGACGTTACCTGACTCCTCGTGAAACTTCATAGGAGTCCCAGGATTCCTGTGGCACGTGGAAAGGGACTCTTGGTCTCCCGCCTCAGCTGGAGAGGCGTCCCAATTGACTTGCCAAGCCTCGAGGAGAATCCCGAATTGTCCCTCGCAACTAGGCAGGAGTCCTGCCGTCGCTGAACAAACACGTGTGTGGAAGTGCCATCCCCGTCGTAACTCGAGAATATACCCCAGGTTCCCGCCGCAACTCGAGAAAAACCATGAGACTTCCCCCTCGCCGCGAGATGAAGCCCGATTCCCCTGCACTGCGTGCAGAGCAATTCCGTGTTGCACATCACACATGAAAGGAGCCTTGATTTCCTTAATGGCACTCCAGAGAAACCCCAAGAACACTGTTTCAAGGCTAGAGGGATCCTGAGGTCACTGTAGCAACACGAAAGAGCTCCGTGGACCAAAAATCAACTCGAGATGAGAGGTTAGTCCCTGGCTTCGACTCCAGAGGAATACCACGTTACCACAAGCACCTCAAGAGGAGGCTTCTCTCAGCTCTAGGTATGTGAGAGGGACCCTGAGTTTGTGGCGTCAAGTGGAATGGACACCGCGATGCCCTGACTCGAAATAAGGCCGGATATCCAGGCAGTGACTTGAATGCAGGCTCGTCTTGCATCTCCCAAGACGAAAGGATGTCTGAATCCCCTGTGGAGACCACAGAGAAAGACCTAGTTCCCCACCTCATCGCGACCGGAGGCCTCACATCCTTTGAAAACTCCAGAGGTACGCAGAGATCAGTGCCTAGAAAAGGGGACGATGCCTGACTCCTCGTGAAACTTGATAGGAGTCCCAGGATTCCTGTGGCACGTGGAAAGGGATCCTTGTTCTCCCGCCTCAGATGGAGACGCGTCCCAATTGCCCTGCCAAGCCTCGAGGAGAATCCCGAGTTGTCCCTCGCAACTAGGCAGGATTCCTGACGTCGCTGAACAAACACGTGGGTGGAAGGGCCATCCCCATCGTAACTCGAGAATATGCCCAAGGTTCCCGCCGCAACTCGAGAAAAACCATGAGACTTCCCCCTCGCTGCGAGATGAGGCCCGATTCCCCTGCACTGCGTGCAGAGCAATTCCGTGTTGCACATCACACATGAAAGGAGCCTTGATTTCCTTGATGGCACTCCAGAGAAACCCCAAGAACACTGTTTCAAGGCTAGAGGGATCCTGAGGTCACTGTAGCAACACGAAAGAGCTCCGTGGACCAAAAATCAACTCGAGATGAGAGGTTAGTCCCTAACTTCGACTCCAGAGGAATACCACCTTACCACAAGCACCTCAAAAGGAGGCTTCTCGCAGCTTTAGGTATGTGAGAGGGACCCTGAGTTTGCGGCCTAAAGTGGAATGGACACCGCGATGCCCTGCCTCGAAATCAGGCCGGATATCCCTGCAGTGACTTGAATGCAGGCTAGTCTTGCATCTCCCAAGACGAAAGGATGTCTGAATCCCCTGTGGAGACCACAGAGAAAGACCTTGTTCCCCACCTCATCGCGACCGGATGCCTCACATCCTCTGAAAACTCCAGAGGTACGCGGAGATCAGTGCCTCCAAAGGAGACGATGCCTGACTCCTCGTGAAACTTGATAGGAGTCCCAGGATTCCTGTGGCACGTGGAAAGGGACACTTGGTCTCCCGCCTCAGCTGGAGAGGCGTCCCAATTGCCCTGCCAAGCCTCGAGGAGAATACCGAGTTGTCCCTCGCAATTAGGCAGGAGTTGACGTGGCTGAACAAACACGTGGGTGGAAGGGCCATCCCCGTCGTAACTCGAGAATATACCCCAGGTTCCCGCCGTAACTCGAGAAAAACCATGAGACTTCCCCCTCGCCGCAAAATGAAGCCCGATACCCTGCGCTGCGTACAGAGCAATTCCGTGTTGCACATCACACATGAAAGGAGCCTTGATTTCCTTGATGGCACTCCAGAGAAACCCCAAGAACACTGTTTCAAGGCTAGAGGAATCCTGAGGTCACTGTAGCAACACGAAAGAGCTCCGTGGACCAAAAATCAACTCGAGATGAGAGGTTAGTCCCTGGCTTCGACTCCAGAGGAATATCACCTTACCACAAGCACCTCAAGAGGAGGCTTCTCTCAGCTCTAGGTATGTGAGAGGCACCCTGATTTTGCGGCCTCAAGTGGAATGGACTGTGCGATGCCCTGACTCGAAATAAGGCCGGATATCCCTGCAGTGACTTGAATGCAGGCTCGTCTTGCATCTCCCAAGATGAAAGGATGTCTGAATCCCCTGTGGAGACCACAGAGAAAGACCTAGTTCCCCACCTCATCGCGACCGGAAGCCTCACATCCTTTCAAAACTCCAGAGGTATGCGGAAATCAGTGCCTCCAAAGGAGACGATGCCTGACTTCTCGTGAAACTTGATAGGAGTCCCAGGATTCCTGTGGAACGTGGAAAGGGACCTTTGGTCTCCCGCCTCAGCTGGAGAGGCGTCCCAATTGCCCTGCCAAGCCTCGAGGAGAATCCCGAGTTGTCCCTCGCAACTAGGCAGGAGTCCTGACGTCACTGAACGAACACGTGGGTGGAAGGGCCATACCCGTCGTAACTCGAGAATATACCCCAGGTTCCCGCCGCAACTCGAGAAAAACCATGAGACTTCCCCCTCGCCGCGAGATGAGGCCAGATTCCCCTGCAGTGCATGCAGAGCAATTCCGTGTTGCACACCACACATGAAAGGAGCCTTGATTTCCTTGATGGCACTCCAGAGAAACCCCAAGAACACTCTTTCAAGGATAGAGGTATCCTGAGGTCACTTTAGCAACACGAAACAGCTCCGTGGACCAAAAATCAACTCGAGATGAGAGGTTAGTCCCTGGCGTCGACTCCAGAGGAATACCACCTTACCACAAGGACCACAAGAGGAGGCTTCTCTCAGCTCTAGGTATGTGAGAGGGACCTTGAGTGTGCGGCCTCAAGTGGAATGGACACCGCGATGCCCTGACTCGAAATAAGGCCGGATATCCCTGCAGTGACTTGAATGCATGCTCGTCTTGCATCTCCCAAGAGGAAATGATGTCTGAATCCCCTGTGGAGACCACAGAGAAAGACCTAGTTCCGCACCTCATCGCCACCGGAGGCCTCACATCCTTTGAAAACTCCAGAGGTACACGGAGATCAGTGCCTCCAAAGGGGACGATGCCTGACTCCTCGAGAAACTTGATAGGAGTCCCAGGATTCCTGTGGAACGTGGAAAGGGACCCTTGGTCTCCCGCCTCAGCTGGAGAGGCGTCCCAATTGCCCTGCCAAGCCTCGAGGAGAATCCCGAGTTTTCCCTCGCAACTAGGCAGGAGTCCTGACGTCGCTGAACAAACACGTGGGTGGAAGGGCCATCCCCGTCGTAACTCGAGAATATACCCCAGGTTCCCGCTACAACTCGAGAAAAACCATGAGACTTCCCCCTCGCCGCGAGATGAGGCCCGATTCCCCTGCACTGCATGGAGAGCAATTCCGTATTGCACATCAAACATGAAAGGAGCCTTGATTTCCTTGATGGCACTCCAGAGAAACCCCAAGAACATTGTTTCAAGGCTAGAGGGATTCTGAGGTCACTGTAGCAAAACGAAAGAGCACCGTGGACCAAAAATCAACTCGAGATGAGAGGTTAGTCCCTGGCTTCAACTCCAGAGGAATACCACCTTACCACAAGCACCTCAAGAGGAGGCTTCTCTCAGCTCTAGGTATGTGAGAGGGACCCTGATTTTGCGGCCTTAAGTGGAATGGACACTGCGATGCCTTGACGCGAAGTAAGGCCGGATATCCCTGCAGTGACTTGAATGCAGGCTCGTCTTGCATCTCCCAAGATGAAAGGATGTCTGAATCCCCTGTGGAGACAACAGAGAAAGACCTAGTTCCCCACCTCATGGCGACTGGAGGCCTCACATCCTTTCAAAACTCCAGAGGTACGCAGAGATCAGTGCCTCCAAAGGAGATGATGCCTGAGTCCTCGTGAAATTTTATAGGAGTCCCAGGATTCCTGTGGCACGTGGAAAGGGACCCTTTGTCTCCCACCTCAGCTGGAGAGGCGTCCCAATTGCCCTGCCAAGCCTCGAGGAGAATCCCGAGTTGTCCCTCGCAACTAGGCAGGAGTCCTGCCGTCGCTGAACAAACACGTGTGTGGAAGGGCCATCCCCGTCGTAACTCGAGAATATACCCCAGGTTCCCGCCGCAATTCGAGAAAAACCATGAGACTTCCCCCTGGCCGCGAGATGAGGCCCGATTTCCGTGCACTGCGTGCAGAGCAATTCCGTGTTGCACATCACACATGAAAGGAGCCTTGATTTCCTTGATGGCACTCCAGAGAAACCCCAAGAACACTGTTTCAAGGCTAGAGGGATCCTGAGGTCACTGTAGCCACACGAAAGAGCTCCGTGGACCAAAAATCAACTCGAGATGAGAGGTTAGTCCCTGGCTTCGACTCCAGAGGAATACCACCTTACCACAAGCACCTCAAGAGGAGGCTTCTCTCAGCTCTAGGTATGTGAGAGGGACCCTGAGTTTGCGGCCTCAAGTGGAATGGACACCGCGATGCCCTGACTCGAAATAAGGCCGGATATCCCTGCAGTGACTTGAATGCAGGCTCGTCTTGCATCTCCCAAGACGAAAGGATGTCTGAATCCCCTGTGGAGACCACAGAGAAAGACCTAGTTCCGCACCTCATCGCGACCGGAGGCCTCACATCCTTTGAAAACTCCAGAGGTACGCGGAGATCAGTGCCTCCAAAGGAGACGATGCCTGACTCCTCGTGAAACTTTATAGGAGTCCCAGGATTCCTGTGGCACATGGAAAGGGACCCTTGGTCTAACGCCTCAGCTGGAGAGGCGTCCCAATTGCCCTGCCAAGCCTCGAGGAGAATCCCGAGTTTCCCCTCGCAACTAGGCAGGAGTCCTGACGTCACTGAACAAACACGTGGGTGGAAGGGCCATCCCCGTCGTAACTCGAGAATATACACCAGGTTCCCGCCGCAACTCGAGAAAAACCATGAGACTTCCCCCTCGCCGGGAGATGAGGCCTGATTTCCCTGCACTGCGTACAGAGCAAGTCCGTGTTGCACATCACACATGAAAGGAGACTTGTTTTCCTTGATGGCACTCCAGAGAAACCCCAAGAACTCTGTTTCAAGGCTAGAGGGATCCTGAGGTCACTGTAGCCACATGAAAGAGCTCTGTGGACCAAAAATCAACTCGAGATGAGAGGTTAGTGTCTGGCTTCGACTCCAGAGGAATACCACCTTACCACAAGCACCTCAAGAGGAGGCTTCTCTCAGCTCTAGGTATGTGAGAGGGACCCTGAGTTTGCGGCCTCAACTGGAATGGACACCGCGATGCCCTGACTCGAAATAAGGCCGGATATCCCTGCAGTGACTTGAATGCAGGCTCGTCTTGCATCTCCCAAGATGAAAGGATGTCTGAATCCCCTGTGGAGACCACAGAGAAAGACCTAGTTCCCCACCTTATCGCGATCGGAGGCCTCACATCCTTTGAAAACTCCAGAGGTACGCGGAGATCAGTGCCTCCAAAGGAGACGATGCCTAACTCCTCTAAAACTTGATAGGAGTTCCAGGATTCCTGTGGCACGTGGAAAGGGACCCTTGGTCTCCCGCCTCAGATGGAGAGGCGTCCCAATTGCCCTGCCAAGCCTCAAGGAGAATCCCGAGTTGTCCCTCGCAACTAGGCAGGAGTCCTGACGTCGCTGAACAAACACGTGGGTGGAAGGGCCATCCCTGTCGTAACTCGAGAATATACCCCAGGTTCCCGCCGCAACTCGAGAAAAACCATGAGACTTCCCCCTCGCCGTGAGATGAGGCCCGATTCCCCTGCACTGCGTGCAGAGCAATTCCGTGTTGCACATCACACATGAAAGGAGCCTTGATTTCCTTGATGGCACTCCAGAGAAAACCCAAGAACACTGTTTCAAGGCTAGAGGGATCCTGAGGTCACTGTAGCAACACGAAAGAGTTCCGTGGACGAAAAATCAAATCGAGATGAGAGGTGAGTCCCTGGCTTCGACTCCAGAGGAATACCACCTTACCACAAGCACCTCAAGAGGAGGCTTCTCTCAGCTCTAGGTATGTGAGAGGGACCCTGAGTTTGCGGCCTCAAGTTGAATGGACACCGCGATGCCCTGACTCGAAATAAGGCCGGTTACCCCGGAAGTGACTTGAATGCAGGCTCGTCTTGCATCTCCCAAGACGAAAGGATGTCTGAATCCCCTGTGGAGACCACAGAGAAAGACCTACTTCCCCACCTCATCGCGACCGGAGGCCTGACATCCTTTGAAAACTGCAGAGGTACGTGGAGATCAGTGCCTCCAAAGAGACGATGCCTGACTCCTCGTGAAACTTTATAGGAGTCCCAGGATTCCTGTGGCACGTGGAAAGGGACGTTGGTCTCCCGCCTCAGCTGGAGAGGCGTCCCAATTGCCCTGCCAAGCCTCGACGCGAATCCCGAGTTGTCCCTCGCAACTAGGCAGGAGTCCTGACGTCACTGAACAAACACGTGGGTGGAAGGGCCATCCCCGTCGTAACTCGAGAATATACCCCAGGTTCCCGCCGCAACTCGAGAAAAACCATGAGACTTCCCCCTCGCCGTGAGATGAGGCCCGATTCCCCTGCACTACATGCAGAGCAATTCCGTGTTGCACATCAAACATGAAAGGAGCCTTCATTACCTTGATGGCACTCCAGAGAAACCCCAAGAACACTGTTTCAAGGCTAGAGGGATCCTGAGGTCACTGTAGCAACACGAAAGAGCTCCGTGGACCAAAAATCAACTCGAGATGAGAGGTTAGTCTCTGGCCTCGACCCCAGAGGAATACCACCTTACCACAAGCACCTCAAGAGGAGGCTTCTCTCAGCTCTAGGTATGTGAGAGGGACCCTGTTTTTGCAGCCTCAAGTGGAATGAACACGGCGATGCCCTGAAGCGAAATAAGGCCGGATATCCCTGCAGTGACTTGAATGCAGGCTCGTCTTACATCTCCCAAGATGAAAGGATGTCTGAATCCCCTGTGGAGACCACAGAGAAAGACCTAGTTCCCCACCTCATCGCGACCGGATGCCTCACATCCTTTGAAAACTCCAGAGGTACGCGGAGATCAGTGCCTCCAAAGGAGACGACGCCTGACTCCTCGTGAAACTTGATAGGAGTCCCAGAATTCCTGTGGCACGTGGAAAGGGACCCTTGGTCTCACGCCTCAGCTGGAGGGGCGTCCCAATTGCCCTGCCAAGCCTCGAGGAGAATCCCGAGTTGGCCCTCGCAACTAGGCAGGAGTCCTGACATCGCTGAACAAACACGTGTGTGAAAGGGCCATCCCCGTCGTAACTCGAGAATATACCCCAGGTTCCCGCCGCAACTCGAGAAAAACCATGAGACTTCCCCCTCGCTGCGAGATGAGGCCAGATTCCCCTGCAGTGCGTGCAGAGCAATTCCGTGTTGCACATCACACATGAAAGGAGCCTTGATTTCCTTGATGGCACTCCAGAGAAACCCCAAGAACACTGTTTCAAGGCTAGAGGGATCCTGAGGTCACTGTAGCAACACGAAAGAACTTCATGGACCAAAAATCAACTCGAGATGAGAGGTTAGTCCCTGGCTTCGACTGCAGAGGACTACCACCTTACCACAAGCACCTCAAGAGGTGGCTTCTCTCAGCTCTAGGTATGTGAGAGGGACCCTGAGTTTGCGGCCTCAAGTGGAATAGACACCGCGATGCCCTGACTCGAAATAAGGCCGGATATCCCTTCAGTGACTTGAATGCAGGCTCGTCTTGCATCTCCCAAGACGAAAGGATGTCTGAATCCCCTGTGGAGACCGCAGAGAAAGACCTAGTTCCCCACCTCATCGCGACCGGAGGCCTCACATCCTTTGAAAACTCCAGAGGTACGCGGAGATCAGTGCCTCCAAAGGAGATGATGCCTGACTCCTCGTGAAACTTGATAGGAGTCCCAGGATTCCTGTGGCACGTGGAAAGGGACCCTTGATCTCCCGCCTCAGCTGGAGAGGCGTCCCAATTGCCCTGCCAAGCCTCAAGGAGAATCCCGAGTTGTCCCTCGCAACTAGGCAGGAGTCCTGACGTCGCTGAACAAACACGTGGGTGGAAGGGCCATCCCCGTCGTAACTCGAGAATATACCCCAGGTTCCCGCCGCAACTCGAGAAAAACCATGAGACTTCCCCCTCGCCGCGAGATGAGGCCCGATTCCCCTGCACTGCATGCAGAGCAATTCCGTGTTGCACATCACACATGAAAGGAGCCTTGATTTCCTTGATGGCACTCCAGAGAAACCCCAAGAACACTGTTTCAAGGCTAGAGGGATCCTGAGGTCACTGTAGCAACACGAAAGAACTCCGTGGACAAAAAATCAACTCGAGATGAGAAGTTAGTCCCTGGCTTCGACTCCAGAGGAAAACCACCTTACCACAAGCACCTCAAGAGGAGGCTTCTCTCAGCTCTATGTATGTGAGAGGGACCCTGGGTTTGCGGCCTCAAGTGGAATGGACACCGCGATGCCCTGACTCAAAATGAGGCCGCATATCCCTGCAGTGACTTGAATGCAGGCTCGTCTTGCATCTCCCAAGACGAAAGGATGTCTGAATCTCCATTGCAGATCACAGAGAAAGACTTAGTTCCCCACCTCCTCGCGACCGGATACCTCACATCCTTTGAAAACTTCAGAGGTACGCGGAGATCAGTGCCTCCAAAGGAGACGATGCCTGACTCCTCGTGAAACTTGATAGGAGTCCCAGGATTCCTGTGGCACGTGGAAAGGGACCCTTGGTCTCCCGCCTCAGCTGGAGAGGCGTCCCAATTGCCCTGCCAAGCCTCGAGGAGAATCCCGAGTTGTCCCTCGCAACTAGGCTGGAGTCCTGACAAGGCTGAACAAACACGTGGGTGGAAGGGCCATCCCCGTCGTAACTCGAGAATATACCCCAGGTTCCCGCCGCAATTCGAGAAAAACCATGAGACTTCCCCCTCGCCGCGAGATGAGGTCGATTCCCCTGCACTGCATGCAGAGCAATTCCGTGTTGCACATCACGCATGAAAGGAGCCTTGATTTCCTTGATGGCACTCCAGAGAAACCCCAAGAACACTGTTTCAAGGCTAGAGGGATCCTGAGGTCAATGTAGCAACACGAAAGAGCTCCGTGGACCAAAAATCAACTCGAGATGAGAGGTTAGTCCCTGGCTTCGACTGCGGAGATCTACCACCTTACCACAAGCACCTCAAGAGGAGGCTTCTCTCAGCTCTAGGTATGTGAGAGGGACCCTGAGTTTGCGGCCTCAAGTGGAATGGACACCACGATGCCCTGACTCGAAATAAAGCCAGATATCTCTGCAGTGACTTGAATGCCAGCTCGTCTTGCATCTCCCAAGATGAAAGGATGTCTGAAACCCCTGTGGAGACCACAGAGAAAGACCTAGTTCCCCACCTCATCGCGACCAGAGGCCTCAAATGCTTTGAAAACTCCAGAGGTACGCGGAGATCAGTGCCTCCAAAAGGGACGATGCCTGACTCCTCGTGAAACTTGATAGGAGTCCCAGGATTCCTGTGGCACGTGGAAAATGACCGTTGGTCTCCCTCCTCAGCTGGAGAGGCGTCCCAATTGCCCTGCCAAGCATCGAGGAAAATCCCGAGTTGTCCCTCGCAACTAGGCGGGAGTCCTGACGTCGCTGAACAAACACGTGGGTGGAAGGGCCATCCCCGTCGTAACACGAGAATATACCCCAGGTTCCCGCAGACTCGAGAAAAACCATGAGACTTCCCCATCGCCGTGAGATGAGGCCCGATTCCCCTGCACTGCGTGCAGAGCAATTCCGTGTTGCACATCACATATGAAAGGAGCCTTGATTTCCTTGATGGCACTCCAGAGAAACCCCAAGAACACTGTTTCAAGGCTAGAGGGATCCTGAGGTCACTGTAGCAACACCAAAGAGCTCCCTGAACCAAAAATCAACTCGAGATGAGAAGTTAGTCCCTGGCTTCGACTCCAGAGGAAAACCACCTTACCACAAGCACCTCAAGAGGAGGCTTCTCTCAGCTCTAGGTATGTGAGAGGGACCCTGGGTTTGCGGCCTCAAGTGGAATGGACACCGCGATGCCCTGACTCAAAATGAGGCCGCATATCCCTGCAGTGACTTGAATGCAGGCTCGTCTTGCATCTCCCAAGACGAAAGGATGTCTGAATCTCCATTGGAGACCACAGAGAAAGACCTAGTTCCCCACCTCATCGCGACCGGAGGCCTCAGATCCTTTGAAAACTTCAGAGGTACGCGGAGATCAGTGCCTCCAAAGGAGACGATGCCTGATTCCTCGTGAAATTGATAGGAGTCCCAGGATTCCTGTGGCACGTGGAAAGGGACCCTTGGTCTCCCGCCTCAGCTGGAGAGGCGTCCCAATTGCCCTGCCAAGCCTCGAGGAGAATCCCGAGTTGTCCCTCGCAACTAGGCTGGAGTCCTGACGAGGCTGAACAAACACGTGGGTAGAAGGGCCATCCCCGTCGTAACTCGAGAATGTACCCCAGGTTCCCGCCGCAACTCGAGAAAAACCATGAGACTTCCCCCTCGCCGCGAGATGAGGCCCGATTCCCCTGCACTGCATGCAGAGCAATTCCGTGTTGCACATCACGCATGAAAGGAGCTTTGATTTCCTTGATGGAACTCCAGAGAAACCTCAAGAACACTGTTTCAAGGCTAGAGGGATCCTGACGTCACTGTAGCAACACGAAAGAATTTCATGGACCAAATATCAACTCGAGATGAGAGGTTAGTCCCTGGCTTCGACTGCAGAGGACTACCACCTTACCACAAGCACCTCAAGAGGAGGCTTCTCACAGCTCTAGGTATGGGAGAGGGACCCTGAGTTTGCGGCCTCAAGTGGAATGGACACCGCGATGCCCTGACTCAAAATAAGGCCGGATATCTCTGCAGTGACTTGAATGCCAGCTCGTCTTGCATCTCCCAAGACGAAAGAATGTCTGAATCGCCTGTGGAGACCACAGAGAAAGACCTAGTTCCCCACCTCATCGCGACCGGAAGCCTCAAATCCTTTGAAAACTCCAGAGGGACGCGGAGATCAGTGCCTCCAAAAGGGACGAAGCCTGACTCCTCGTGAAACTTGATAGGAGTCCCAGGATTCCTGTGGCCGTGCAAAGGGACCCTTGGTCTCCCGCCTCAGATGGAGAGGCGTCCCAATTGCCCTGCCAAGCCTCGAGGAGAATCCCGAGTTGGCCCTCGCAACTAGGCAGGAGTCCTGACGTCGCTGAACAACCACGTGTGTGGAAGGGCCATCCCCGTCGTAACTCGAGAATATACCCCAGGTTCCCACCGCAACTCGAGAAAAACCATGAGACTTCCCCCTCGCCGGAAAATGAGGCACGATACCCTGCACTGCGTGCAGAGCAATTCCGTGTTGCACATCACACATGAAAGGAGCCTTGATTTCCTTGATGGCACTCCAGAGAAACCCCAAGAACACTGTTTCAAGGCTAGAGTGAACCTGAGGTCTCTGTAGCAACACGAAAGAGCTCCGTGGACCAAAAATCAACTCGAGATGAGGGGTTAGTCCCTGGCTTCGACTCCAGAGAAATACCACCTTACCACAAGCACCTCAAGAGGAGGCTTTTCTCAGCTCTAGGTATGTGAGAGGGACCCTGAGTTTGCGGCCTCAAGTGGAATGGACACTGCGATGCCCTGACTCGAAATAAGGCCGGATATCCCTGCAGTGACTTGAATGCAGGCTCGTCTTGCATCTCCCAAGACGAAAGGATGTCTGAATCCCCTGTGCAGACCACAGAGAAAGACGTAGTTTCCCACCTCATCGCGACCGGAGGCCTCACATCCTTTGAAAACTCCAGAGGTACGCGGAGATCAGTGCCTCCAAAGGAGACGATGCCTGACTCCTCGTGAAACTTGATAGGAGTCCCAGGATTTCTGTGGCACGTGGAAAGGGACCCTTGGTCTCCCACCTCAGCTGGAGAGGCATCCCAATTGCCCTGCCAAGCCTCGAGGAGAATCCCGAGTTGTCCCTCGCAACTAGGCAGGAGTCCTGACGTCGCTGAACAAACCCGTGTGTGGAAGGGCCATCCCCGTCGTAACTCGAGAATATACCCCAGGTTCCCGCCGCAACTCGAGAAAAAACATCAGACTTCCCCATCGCCACGAGATCAGGCCCGATTCCCCTGCACTGCGTGCAGAGGAATTCCGTGTTGCACATCACACATGAAAGGAGCCTTGATTTCCTTGATGGCACTCCAGAGAAACCCCAAGAACACTGTTTCAATTCTAGAGGGATCCTGAGGTCACTGCAGCAACACGAAAGAGCTCCGTGGACCAAGAATCAACTCGAGATGAGAGGTTAGTCCCTGGCTTCGACTCCAGAGGAATACCACCTTACCACAAGCACCTCAAGAGGAGGCTTCTCTCAGCTCTAGGTATGTGAGAGGGACCCTGTGTTTGTGGCCTCAAGTGGAATGGACACCGCGATGCCCTGACTCGAAATAAGGCCGGTTATCCCTGCAGTGACTTGAATGCAGGCTCGTCTTGCATCTCCCAAGACGAAAGGATGTCTGAATCCCCTGTGGAGACCACAGAGAAAGACCTAGTCTCCCACCTCATCGCGACCGCAGGCCTCACATCCTTTGAAAATTCCAGAGGTACTCGGAGATCAGTGCCTCCAAAGGAGACGATGCCTGACTCCTCGTGAAACTTGATAGGAGTCCCAGGATTCCTGTGGCACGTGGAAAATGACCGTTGGTCTCCCGCCTCAGCTGGAGAGGCGTCCCAATTGCCCTGCCAAGCCTCGAGGAGAATCCCGAGTTGTCCCTTGCAACTAGGCTGGAGTCCTGACGAGGCTGAACAAACACGTGGGTAGAAGGGACATCCCCGTCGTAACTCGAGAATGTACCCCAGGTTCCCGCCGCAACTCGAGAAAAACCATGAGACTTCCCCCTCGCCACGAGATCAGGCCCGATTCCCCTGCACTGCGTGCAGAGGAATTCCGTGTTGCACATCACACATGAAAGGAGCCTTGATTTCCTTGATGGCACTCCAGAGAAACCCCAAGAACACTGTTTCAAGGCTAGAGGGATCCTGAGGTCACTGTAGCAACATGAAAGAACTTCATGGACCAAAAATCAACTCGAGATGAGAGGTTAGTCCCTGGCTTCGACTGCAGAGGACTACCACCTTACCACAAGCACCTCAAGAGGACGCTTCTCTCAGCTCTAGGTATGTGAGAGGGACCCTGAGTTTGCGGCCTCAAGTGGAATAGACACCGCGATGCCCTGACTCGAAATAAGGCCGGATATCCCTTCAGTGACTTGAATGCAGGCTCGTCTTGCATCTCCCAAGACGAAAGGATGTCTGAATCCCCTGTGGAGACCGCAGAGAAAGACCTAGTTCCCCACCTCATCGCGACCGGAGGCCTCACATCCTTTGAAAACTCCAGAGGTACGCGGAGATCAGTGCCTCCAAAGGAGATGATGCCTGACTCCTCGTGAAACTTGATAGGAGTCCCAGGATTCCTGTGGCACGTGGAAAGGGACCCTTGATCTCCCGCCTCAGCTGGAGAGGCATCCCAATTGCCCTGCCAAGCCTCGAGGAGAATCCCGAGTTTTCCCTCGCAACTAGGCAGGAGTCCTGACGTCGCTGAACAAACACGTGGGTGGAAGGGCCATCCCCGTCGTAACTCGAGAATATACCCCAGGTTCCCGCCGCAACTCGAGAAAAACCATGAGACTTCCCCCTCGCCGCGAGATGAGGCCCGATTCCCCTGCACTGCGTGCAGAGCAATTCCGTGTTGCACATCACACATGAAAGGAGCCTTGATTTCCTTGATGGCACTCCAGAGAAACCCCAAGAACACTGTTTCAAGGCTAGAGGGATCCTGAGGTCACTGTAGCAACACGAAAGAACTCCGTGGACCAAAAATCAACTCGAGATGAGAAGTTAGTCCCTGGCTTCGACTCCAGAGGAAAAGCACCTTACCACAAGTACCTCAAGAGGAGGCTTCTCTCAGCTCTATGTATGTGAGAGGGACCCTGGGTTTGCGGCCTCAAGTGGAATGGACACCGCGATGCCCGGACTCAAAATGAGGCCGCATATCCCTGCAGTGACTTGAATGCAGGCTCGTCTTGCATCTCCCAAGACGAAAGGATGTCTGAATCTCCATTGCAGACCACAGAGAAAGACTTAGTTCCCCACCTCCTCGCGACCGGATACCTCACATCCTTTGAAAACTTCAGAGGTACGCGGAGATCAGTGCCTCCAAAGGAGACGATGCCTGACTCCTCGTGAAACTTGATAGGAGTCCCAGGATTCCTGTGGCACGTGGAAAGGGACCCTTGGTCTCCCACCTCAGCTGGAGAGGCGTCCCAATTGCCCTGCCAAGCCTCGAGGAGAATCCCGAGTTGTCCCTCGCAACTAGGCTGGAGTCCTGACAAGGCTGAACAAACACGTGGGTGGAAGGGCCATCCCCGTCGTAACTCGAGAATATACCCCAGGTTCCCGCCGCAACTCGAGAAAAACCATGAGACTTCCCCCTCGCCGCGAGATGAGGTCGATTCCCCTGCACTGCATGCAGAGCAATTCCGTGTTGCACATCACACATGAAAGGAGCCTTGATTTCCTTGATGGCACTCCAGAGAAACCCCAAGAACACTGTTTCAAGGCTAGAGGGATCCTGAGGTCACTGTAGCAACACGAAAGAGCTCCGTGGACCAAAAATCAACTCGAGATGAGAGGTTAGTCCCTGGCTTCGACTGCGGAGATCTACCACCTTACCACAAGCACCTCAAGAGGAGGCTTCTCTCAGCTCTATGTATGTGAGAGGGACCCTGAGTTTGCGGCCTCAAGTGGAATGGACACCACGATGCCCTGACTCGAAATAAAGCCAGATATCTCTGCAGTGACTTGAATGCCAGCTCGTCTTGCATCTCCCAAGATGAAAGGATGTCTGAAACCCCTGTGGAGACCATAGAGAAAGACCTAGTTCCCCACCTCATCGCGACCAGAGGCCTCAAATGCTTTGAAAACTCCAGAGGTACGCGGAGATTAGTGCCTCCAAAAGGGACGATGCCTGACTCCTCGTGAAACTTGATAGGTGTCCCAGGATTCCTGTGGCACTTAGAAAGGGACCCTTTGTCTCCCGCCTCAGCTGGAGAGGTGTCCCAATTGCCCTGCCAAGCCTCGAGGAGAATCCCGAGTTGTCCCTCGCAACTAGGCAGGAGTCCTGACGTCGCTGAACAAACACGTGTGTGGAAGGGCCATCCCCGTCGTAACTCGAGAATATACCCCACGTTCCCACCGCAACTCGAGAAAAACCATGAGACTTCCCCCTCGCCGGAAAATGAGGCCCGATACCCTGCACTGCGTTCAGAGCAATTCCGTGTTGCACATCCCACATGAAAGGAGCCTTGATTTCCTTGTTGGCACTCCAGAGAAACCCCAAGAACATTGTTTCAAGGCTAGAGGGATCCTGAGGTCACTGTAGCAACACGAAAGAGCTCCGTGGACCAAGAATCAACTCGAGATGAGAGGTTAGTCCCTGGCTTCGACTCAAGAGGAATACCACCTTACCACAAGCACCTCAAGAGGAGGTTTCTCTCCGCTCTAGGTATGTGAGAGGGACCCTGAGTTTGCGGCCTCAAGTGGAATGGACACAGCGATGCCCTGACTCGAAATAAGGCCGGTTATCCCTGCAGTGACTTGAATGCAGGCTAGTCTTGCATCTCCCAAGACGAAAGGATGTCTGAATCCCCTGTGGAGACCACAGAGAAAGACCTAGTCTCCCACCTCATCGCAATCGGAGGCCTCACATCCTTTGAAAATTCCAGAGGTACGCGGAGATCAGTGCCTCCAAAGGAGACGATGCCTGACTCCTCGTGAAACTTGATAGGAGTCCCAGGATTCCTGTGGCACGTGGAAAGGGACCCTTGGTCTCCCGCCTCAGCTGGAGAGGCGTCCCAATTGCCCTGCCAAGCCTCGAGGAGAATCTCGAGTTGTCCCTTGCAACTAGGTTGGAGTCCTGACGAGGCTGAACAAACACGTGTGTGGAAGGGACATCCCCGTCTTAACTCGAGAATGTACCCCAGGTTCCCGCCGCAACTCGAGATAAAACATGAGACTTCCCCCTCGCCGCGAGATGAAGCCCGATTCCCCTGCACTGCATGCAGAGCAATTCCGTGTTGCACATCACACATGAAAGGAGCCTTGATTTCCTTGATGGCACTCCAGAGAAACCCCAAGAACACTGTGTCAAGGCTAGAGGGATCCTGAGGTCACTGTAGCAACACGAAAGAGCTCCGTGGCCCAAAAATCAACTCGAGATGAGAGGTTAGTCCCTGGCTTCGACTGCAGAGAACTACCACATTACCACAAGCACCTCAAGAGGAGGCTTCTCTCAGCTCTAGGTATGTGAGAGGGACCCTGAGTTTGCGGCCTCAAGTGGAATGGACACCGCGATGCCCTGACTCGAAATAAGGCCGTATATCCCAGCAGTGACTTGAATGCAGGCTCGTCTTGCATCTCCCAAGACGAAAGGATGTCTGAATCCCCTGTGGAGACCACAGAGAAAGACCTAGTTCCCCACCTCATCGCGACCGGAGGCCTCACATCCTTTGAAAACTCCAGAGGAAGGCGGAGATCAGTGCCTCCAAAGGAGACGATGCCTGACTCCTCGTGAAACTTGATAGGAGTCCCAGGATTCCTGTGGCACGTGGAAAGGGACCCTTGGTCTCCTGCCTAAGCTGGAGAGGCGACCCAATTGCCCTGCCAAGCCTCGACGAGAATCCCAAGTTGTCCCTCGCAACTAGGCAGGAGTCCTGACGTCGCTGAACAAACACGTGGGTGGAAGGGCCATCCCCGTTGTAACTCGAGAATATACCCCAGGCTCCCCCCGCAACACGAGAAAAACCATGAGACTTCCCCCTCGCAAAGAGATGAGGCCCGATTCCCCTGCACTGCGTGCAGAGCAATTCCGTGTTGCACATCACACATGAAAGGAGCCTTGATTTCCTTGATGGCACTCCAGAGACACCCCAAGAACACTGTTTCAAGGCTAGAGGGATCCTGAGGTCACTGTAGCCACAGGAAAGAGCTCCGTGGACCAAAAATCAACTCGAGATGAGAGGTTAGTCCCTGGCTTCGACTCCAGAGGAATACCACCTTACCACAAGCACCTCAAGAGGAGGCTTCTCTCAGCTCTAGGTATGTGAGAGGGACCCTGAGTTTGCGGCCTCAAGTGGAATGGCCACCGCGATGCCCTGACTCGAAATAAGGCCGGATATCCCTGCAGTGACTTGAATGCAGGCTCGTCTTGCATCTCCCAAGACGAAAGGATGTCTGAATCCCCTGTGGAGACCACAGAGAAAGACCTAGTTCCCCACCTCATCGCGACCGGAGGCCTCACATCCTTTGAAAACTCCAGAGGTATGCGGAGATCAGTGCCTCCAAATGAGACGATGCCTGACTCCTCGTGAAACTTGATAGGAGTCCCAGGATTCCTGTGGCACGTGGAAAGGGACCCTTGGTCTCCCGCCTCAGCTGGAGAGGCGTCCCAATTGCCCTGGCAAGCCTCGAGGAGAATCCCGAGTTGTCCCTCGCAACTAGGCAGGAGTCCTGACGTCGCTGAACAAACACGTGGGTGGAAGGGCCATCCCCATCGTAACTCGAGAATATACCCCAGGTTCCCGCCGCAACTCGAGAAAAACCATGAGACTTCCCCCTCCCGCGAGATGAGGCCTGATTTCCCTGCACTGCGTGCAGAGCAATTCCGTGTTGCACATCACACATGAAAGGAGCCTTGATTTCCTTGATGGCACTCCAGAGAAACCCCAAGAACACTGCTTCAAGGCTAGAGGGATCCTGAGGTCACTGTAGCAACACGAAAGAGCTCCGTGGACCAAAAATCAACTCGAGATGAGAGGTTAGTCCCTGGCTTCGACTCCAGAGGAATACCACGTTACCACAAGCACCTCAAGAGGAGGCTTCTCTCAGCTCTAGGTATGTGAGAGGGACCCTGAGTTTGCGGCCTCAAGTGGAATGGACACCGCGATGCCCTGACTTGAAATAAGGCCGGATATCCCTGCAGTGACTTGAATGCCAGCTCGTCTTGCATCTGCCAAGACGAAAGGATGTCTGAATCCCCTGTGGAGACCACAGAGAAAGACCTAGTTCCCCACCTCATCGCGACCGGAGGCCTCACATCCTTTGAAAACTCCAGAGGTACGCGGAGATCAGTGCCTCCTAATGAGACGATGACTGACTCCTCGTGAAACTTGATAGGAGTCCCAGGATTCCTGTGGCACGTGGAAAGGGACCCTTGGTCTCCCGCCTCAGCTGGAGAGGCATCCCAATTGCCCTGCCAAGCCTCGAGGAGAATCCCGAGTTGTCCCTCGCAACTAGGCAGGAGTCCTTACGTCGCTGAACAAACACGTGGGTGGAAGGGCCATCCCCGTCGTAACTCGAGAATATACCCCAGGTTCCCGCCACAACTCGAGGAAAACCATGAGACTTCCCCCTCGCCGCAAGATGAGGCCCCATTCCCCTGCACTGCGTGCAGAGCAATTCCGTGTTGCACATCACACATGAAAGGAGCCTTGATTTCCTTGATGGCACTCCAGAGAAACCCCAAGAACACTGTTTCAAGGCTAGAGGGATCCTGAGGTCACTGTAGCAACACGAAAGAGCTCCGTGGACCAAAAATCAACTCGAGATGAGAGGTTAGTCCCTGGCTTCGACTCCAGAGGAATACCACCTTACCACAAGCACCTCAAGAGGAGGCTTCTCTCAGCTCTAGGTATGTGAGAGGGACCCTGAGTTTGCGGCCTCAAGTGGAATGGACACCCCGATGCCCTGACTCGAATTAAGGCCGGATATCCCTGCAGTGACTTGAATGCAGGCTCGTCTTGCATCTCCCAAGACGAAAGGATGTCTGAATCCCCTGTGGAGACCACAGAGAAAGACCTAGTTCCCCACCTCATCGCGACCGGAGGCCTCACATCCTTTGAAAACTCCAGAGGTACTCGGAGATCAGTGCCTCCAAAGGAGACGATGCCTGACTCCTCGTGAAACTTGATAGGAGTCCCAGGATTCCTGTGGCACGTGGAAAGGGACCCTTGGTCTCCCGCCTAAGCTGGAGAGGCGTCCCAATTGCCCTGCCAAGCCTCGACGAGAATCCCAAGTTGTCCCTCGCAACTAGGCAGGAGTCCTGACGTCGCTGAACAAACACGTGGGTGGAAGGGCCATCCCCGTGGTAACTCGAGAATATACCCCAGGCTCCCGCCGCAACACGAGAAAAACCATGAGACTTCCCCCTCGCCACGAGATGAGGCCCGATTCCCCTGCACTGCGTGCAGAGCAATTCCGTGTTGCACATCACACATGAAAGGAGCCTTGATTTCCTTGATGGCACTCCAGAGACACCCCAAGAACACTGTTTCAAGGCTAGAGGGATCCTGAGGTCACTGTAGCCACAGGAAAGAGCTCCGTGGACCAAAAATCAACTCGAGATGAGAGGTTAGTCCCTGGCTTCGACTCCAGAGGAATACCACCTTACCACAAGCACCTCAAGAGGAGGCTTCTCTCAGCTCTAGGTATGTGAGAGGGACCCTGAGTTTGCGGCCTCAAGTGGAATGGACACCGCGATGCCCTGACTCGAAATAAGGCCGGATATCCCTGCAGTGACTTGAATGCAGGCTCGTCTTGCATCTCCCAAGACGAAAGGATGTCTGAATCCCCTGTGGAGACCACAGAGAAAGACCTACTTCCCCACCTCATCGCGACCGGAGGCCTCACATCCTTTGAAAACTCCAGAGGTACGCGGAGATCAGTGCCTCCAAATGAGACGATGCCTGACTCCTCGTGAAACTTGATAGGAGTCCCAGGATTCCTGTGGCACGTGGAAAGGGACCCTTGGTCTCCCGCCTCAGCTGGAGAGGCGTCCCAATTGCCCTGGCAAGCCTCGAGGAGAATCCCGAGTTGTCCCTCGCAACTAGGCAGGAGTCCTGACGTCGCTGAACAAACACGTGGGTGGAAGGGCCATCCCCATCGTAACTCGAGAATATACCCCAGGTTCCCGCCGCAACTCGAGAAAAACCATGAGACTTCCCCCTCGCCGCGAGATGAGGCCTGATTCCCCTGCACTGCGTGCAGAGCAATTCCGTGTTGCACATCACACATGAAAGGAGCCTTGATTTCCTTGATGGCACTCCAGAGAAACCCCAAGAACACTGTTTCAAGGCTAGAGGGATCCTGAGGTCACTGTAGCAACACGAAAGAGCTCCGTGGACCAAAAATCAACTCGAGATGAGAGGTTAGTCCCTGGCTTCGACTCCAGAGGAACACCACGTTACCACAAGCACCTCAAGAGGAGGCTTCTCTCAGCTCTAGGTATGTGAGAGGGACCCTGAGTTTGTGGCCTCAAGTGGAATGGACACCGCGATGCCCTGACTTGAAATAAGGCCGGATATCCCTGCAGTGACTTGAATGCCACCTCGTCTTGCATCTCCCAAGACGAAAGGATGTCTGAATCCCCTGTGGAGACCACAGAGAAAGACCTAGTTCCCCACCTCATCGCGTCCGGAGGCCTCACATCCTTTGAAAACTCCAGAGGTACACGGAGATCAGTGCCTCCTAATGAGACGATGACTGACTCCTCGTGAAACTTGATAGGAGTCCCAGGATTCCTGTGGCACGTGGAAAGGGACCCTTGGTCTCCCGCCTCAGCTGGAGAGGCGTCCCAATTGCCCTGCCAAGCCTCGAGGAGAATCCCGAGTTGTCCCTCGCAACTAGGCAGGAGTCCTTACGTCGCTGAACAAACACGTGGGTGGAAGGGCCATCCCCGTCGTAACTCGAGAATATACCCCAGGTTCCCGCCACAACTCGAGGAAAACCATGAGACTTCCCCCTCGCCGCGAGATGAGGCCCGATTCCCCTGCACTGCGTGCAGAGCAATTCCGTGTTGCACATCACACATGAAAGGAGCCTTGATTTCCTTGATGGCACTCCAGAGAAACCCCAAGAACACTGTTTCAAGGCTAGAGGGATCCTGAGGTCACTGTAGCAACACGAAAGAGCTCCGTGGACCAAAAATCAACTCGAGATGTGAGGTTAGTCCCTGGCTTCAACTCCAGAGGAATACCACCTTACCACAAGCACCTCAAGAGGAGGCTTCTCTCAGCTCTAGGTATGTGAGAGGGACCCTGAGTTTGCGGCCTCAAGTGGAATGGACACCCCGATGCCCTGACTCGAATTAAGGCCGGATATCCCTGCAGTGACTTGAATGCAGGCTCGTCTTGCATCTCCCAAGACGAAAGGATGTCTGAATGCCCTGTGGAGACCACAGAGAAAGACTTAGTTCCCCACCTCATCGCGACCGGAGGCCTCACATCCTTTGAAAACTCCAGAGGTACGCGGAGATCAGTGTCTCCAAAGGAGACGATGCCTGACTCCTCGTGAAACTTGATAGGAGTCCCAGGATTCCTGTGGCACGTGGAAAGGGACCCTTGGTCTCCCGCCTCAGATGGACAGGCGTCCCAATTGCCCTGCCAAGCCTCGAGGAGAATCCCGAGTTGTCCCTCGCAACTAGGTAGAAGTCCTGACGTCGCTGAAAAAACACGTGTGTGGAAGGGCCATCCCCGTCGTAACTCGAGAATATACCCCAGGTTCCCGCCGCAACTCGAGAAAAACCATGAGACTTCCCGCTCGCCGGGAGATGAGGCCCGATTCCCCTGCACTGCGTGCAGAGCAATTCCGTGTTGCACATCACACATGAAAGGAGACTTGATTTCCTTGATGGCACTCCAGAGAAACCCCAAGAACACTGTTTCAAAGCTCGAGGGATCCTGAGGTCACTGTAGCAACACGAAAGAGCTCCGTGGACCAAAAATCAACTCGAGATGAGAGGTTAGTCCCTGGCTTCGACTCCAGAGGAATACCAGCTTACCACAAGCACCTCAAGAGGAGGCTTCTCTCAGCTCTAGGTATGTGAGAGGGACCCTGATTTTGCGGCCTCAGGTGGAATGGACACCGCGATGCCCTGACTCGAAATAAGGCCAGATATCTCTGCAGTGACTTGAATGCCAGCTCGTCTTGCATCTCCCAAGATGAAAGGATGTCTGAATCCCCTGTGGAGACCACAGAAAAAGACCTAGTTCCCCACCTCATCGCGACCGGAGGCCTCAAATCCTTTGAAAACTCCAGAGGTAGGCAGAGATCAGTGCCTCCAGAAGGGACGATGCCTGACTCCTCGTGAAACTTGATAGGAGTCCCAGGATTCCGGTGGCACGTGGAAAGGGACCCTTGGTCTCCCGCCTCAGCTGGAGAGGCGTCCCAATTGCCCTGCCAAGCCTCGAGGAGAATCCCGAGTTGTCCCACGCAACTAGGCAGAAGTGTTGCCGTCGCTGAACAAACACGTGGGTGGAAGGGCCATCCCCGTCGTAACTCGAGAATATACCCCAGGTTCCCACCTCAACTCGAGGAAAACCATGAGACTTCCCCCTCGCCGCGAGATGAGGCCCGATTCCCCTGCACTGCGTGCAGAGCAATTCCGTGTTGCACATTACACATGAAAGGAGCCTTGATTTCCTTGATGGCACTCCAGAGAAACCCCAAGAACACTGTTTCAAGGCTAGAGTGAACCTGAGGTCACTGTAGCAACACGAAAGAGCTCCGTGGACCAAAAATCAACTCGAGATGAGAGGTTAGTCCCTGGCTTCTTCTCCAGAGGAATACCACCTTACCACAAGCACCTCAAGAGGAGGCTTCTCTCAGCTCTAGGTATGTGAGAGGGACCCTGAGTTTGCGGCCTCAAGTGGAATGGACACCGCGATGCCCTGACTCGAAATAAGGCTGGATATCCCTGCAGTGGCTTGAATGCAGGCTCGTCTTGCATCTCCCAAGACGAAAGGATGTCTGAATCCCCTGTGGAGACCACAGAGAAAGACCTAGTTCCCCACCTCATCGCGACCGGAGGCCTCACATCCTTGAAAACTTCAGAGGTACGCGGAGATCAGTGCCTCCAAAGGAGACAATGCCTGACTCCTCGTGAAACTTGATAGGAGTCCCAGGATTCCTGTGGCACGTGGAAAGGGACCCTTGGTCTCCCGCCTCAGCTGGAGAGGCGTCCCAATTGCCCTGCCAAGCCTCGAGGAGAATCCCGAGTTGTCCCTCACAACTAGGCAGGATCCTGACATGGCTGAAAAAACACGTGTGTGGAAGGGCCATCCCCGTCGTAATTCGAGAATATACCCCAGGTTCCCGCCGCAACTCGAGAAAAACCATGAGACTTCCCCCTCGCCGGGAGATGAGGCCCGATTCCCCTGCACTGCGTGCAGAGCAATTCCGTGTTGCACATCACACATGAAAGGAGCCTTGATTTCCTTGATGGCACTCCAGAGAAACCCCAAGAACACTCTTTCAAGGCTAGAGGGATCCTGAGGTCACTGTAGAAGCATGGAAGAGCTCCGTGGACCAAAAATCAACTCGAGATGAGAGGTTAGTTCCTGGCTTCGACTCCAGAGGAATACCACCTTACCAAAAGCACCTCAAGAGGAGGCTTCTCTCAGCTCTAGGTATGTGAGAGGGACCCTGAGTTTGCGGCCTCAAGTGGAATGGACACCGCGATGCCCTGACTCGAAATAAGGCCGGATATCCCTCCAGTGACTTGAATGCACGCTCGTCTTGCATCTCCCAAGACGAAAGGATGTCTGAATCCCCTGTGGAGACCACAGAGAAAGACCTATTTCCCCACCTCCTCGCGACCGGAGGCCTCACATCCTTTGAAAACTCCAGAGTTACGCGGAGATCAGTGCCTCCAAAGGAGACGAAGCCTGACTCCTCGTGAAACTTGATAGGAGTCCCAGGATTCCTGTGGCACGTGGAAAGGGACACTTGGTCTCCCGCCTCAGGTGGAGAGGCGTCCCAATTGCCCTGCCAAGCCTCGAGGAGAATCCCGAGTTGTCCCTCGCAACTAGGCAGGAGTCCTGACGTGGCTGAACAAACACGTGGGTGGAAGGGCATCCCCATCGTAACTCGAGAATATACCCCAGGTTCCCGCCGCAACTCAAGAAAAACCATGAGACTTCCCCCTCGCCGCGAGATGAGGCCCGATTCCCCTGCACTGCGTGCAGAGCAATTCCGTGTTGCACATCACACATGAAAGGAGACTTGATTTCCATGATGGCACTCCAGAGAAACCCCAAAAACACTGTTTCAAGGCTAGAGGGATCCTGAGGTCACTGTAGAAACACGAAAGAGCTCCGTGGACCAAAAATCAACTCGAGATGTGAGGTTAGTCCCTGGCTTCGACTCCAGAGGAATACCACCTTACCACAAGCACCTGAAGAGGAGGCTTCTCTCAGCTCTAGGTATGTGAGAGGGACCCTGAGTTTGCGGCCTCAAGTGGAATGGACACCGCGATGCCCTGACTCGAAATAAGGCCGGATATCCCTGCAGTGAGTTGAATGCAGGCTCGTCTTGCATCTCCCAAGACGAAAGGATGTCTGAATCCCCTGTGGAGACCACAGAGAAAGACCTAGTTCCCCACCTCATCGCGACCGGGTGCCTCACATCCTTTGAAAAATCTAGAGGTGCGCGGAGATCAGTGCCTCCAAAGGAGACGATGCCTGACTCCTCGTGAAACTTGATAGGAGTCCCAGGATTCCTGTGGCACGTGGAAAGGGACCCTTGGTCTCCCGCCTCAGCTGGAGAGGCGTCCCAATTGCCCTGCCAAGCCTCGAGGAGAATCCCGAGTTGTCCCTCGCAACTAGGCAGGAGTCCTGACGTCGCTGAACAAACACGTGGGTGGAAGGACATCCCCATCGTAACTCGAGAATATACCCCAGGTTCCCGCCGCAACTCAAGAAAAACCATGAGACTTCCCCCTCGCCGCGAGATGAGGCCCGATTCCCCTGCACTGCGTGCAGAGCAATTCCGTGTTGCACATCACACATGAAAGGAGCCTTGATTTCCTTGATGGCACTCCAGAGAAACCCCAAGAACACTGTTTCAAGGCTAGAGGGATCCTGAGGTCACTGTAGAAACACGAAAGAGCTCCGTGGACCAAAAATCAACTCGAGATGTGAGGTTAGTCCCTGGCTTCGACTCCAGAGGAATACCACCTTACCACAAGCACCTCAAGAGGAGGCTTCTCTCAGCTCTAGGTATGTGAGAGGGACCCTGAGTTTGTGGCCTCAAGTGGAATGGACACCGCGATGCCCTGACTCGAAATAAGGCCGGATATCCCTGCAGTGACTTGATTGCAGGCTCGTCTTGCATCTCCCAAAACGAAAGGATGTCTGAATCCCCTGTGGAGACCACAGAGAAAGACCTAGTTCCCCACCTCCTTGCGACCGGATGCCTCACATACTTTGAAAACTCCAGAGGTACGCGGAGATCAGTGCCTCCAAAGCAGACGATGCCTGACTCCTTGTGAAACTTGATAGGAGTCCCAGTATTCCTGCGGCATGTGGAAAGGGACCCTTGGTCTCCCGCCTCAGCTGGAGAGGCGTCCCAATTGCCCTGCCAAGCCTCGAGGAGAATCCTAAATTGTCCCTCGCAACTAGGCAGGAATCGTGACGTCGTTGAACAAACACGTTGGTGGAAGGGCCATCCCCGTCGTAAGTCGAGAATATACCCCAGGTTCCGGCCGCAACTCGGGAAAAATCATGAGACTTCCCCCTCGCCGCGAGATGAGGCCCGATTCCCCTGCACTGCGTGCAGAGCAATTCTGTGTTGCACATCACACATGAAAGGAGCCTTGATTTCCTTGATGGCACTCCAGAGAAACCCCAAGAACACTGTTTCAGGGTTAAAGGGATCCTGAGGTCACTGTAGCAACACGAAAGATCTCCGTGGACCAAAAATCAACTAGAGATGAGAGGTTATTCCCTGGCTTCGACGCCAGAGGAATACAACCTTACCACAAGCACCTCAAGAGGAGGCTTCTCTCAGCTCTAGGTATGTGAGAGGGAGCCTGAGCTTGCGGCCTCAAGTGGAATGGACACCGCGATGCCCTGACTCGAAGTAAGGCCGGATATCCCTACAGTGACTAGAATGCAGGTTCGTCTTGCTTCTCCGAGACGAAAGGATGTCTGAGTCCCCTGTGGAGACCACAGAGAAAGACCTAGTTCCCCACCTCATCGCGACCGGAAGCGTCACATTCTTTGAAAACTCCAGAGGTACGCGGAGATCAGTGCCTCCAAAGGAGACGATGCCTGACTCCTCGTGAAACTTGATAGGAGTCCCAGGATTCCTGTGGCACGTGGAAAGGGACCGTTGGTCTCCCGCCTCAGATGGAGAGGCGTCCCAATTGCCCTGCCAAGCCTCGAGGAGAATCCCGAGTTGTCCCTCGCAACTAGGCAGGAGTCCTGCCGTCGCTGAACAAACACGTGGGTGGAAGGGCCATCCCCGTCGTAACTCGAGAATATACCCCAGGTTCCCGCCGCAACTCGAGAAAAACCATGAGACTTCCCCATCGCCGCGAGATGAGGCCCGATTCCCCTGCACTGCGTGCAGAGCAATTCCGTGTTGCACATCACACATGAAAGGAGCCTTGATTTCCTTGATGGCACTCCAGAGAAACCCCAAGAACACTGTTTCAAGGCTAGAGGGATCCTGAGGTCACTGTAGCAACACGAAAGAGCTCCGTGGACCAAGAATCAACTCGAGATGAGAGGTTAGTCCCTGGCTTCGACTCCAGAGGAATACCACCTTACCACAAGCACCTCAAGAGGAGGCTTCTCTCAGCTCTAGGTATGTGAGAGGGACCCTGAGTTTGCGGCCTCAAGTGGAATGGACACCGCGATGCCCTGACTTGAAATAAGGCCGGATATCCCTGCAGTGACTTGAATGCAGGCTCGTCCTCCATCTCCCAAGACGAAAGGATGTCTGAATCCCCTGTGGAGACCACAGAGAAAGACCTAGTTCCCCACCTCATCGCGACCGGAGGCCTCACATCCATTGAAAACCCCAGAGGTACACGGAGATCAGTGCCTCCAAAGCAGACGATGCCTGACTCCTCGTGAAACTTGATAGGAGTCCCAGGATTCCTGTGGCACGTGGAAAGGGACCCTTGGTCTCCCGCCTCAGCTGGACAGGCGTCCCAATTGCCATGCCAAGCCTCGAGGAGAATCCCGAGTTGTCCCTCGCAACTAGGCAGGAGTCCTGACGTCGCTGAACAATCACGTGGGTGGAAGGGCCATCCCCGTCGTAACTCGAGAATATACCCCAGGTTCCCACCGCAACTCGAGAAAAACCATGAGACTTCTCCCTCGCCGCAAAATGAGGCCCGATACCCTGCACTGCATGCAGAGCAATTCCGTGTTGCACATTACACATGAAAGGAGCCTTGATTTCCTTGATGGCACTCCAGAGAAACCCGAAGAACAGTGTTTCAAGGCTAGAGTGAACGTGAGGTCACTGTAGCAACACGAAAGAGCTCCGTGGACCAAAAATCAACTCGAGATGAGAGGTTAGTCCCTGGCTTCTTCTCCAGAGGAATACCACCTTACCACAAGCACCTCAAGAGGAGGCTTCTCTCAGCTCTAGGTATGTGAGAGGGACCCTGAGTTTGCGGCCTCAAGTGGAATGGACACCGCGATGCCCTGACTCGAAATAAGGCCGGATATCCCTGCAGTGACTTGAATGCAGGCTGGTCTTGCATCTCCCATGACGAAAGGATGTCTGAATCCCTTGTGGAGACCACAGAGAAAGACCTAGTTCCCCACCTCATCGCAACCGGAGGCCTCACATCCTTTGAAAACTCCAGAGGAAGGCGGAGATCAGTGCCTCCAAAGGAGACGATGCCTGACTCCTCGTGAAACTTGATAGGAGTCCCAGGATTCCTGTGGCACGTGGAAAGGGACCCTTGTTATTCCGCCTAAGCTGGAGAGGCATCCCAATTGCCCTGCCAAGCCTCGAGGAGAATCCCAAGTTGTCCCTCGCAACTAGGCAGGAGTCCTGACGTCGCTGAACAAACACGTGTGTGGAAGGGCCATCCCCGTCGTAACTCGAGAATATACCCCAGGTTCCCGCCGCAACTCGAGAAAAACCATGAGACTTCCCCATCGCGGCGAGATGAGGCCCGATTCCCCTGCACTGCATGCAGAGCAATTCCGTGTTGCACATCACACATGAAAGGAGCCTTGATTTCCTTGATGGCACTCCAGAGAAACCCCAAGAACACTGTTTCAAGGCTAGAGGGATCCTGAGGTCACTGTAGCCACACGAAAGAGCTCCGTGGACCAAAAATCAACTCGAGATTAGAGGTTAGTCCCTGGCTTCTTCTCCAGAGGAATACCCCCTTACCACAAGCACCTCAAGAGGAGGCTTCTCTCAGCTCTAGGTATGTGAGAGGGACCCTGAGTTTGCGGCCTCAAGTGGAATAGACACCGCGATGCCCTGACTCGAAATAAGGCCGGATATTCCTGCAGTGACTTGAATGCAGGCTCGTCTTGCATCTCCCAAGACGAAAGGATGTCTGAATCCCCTGTGGAGACCACAGAGAAAGACCTAGTTCCCCACCTCATCGCGACCGGAGGCCTCACATCCTTTGAAAACTCCAGAGGTACGCGGAGATCAGTGCCTCCAAAGGAGACGATGCCTGACTCCTCGTGAAACTTGATAGGAGTCCCAGGATTCCTGTGGCACGTGGAAAGGGACCCTTGGTCTCCCTCCTCAGCTGGAGAGGGGTCCCAATTGCCCTGCCAAGCCTCGAGGAGAATCCCGAGTTGTCCCTCGCAACTAGGCAGGAGTCCTGACGTCGTGTAACAAACACGTGGGTGGAAGGGGCATCCCCGTCGTAACTCGAGAATATACCCCAGGTTCCCGCCACAACTCGAGGAAAACCATGAGACTTCCCCCTCGAAGCGAGATGAGGCCCGATTCCCCTGCACTGCGTGCAGAGCAATTCCGTGTTGCACATCACAAATGAAAGGAGCCTTGATTTCCTTGATGGCACTCCAGAGAAACCCCAAGAACACTGTTTCAAGGCTAGAGGGATCCTGAGGTCACTGTAGCAACACGAAAGAGCTCCGTGGACCAAAAATAAACTCGAGATGAGAGGTTAGTCCCTGGCTTCGACTCCAGAGGAATACCACCTTACCACAAGCACCTCAAGAGGAGGCTTCTCTCAGCTCTAGGTATGTGAGAGGGACCCTGAGTTTGCGGCCTCAAGTGGAATGGACACCGCGATGCCCTGACTCGAAATAAGGCCGGATATCCCTGCAGTGACTTGAATGCAGGCTCGTCTTGCATCTCCCAAAACGAAAGGATGTCTGAGTCCCCTGTGGAGACCACAGAGAAAGACCTAGTTCCCCACCTCATCGCGACCGGAGGCCTCACATCCTTTGAAAACTCCAGAGGTACGCGGAGATCAGTGCCTCCAAAGGAGACGATGCCTGACTCCTCGTGAAACTTGATAGGAGTCCCAGGATTACTGTGGCACGTGGAAAGGGACCCTTGGTCTTCCGCCTAAGCTGGAGAGGCGTCCCAATTGCCCTGCCAAGCCTCGAGGAGAATCCCGAGTTGTCCCTCGCAACTAGGCAGGAGTCATGACGTCGCTGAACAAACACGTGGGTGGAAGGGCCATCCCCGTCGTAACTCGAGAATATACCCCAGGTTCCCGCCGCAACTCGAGAAAAACCATGAGACTTCCCCATCGCCGCGAGATGAGGCCCGATTCCCCTGCACTGCGTGTAGAGCAATTCCGTGTTGCACATCACACATGACAGGAGACTTGATTTCCTTGATGGCACTCCAGAGAAACCCCAAGAACACTGTTTCAAGTCTAGAGGGATCCTGAGGTCACTGTAGCAACACGAACGAGCTCCGTGGACCAAAAATCAACTCGAGATGTGAGGTTAGTCCCTGGCTTCGACTCCAGAGGAATACCACCTTACCACAAGCATCTCAAGAGGAGGCTTCTCTCAGCTCTAGGTATGTGAGAGGGACCCTGAGTTTGCGGCCTCAAGTGGAATGGACACCGCAATGCCCTGACTCGAAATAAGGCCGGATATCCCTGCAGTGACTTGAATGCAGGCTCGTCTTGCATCTCCCAAGACGAAAGGATGTCTGAATCCCCTGTGGAGACCACAGAGAAAGACCTAGTTCCCCACCTCCTTGCGACCGGATGCCTCACATACTTTGAAAACTCCAGAGGGACGCGGAGATCAGTGCCTCCAAAGGAGACGATGCCTGACTCCTCGTGAAACTTGATAGGAGTCCCAGGATTCCTGTGGCACGTGGAAAGGGACCCTTGTTATTCCGCCTAAGCTGGAGAGGCATCCCAATTGCCCTGCCAAGCCTCGAGGAGAATCCCGAGTTGTCCCTCGCAACTAGGCAGGAGTCCTGACGTCGCTGAACAAACACTTGGGTGGAAGGGCCATCCCCATCGTAACTCGAGAATATACCCCAGTTTCGCGCCGCAACTCAAGAAAAACCACGAGACTTCCCCCTCGCCGCGAGATGAGGCCTGATTCCCCTGCACTGCGTGCAGAGCAATTCCATGTTGCACATCACACATGAAAGGAGCCTTGATTTCCTTGATGGCACTCCAGAGAAACCCCAAGAACACTGTTTCAAGGCTAGAGGGATCCTGAGGTCACTGTAGCAACACGAAAGAGTTCCGTGGACCAAAAATCAACTCGAGATGAGAGGTTAGTCCCTGGCTTCGACTGCAGAGGAATACCACCTTACCACAAGCACCTCAAGAGGAGGCTTCTCTCAGCTCTAGGTATGTGAGAGGAACCCTGATTTTGCGGCCTCAAGTGGAATGGACACCGCGATGCCCTGACTCGAAATAAGGCCAGATATCTCTGCAGTGACTTGAATGCCAGCTCGTCTTGCATCTCCCAAGATGAAAGGATGTCTGAATCCCCTGTGGAGACCACAGAGAAAGACCTAGTTCCCCACCTCCTTGCGACCGGATGCCTCACATACTTTGAAAACTCCAGAGGTACGCGGAGATCAGTGCCTCCAAAGGAGACGATGCCTGACTCCTCGTGAAACTTGATAGGAGTCCCAGGATTCCTCTGGCACGTGGAAAGGGACCCTTGGTCTCCCGCCTCAGCTGGAGAGGCATCCCAATTGCCCTGCCAAGCCTCGAGGGGAATCCAGAGTTGTCCCTCGCAACTAGGCAGGAGTCCTGACGTCGCTGAACAAACACTTGGGTGGAAGGGCCTTCCCCATCGTAACTCGAGAATATACCCCAGGTTCCCGCCGCAACTCAAGTAAAACCACGAGACTTCCCCCTCGCCGCGAGATGAGGCCCGATTCCCCTGCACTGGGTGCAGAGCAATTCCGTGTTGCACATCACACATGAAAGGAGCCTTGATTTCCTTGATGGCACTCCAGAGAAACCCCAAGAACTCTGTTTCAAGGCTAGAGGGATTCTGATGTCACTGTAGCAACACGAAAGAGCTCCGTGGACCAAGAATCAACTCGAGATGAGAGGTTAGTCCCTGGCTTCGACTCCAGAGGAATACCACCTTACCACAAGCACCTCAAGAGGAGGCTTCTCTCAGCTCTAGGTATGTGAGAGGGACCCTGAGTTTGCGGCCTCAAGTGGAATGGACACCGCAATGCCCTGACTCGAAATAAGGCCGGATATCCCTGCAGTGACTTGAATGCAGGCTCTTCTTGCATCTGCCAAGATGAAAGGATGTCTGAATCCCCTGTGGAGACCACAGAGAAAGACCTAGTTCCCCACCTCATCGCGACCGGAGGCCTCACATCATTTGAAAACTCCAAAGGTACGCGGAGATCAGTGCCTCCTAAGGAGACGATGCCTGACTCCTCGTGAAACTTGATAGGAGTCCCAGGATTACTGTGGCACGTGGAAAGGGACCCTTGGTCTCCCGCTTCAGCTGGAGAGGCGTCCCAATTGCCCTGCCAAGCCTCGAGGAGAATCCCGACTTGTCCCTCGCAACTAGGCAGGAATCGTGACGTCACTGAACAAACACGTGGGTGGAAGGGCCATCCGCGACGTAACTCGAGAATATACCCTAGGTTTACGCCGCAACACGAGAAAATCCATGAGACTTTCCCCTCGCCGTGAGATGAGGCCCGATTCCCCTGCACTGCATGCAGAGCAATTCCGTGCTACACATCACACATGAAAGGAGCCTTGATTTCTTTGATGGCACTCCAGAGAAACCCCAAGAACACTGTTTCAAGGCTAGAGGGATCCTGAGGTCACTGTAGCAACACGAAAGAGTTCCGTGGGCCAAAAATCAAATCGAGATGAGAGGTTAGTCCCTGGCTTCGACTCCAGAGGAATACCACCTTACCACAAGCACCTCAAGAGGAGGCTTCTCTCAGCTCTAGGTAAGTGAGAGGGACCCTGAGTTTGCGGCCTCAAGTGGAATGGACACCGCAATGCCCTGACTCGAAATAAGGCCGGATATCCCTGCAGTGACTTGAATGCAGGCTCTTCTTGCATCTGCCAAGATGAAAGGATGTCTGAATCCCCTGTGGAGACCACAGAGAAAGACCTAGTTCCCCACCTTATCGCGACCGGAGGCCTCACATCCTTTGAAAATTCCAGAGGTACGCGGGGATCAGTGCCTCCAAATGAGATGATGCCTGACTCCTCGTGAAACTTCATAGGAGTCCCAGGATTCCTGTGGCACGTGGAAAGGGACCCTTAGTCTCCCGCCTCATCTGGAGAGGCGTCCCAAATGCCCTGCCAAGCCTCGAGGAGAATCCCGAGTTGTCCCTCGCAACTAGGCAGGAGTCCTGACGTCGCTGAACAAACACGTGGGTGGAAGGGCCATACCCGTCGTAACTCGAGAATATACCCCAGGTTCCCGCCGCAACTCGAGAAAAACCATGAGACTTCCCCCTCGCCGCGAGATGAGGCCCGATTCCCCTGCACTGCGTGCAGAGCAATTCCGTGTTGCACATCACACATGAAAGGAGCCATGATTTCCTTGATGGCACTCCAGAGAAACCCCAAGAACACTGTTTCAAGGCTAGAGGGATCCTGAGGTCACTGTAGCAACACGAAAGATCTCCGTGGACCAAAAATCAACTCGAGATGAGAGGTTAGTCCCTGGCTTCGAATCCAGAGGAATACCACCTTACCACAAGCACCTCAAGAGGAGGCTTCTCTCAGCTCTAGGTATGTGAGAGGGACCCTGAGTTTGCGGCCTCAAGTGGAATGGACACCGCGATGCCCTGACTCGAAATAAGGCTGGATATCCCTGCAGTGATTTGAATGCAGGCTCGTCCTGCATCTCCCAAGACGAAAGGATGTCTGAGTCCCCTGTGGAGACCACAGAGAAAAACCTAGTTCCCCACCTCATCGCGAACGGAGGCCTCACATCCTTTGAAAACTCCAGAGGTACGCGGAGATCAGTGCCTCCAAAGGAGACGATGCCTGACTCCTCGTGAAACTTGATAGGAGTCCCAGGATTCCTGTGGCACGTGGAAAGGGACCCTTGGTCTCCCGCCTCAGCTGGAGAGGCGTCCCAATTGCCCTGCCAAGCCTCGAGGAGAATCCCGAGTTGTCCCTCGCGACTAGGCAGGAGTCCTGACATCGCTGAACAAACACGTGGGTTGAAGGGCCATCCGCGTCGTAACTCGATAATATACCCCAGGTTCCCGCCGCAACACGAGAAAATCCATGAGACTTCCCCCTCGCCGTGAGATGAGGCCCAATTCCCCTGCACTGCATGCAGAGCAATTCCGTGCTTCATATCACACATGAAAGGAGCCTTGATTTCCTTAATGGCACTCCAGAGAAACCCCAAGAACACTGTTTCAAGGCTAGAGGGATCCTGAGGTCACTGTAGCAACACGAAAGAGCTCCGTGGGCCAAAAATCAACCCGAGATGAGAGGTTAGTCCCTGGCTTCGACTCCAGAGGAATACCACCTTACAACAAGCACCTCAAGAGGAGGCTTCTCTCAGCTCTTGGTATGTGAGAGGGATCCTGAGTTTGCGGTCTCAAGTGGAATGGACACCGCGATGCCCTGACTCGAAATAAGGCCGGATATCCCTGCAGTGACTTGAATGCCGGCTCTTTTTGCATCTGCAAAGATGAAAGGATGTCTGAATCCCCTGTGGAGACCACAGAGAAAGACCTAGTTCCCCACCTCATCGCGACCGGAGGCCTCACATCCTTTGAAAACTCCAGAGGGACGCGGAGATCAGTGCCTCCAAAGGAGACGATGCCTGACTCCTCGTGAAACTTGATAGGAGTCCCAAGATTCCTGTGGCACGTGGAAAGGGACCCTAGGTCTCCCGCCTCAGCTGGAGAGGCGTCCCAATTGCCCTGCCAAGCCTCGAGGAGAATCTCGAGTTGTCCCTCGCAACTAGGCAGGAGTCCTGACGTCGCTGAACAATCACGTGGGTGGAAGGGCCATCCCCGTCGTAACTCGAGAATATACCCCAGGTTCCCGCCGCAACTCGAGTATAACCATGAGACTTCCCTCTCGCCACGAGATGAGGCCCGATTCCCCTGCACTGCGTGCAGAGCAATTTCGTGTTGCACACCACACATGAAAGGAGCCTTGATTTCCTTGATGGCACTCCAGAGAAAGCCCAAGAACACTGCTTCTAGGCTAGAGGAATCCTGAGGTCACTGTAGCAACACGAAAGAGCTCCGAGTACCAAAAATCAACTCGAGATGAGAGGTTAGTCCCTGGCTTCGACTCCAGAGGAATACCACCTTACCACAAGCACCTCAAGAGGAGGCTTCTCTCAGCTCTAGGTATGTGAGAGGGACCCTGAGTTTGCGGCCTCAAGTGGAATGGACACCGCGATGCCCTGACTCGAAATAAGGCCGGATATCCCTGCAGTGACTTGAATGCAGGCTGGTCTTGCATCTCCCAAGACGACAGGATATCTGATTCCTCTGTGGAGACCACAGAGAAAGACCTAGTTCCCCACCTCATCGCGACCGGATGCCTCACATACTTTGAAAACTCCAGAGGTACGCGGAGATCAGTGCCTCCAAAGGAAACGATGCCTGACTCCTCATGAAACTTGATAGGAGTCCCAGGATTCCTGTGGCACGTGGAAAGGGACACTTGGTCTCCCGCCTCGGCTGGAGAGGCGTCCCAATTGCCCTGCCAAGCCTCGAGGAGAATCCCGAGTTGTCCCTCGCAACTAGGCAGGAGTCCTGACGTCACTGAACAAACACGTGTTTGAAATGGCCATCCCCGTCGTAACTCGAGAATATACCCCAGGTTCCCGCCGCAACTCGAGAAAAACCATGAGACTTCCCCCTCGCCGCGAGATGAGGCCCGTTTCCCCTGCACTGCGTGCAGAGCAATTCCGTGTTGCACATCAAACATGAAAGGAGCCTTGATTTCCTTGATGGCACTCCAGAGAAATCCCAAGAACACTGTTTCAAGGTTAGAGGGATCCTGAGGACACTGTAGCAACACGAAAGAGCTCCGTGGACCAAGAATCAACTCGAGATGAGAGGTTAGTCCCTGGCTTCGACTCCAGAGGAATACCACCTTACCACAAGCACCTCAAGAGGAGGCTTCCCTCAGCTCTAGGTATGTGAGAGGGACCCTGAGTTTGCGGCCTCAAGTGGAATGGACACCGCGATGCCCTGACTCGAAATAAGGCCGGATATCCCTGCAGTGACTTGAATGCAGGCTCGTCTTGCATCTCCCAAGACGAAAGGATGTCTGAATCCCCTGTGGAGAACACAGAGAAAGACCTAGTTCCCCACCTCATCGCAACCGGAGGCCTCACATCCTTTGAAAACTCCAGAGGTACGCGGAGATCAGTGCCTCCAAAGGAGACGATGCCTGACTCCTCGTGAAAATTGATTGGAGTCCCAGGATTCCTGTGTCACGTGGAAAGGGACCCTTGGTCTCCCGCCTCAGCTGGCGAGGGGTCCCAATTGCCCTGCCAAGCCTCGAGGAGAATCCCGAGTTGTCCCTCCCAACTAGGCAGGAGTCCTGACGTCGCAGAAGAAACACGTGGGTGGAAGGGCCATCCCCGTCATAACTCGAGAATATACCCCAGGTTCCTGCCGCAACTCGAGAAAAACCATGAGACTTCCCCTCGCCGCGAGATGAGGCCCGATTCCCCTGCACTGCGTGCAGAGCAATTCCGTGTTGCACATCACACATGAAAGGAGCCTTGATTTCCTTGATGGCACTCCAGAGAAACCCCAAGAACACTGTTTCAAGGCTAGAGGGATCATGAGGTCACTGTAGCAACACGAAAGACCTCCGTGGACCAAGAATCAACTCGAGATGAGAGGTTAGTCCCTGGCTTCGACTCCAGAGGAATACCAGCTTACCACAGGCACCTCAAGAGGAGGCTTCTCTCAGCTCTAGGTATGTGAGAGGGACCCTGAGTTTGCGGCCTCAAGTGGAATGGACACAGCGATGCCCTGACTCGAAATAAGGCTGGATATCCCTGCAGTGACTTGAATGCAGTCTCCTCTTGCATCTCCCAAGACGAAAGGATGTCTGAATTCCCTGAGGAGACAACAGAGAAAGACCTAGTTCCCCACCTTATCGCGACCGGAGGCCTCACATCCTTTGAAAATTCCAGAGGTACGCGGGGATCAGTGCCTCCAAATGAGATGATGCCTGACTCCTCGTGAAACTTCATAGGAGTCCCAGGATTCCTGTGGCACGTGGAAAGGGACCCTTAGTCTCCCGCCTCATCTGGAGAGGCGTCCCAAATGCCCTGCCAAGCCTCGAGGAGAATTCCGAGTTGTCCCTCGCAACTAGGCAGGAGTCCTGACGTCGCTGAACAAACACGTGGGTGGAAGGGCCATACCCGTCGTAACTCGAGAATATACCCCAGGTTCCCGCCGCAACTCGAGAAAAACCATGAGACTTCCCCCTCGCCGCGAGATGAGGCCCGATTCCCCTGCACTGCGTGCAGAGCAATTCCGTGTTGCACATCACACATGAAAGGAGCCATGATTTCCTTGATGGCACTCCAGAGAAACCCCAAGAACACTGTTTCAAGGCTAGAGGGATCCTGAGGTCACTGTAGCAACACGAAAGAGCTCCGTGGACCAAAAATCAACTCGAGATGAGAGGTTAGTCCCTGGCTTCGAATCCAGAGGAATACCACCTTACCACAAGCACCTCAAGAGGAGGCTTCTCTCAGCTCTAGGTATGTGAGAGGGACCCTGAGTTTGCGGCCTCAAGTGGAATGGACACCGCGATGCCCTGACTCGAAATAAGGCTGGATATCCCTGCAGTGATTTGAATGCAGGCTCGTCCTGCATCTCCCAAGACGAAAGGATGTCTGAGTCCCCTGTGGAGACCACAGAGAAAGACCTAGTTCCCCACCTCATCGCGAACGGAGGCCTCACATCCTTTGAAAACTCCAGAGGTACTCGGAGATCAGTGCCTCCAAAGGAGACGATGCCTGACTCCTCGTGAAATTTAATAGGAGTCCCAGGATTCCTGTGGCACGTGGAAAGGGACCCTTGGTCTCCCGCCTCAGCTGGAGAGGCGTCCCAATTGCCCTGCCAAGCCTCGAGGAGAATCCCGAGTTGTCCCTCGCGACTAGGCAGGAGTCCTGACATCGCTGAACAAACACGTGGGTTGAAGGGCCATCCGCGTCGTAACTCGATAATATACCCCAGGTTCCCGCCGCAACACGAGAAAATCCATGAGACTTCCCCCTCGCCGTGAGATGAGGCCCAATTCCCCTGCACTGCATGCAGAGCAATTCCGTGCTTCACATCACACATGAAAGGAGCCTTGATTTCCTTAATGGCACTCCAGAGAAACCCCAAGAACACTGTTTCAAGGCTAGAGGGATCCTGAGGTCACTGTAGCAACACGAAAGAGCTCCGTGGGCCAAAAATCAACCCGAGATGAGAGGTTAGTCCCTGGCTTCGACTCCAGAGGAATACCACCTTACCACAAGCACCTCAAGAGGAGGCTTCTCTCAGCTCTTGGTATGTGAGAGGGACTCTGATTTTGCGGTCTCAAGTGGAATGGACACCGCGATGCCCTGACTCGAAATAAGGCCGGATATCCCTGCAGTGACTTGAATGCCGGCTCTTTTTGCATCTGCAAAGATGAAAGGATGTTTGAATCCCCTGTGGAGAACACAGAGAAAGACCTAGTTCCCCACCTCATCGCGACCGGAGGCCTCACATCCTTTGAAAACTCCAGAGGTACGCGGAGATCAGTGCCTCTAAAGGAAACGATGCCTGACTCCTCATGAAACTTGATAGGATTCTCAGGATTCCTGTGACACGTCGAAAGGGACCCTTGGTCTCCCGCCTCAGCTGGAGAGGCGTCCCAACTGCCCTGCCAAGCCTCGAGGAGAATCCCGAGTTGTCCCTCGCAACTAGGCAGGAGTCCTGACGTGGCTGAACAAACATGTGGGTGGAAGGTCCATCCCCGTCATAACTCGAGAATATACCCCAGGTTCCCTCCACAACTCGAGAAAAAGCATGAGACTTCCCCCTCGCCGCAAAATGAGGCCCGATATCCTGCACTGCGTGCAGAGCAATTCCGTGTTGCACATCACACATGAAAGGAGCCTTGATTTCCTTGATGGCACTCCAGAGAAACCCCAAGAACACTGTTTCAAGGCTAAAGGTAACCTGAGGTCACTGTAGCAACACGAAAGAGCTCCGTGGACCAAAAATCAACTCGAGATGAGTGGTTAGTCCCTGGCTTCGACTCCAGAGGAATACCACCTTACCACAAGCACCTCAAGAGGAGGCTTCTCCCAGATATAGGTAATGAGAGGGACCCTGAGTTTGCGGCCTCAAGTGGAATGGACACCGCGATGCCCTGACTCGAAATAAGGCCGGATATCCCTGCAGTGACTTGAATGCAGGCTCGTCTTGCATCTCCCAAGACGAAAGGATGTCTGAATCCCCTGTGGAGACCACAGAGAAAGACCTAGTTCCCCACCTCATCGCGACCGGAGGCCTCACATCCTTTGAAAACTCCAGAGGTACGCAGAGATCAGTGCCTCCAAAGGAGACGATGCCTGACTCCTCGTGAAACTTGATAGGAGTCCCAGGATTCCTGTGGCACGTGGAAAGGGACACTTGGTCTCCCGCCTCAGCTTGAGAGGCGTCCCAATTGCCCTGCCCAGCCTCGAGGAGTATCCCGAGTTGTCCCTCGCAACTAGGCAGGAGTCCTGACGTGGCTGAACAAACACGTGGGTGGAAGGGCCATCCCCGTCATAACTCGAGAATATACCCCAGGTTCCCGCCGCAACTCGAGAAAAACCATGAGACTTCCCCATCGCCGCGAGAAGAGGCCCGATTCCCCTGTACTGCGTGTAGAGCAATTCCGTCTTGCACATCACACATGAAAGGAGCCTTGATTTCCTTCATGGCACTCCAGAGAAACCCCAAGAACACTGTTTCAAGGCTAGAGGGATCCTGAGGTCACTGTAGCAACACGAAAGAGCTCCGTGGACCAAAAATAAACTCGAGATGAGAGGTTAGTCCCTGGCTTCGACTCCAGAGGAATACCACCTTACCACAAGCACCTCAAGAGGAGGCTTCTCTCAGCTCTAGGTATGTGAGAGGGACCCTGAGTTTGCGGCCTCAAGTGGAATGGACACCGCGATGCCCTGACTTGAAATAAGGCCGGATATCCCTGCAGTGACTTGAATGCAGGCTCGTCCTCCATCTCCCAAGACGAAAGGATGTCTGAATCCCCTGTGGAGACCACAGAGAAAGACCTAGTTCCACACCTCATCGCGACCGGAGGCCTCACATCCTTTGAAAACCCTAGAGGTACACGGAGATCAGTGCCTCCAAAGCAGACGATGCCTGACTCCTCGTGAAACTTGATAGGAGTCCCAGGATTCCTGTGGCACGTGGAAAGGGACCCTTGGTCTCCCGCCTCAGCTGGAGAGGCGTCCCAATTGCCCTGCCCAGCCTCGAGGAGTATCCCGAGTTGTCCCTCGCAACTAGGCAGGAGTCCTGACGTCGCTCAACAATCACGTGGGTGGAAGGGCCATCCCCGTCGTAACTCGAGAATATACCCCTGGTTCCCACCGCAACTCGAGAAAAACCATGAGACTTCTCCCTCGCCGCAAAATGAGGCCCGATACCCTGCACTGCATGCAGAGCAATTCCGTGTTGCACATTACACATGAAAGGAGCCTTGATTTCCTTGATGGCACTCCAGAGAAACCCCAAGAACACTGTTTCAAGGCTAAAGGTAACCTGAGGTCACTGTAGCAACACGAAAGAGCTCCGTGGACCAAAAATCAACTCGAGATGAGTGGTTAGTCCCTGGCTTCGACTCCAGAGGAATACCACCTTACCACAAGCACCTCAAGAGGAGGCTTCTCCCAGATATAGGTAATGAGAGGGACCCTGAGTTTGCGGCCTCAAGTGGAATGGACACCGCGATGCCCTGACTCGAAATAAGGCCGGATATCCCTGCAGTGACTTGAATGCAGGCTCGTCTTGCATCTCCCAAGACGAAAGGATGTCTGAATCCCCAGTGGAGACCACAGAGAAAGACCTAGTTCCCCACCTCATCGCGACCGGAGGCCTCACATCCTTTGAAAACTCCAGAGGTACGCAGAGATCAGTGCCTCCAAAGGAGACGATGCCTGACTCCTCGTGAAACTTGATAGGAGTCCCAGGATTCCTGTGGCACGTGGAAAGGGACACTTGGTCTCCCGCCTCAGCTTGAGAGACGTCCCTATTGCCCTGCCCAGCCTCGAGGAGTATCCCGATTTGTCCCTCGCAACTAGACAGGAGTCCTGACGTGGCTGAACAAACACGTGGGTGGAAGGGCCATCCCCGTCATAACTCGAGAATATACCCCAGGTTCCCGCCGCAACTCGAGAAAAACCATGAGACTTCCCCCTCGCCGTGAGATGAGGCCCGATTCCCCTGCACTGCGTGCAGAGCAATTCCGTGTTGCACATCACACATGAAAGGAGCCTTGATTTCCTTCATGGCACTCCAGAGAAACCCCAAGAACACTGTTTCAAGGCTAGAGGGATCCTGAGGTCACTGTAGCAACACGAAAGAGCTTCGTGGACCAAAAATCAACTCGAGATGAGAGGTTAGTCCCTGGCTTCGACTCCAGAGGAATACCACCTTACCACAAGCACCTCAAGAGGAGGCTTCTGTCAGCTCTAGGTATGTGAGAGGGACCCTGAATTTGCGGCCTCAAGTGAAATGGACACCGCGATGCCCTGACTCGAAATAAGTCCGGATATCCCTGCATTGACTTGAATGCAGGCTCATCTTGCATCTCCCAAGACGAAAGGATGTCTGAATCCCCTGTGGAGACCATAGAGAAAGACCTAGTTCCCCACCTCATCGCGACCGGAGGCCTCACATCCTTTGAAAACTCCAGAGGCACGCGGAGATCAGTGCCTCCAAAGGAGACGATGCCTGACTCCTCGTGAAACTTGATAGGAGTCCCAGGATTCCTGTGGCACGTGGAAAGGGACCCTTGGTTTCCCGCCTCAGCTGGAGAGGCGTCCCAATTGCCCTGCCAAGCCTCGAGGAGAATCCCGAGTTGTCCCTGGCAACTAGGCAGGAATCCTGATGTGGCTGAACAAACACGTGGGTGGAAGGGCCATCCCTGTCGTAACTCGAGAATATACCCCAGGTTCCCGCCGCAACTCGAGAAAAACCATGAGACTTCCCCCTCGCCGCGAGATGAGGTCCGATTCCCCTGCACTGCTTGCAGAGCAATTCCCTGTTTCACATCACACATGAAAAGAGCCTTGATTTCCTTGATGGAACTCCAGAGAAACCCCAAGAACACTGTTTCAAGGCTAGAGGGATCCTGAGGTCACTGAAGCCACACGAAAGAGCTCCGTGGACCAAAAATCAACTCCAGATGAGAGGTTAGGCCCTGGCTTCGACTCCAGAGGAATACCACCTTACCACAAGCACCTCAAGAGGAGGCTTCTCTCAGCTCTAGGTATGTGAGAGGGACCCTGAGTTTGGGGCCTCAAGTGGAATGGACACCGCGATGCCCTGACTCGAAATAAGGCCGGATATCCCTGCAGTGACTTGAATGCAGACTCGTCTTGCATCTCCCAAGACGAAAGGATGTCTGAATCCCCTGTGGAGACCACAGAGAAAGACCTAGTTCCCCACCTCATCGCGACCGGAGGCCTCACATCCTTTGAAAACTCCAGAGGTACGCGGAGATCAGTGCCTCCAAAGGAGACGATGCCTGACTCCTCGTGAAACTTGATAGGAGTCCCAGGATTCCTGTGGCACATGGAAAGGGAACCTTGGTCTCCCGCCTCAGTTGGAGTGGCGTCCCAATTGCCCTGCCAAGCCTCGAGGAGAATCCCGAGATGTCCCTCACAACTAGGCAGGAGTCCTGACGTCGCTGAACAAACACGTGGGTGGAAGGGCCATCCCCGTCATAACTCGAGAATATACCCCAGGTTCCCACCGCAACTCGAGAAAAACCATGAGACTTCCCCATCGCCGCGAGAAGAGGCCCGATTCCCCTGTACTGCGTGTAGAGCAATTCCGTCTTGCACATCACACATGAAAGGAGCCTTGATTTCCTTGATGGCACTCCAGAGAAACCCCAAGAACACTGTTTTAAGGCTAGAGGGATCCTGAGGTCACTGTAGCAACACGAAAGAGCTCCGTGGAACAATATTCAACTCGAGATGAGAGGTTAGTCCCTGGCTTCGACTCCAGAGGAATACCACCTCACCACAAGCACCTCAAGAGGAGGCTTTTCTCAGCTCTAGGTATGTGAGACGGACCCTGAGTTTGCGGCCTCAAGTGGAATGGACACCGCGATGCGCTGACTTAGAATAAGGCCGGATATCCCTGCAGTGACTTGAATGCAGGCTCGTCTTGCATCTCCCAAGACGAAAGGATGTCTGAATCCCCTGTGCAGACCACAGAGATAGACCTGGTTCCCCTCCTCATCGCGACCTGAGGCCTCACATCCTTTGAAAACTCCAGAGGTACGCGGAGATCAGTGCCTCCAAAGGAGACGATGCCTGACTCCTCGTGAAACTTCTTAGGAGTCCCAGGATTCCTGTGGCACGTGGAAAGGGACACTTGGTCTCCCGCCTCAGCTGGAGAGGCGTCCCAATTGCTCTGCCAAGCCTCGAGGAGAATCCTGCGTTGTCCCTCGCAACTAGGCAGGAGTTCTGACGTCGCTGAACAAACACGTGGGTGGATGGGCCATTCCCATCGTAACTCGATAATAAAGCCCCGGTTCCCGCCGCAACTCGAGAAAAACCATGAGACTTCCCCCTTGCCGCGAGATGAGGTCCGATTCCCCTTCACTGCGTGCAGAGAAATTCCGTGTTGCACATCACACATGAAAGGAGCCTTGATTTCCTTCATGGCACTCCAGAGAAACCCCAAGAACACTGTTTCAAGGCTAGAGGGATCCTGAGGTCACTGTAGCAACACGAAAGAACTCCGTGGACCAAAAATCAACTAGAGATGAGAGGTTAGTCCCTAACTTCGACTCCAGAGGAATACCACCTAACCACAAGCACCTCAATAGGAGGCTTCTCTCAGCTCTAGGTATGTGAGAGGGACCCTGAGTTTGCGGCCTCAAGTGGAATGGACATGCAATGCCCTGACTCGAAATAAGGCCGGATATCCCTGCAGTGACTTGAATGCAGGCTCGTCTTGCATCTCCCAAGAGGAAAGGATGTCTGAATCCCCTGTGGAGACCACAGAAAAAGACCTAGTTCCCCACCTCATCACGTCCGGAGGCTTCACATCCTTTGAAAACTCCAGAGGTACGCGGAGATCAGTGCCTCCAAAGGAGACGATGCCTGACTCCTCGTGAAACTTGATAGGAGTCCCAGGATTCCTGTGGCACATGGAAAGGGACCCTTGGTCTCCCACCTCAGCTGCAGAGGCGTCCAAATTGCCCTGCCAAGGCTCGAGGAGAATCCCGAGTTGTCCCTCGCAACTAGGCAGGAGTCTTGACGTCGCTGAACAAACACGTGGGTGGAAATGCCATCCCCGTCGTTACTCGAGAATATACCCCAGGTTCCCGCCGCAACTCGCGAAAATCCATGAGACTTCCCCCTCAGCGCGAGATGAGGCCCGATTCCCCTGCACTGCGTGCAGAGCAATTCCGTGTTGCACATCACACATGAAAAAAGCCTTGATTTCCTTGATGGCACTCCAGAGAAACCCCAAGAACACTGTTTCAAGGCTAGAGGGATCGCAAGGTCACTGTACCAACACGAACGAGCTCCGTGGACCAAAAATCAGCTCGAGATGAGAGGTAAGTCCCTGGCTTCGACTCCAGAGGAATACCACCTTACCACAAGCACCTCAAGAGGAGGCTTCTCTCAGCTCTAGGTATGTGAGAGGGACCCTGAGTTTGGGGCCTCAAGTGGAATCGACACTGCGATGCCCTGACGCGAAATAAGGCCGGATATCCCTGCAGTGACTTGAATGCAGGCTCGTCTTGCATGTCCCAAGATGAGAGGATGTTTGAATCCCCTGTGGAGACCACAGAGAAAGACCTAGTTCCACACCTCATCGCGACCGGAGGCCTCACATCCTTTGAAAACTCCAGAGGTACTCGGAGATCAGTGCCTCCAAAGGAGACGATGCCTGACTCCTCGTGAAACTTGATAGGAGTCCCAGGATTCCTGTGGCACGTGGAAAGGGACCCTTGGTCTCCCGCCTCAGCTGGAGAGGCGTCCCAATTGCCCTGCCAAGCCTCGAGGAGAATCCCGGGTTGTCCCTCGCAACTAGGCAAGAGTCCTGACGTCGCTGAACAAACACTTGGTTGGAAGGGCCATCCCCATCGTAACTCGAGATTATACCCCAGGTTCCCGCCGCAACTCGAGAAAAACCATGAGACGTCCCCCTCGCCGCGAGATGAGGCCCGATTCCCCTACACTGCGTGCAGAGCAATTCCGTGTGGCACATCACACATGAAAGGAGCCTTGATTTCCTTGATGGCACTCCAGAGAAACCCCAAGAACACTGTTTCAAGGCTAGAGGGATCCTGAGGTCACTGTAGCAACATGAAAGAGCTCTGTGGACCAAAAATCAACTCGAGATGAGAGGTTAGTCCCTGGCTTCGACTCCAGAGGAATACCACCTTACCACAAGCACCTCAAGAGGAGGTTTCTCTCAGCTCTAGGTATGTGAGAGGGACCCTGAGTTTGCGGCCTCAAGTGGAATGGACACCGCGATGCCCTGACTCGAAATAAGGCCGGATATCCCTGCAGTGACTTGAATGCAGACTCGTCTTGCATCTCCCAAGACGAAAGGATGTCTGAATCCCCTGTGGAGACCACAGAGAAAGACCTAGTCCCCCACCTCATCACGATCGAAGGCCTCACATCCTTTGAAAACTCCAGAGGTACGCGGAGATCAGTGCCTCCAAAGGAGACGATGCCTGACTCCTCGTGAAACTTGATAGGAGTCCCAGGATTCCTGTGGCACATGGAAAGGGAAACTTGGTCTCCCGCCTCAGTTGGAGTGGCGTCCCAATTGCCCTGCCAAGCCTCGAGGAGAATCCCGAGATGTCCCTCACAACTAGGCAGGAGTCCTGACGTCGCTGAACAAACACGTGGGTGGAAGGGCCATCCCCGTCATAACTCGAGAATATACCCCAGGTTCCCACCGCAACTCGAGAAAAACCATGAGACTTCCCCATCGCCGCGAGAAGAGGCCCGATTCCCCTTTACTGCGTGTAGAGCAATTCCGTCTTGCACATCACACATGAAAGGAGCCTTGATTTCCTTGATGGCACTCCAGAGAAACCCCAAGAACACTGTTTTAAGGCTAGAGGGATCCTGAGGTCACTGTAGCAACACGAAAGAGCTCCGTGGAACAATATTCAACTCGAGATGAGAGGTTAGTCCCTGGCTTCGAATCCAGAGGAATACCACCTCACCACAAGCACCTCAAGAGGAGGCTTCTCTCAGCTCTAGGTATGTGAGAGGGACCCTGAGTTTGCGGCCTCAAGTGGAATGGACACCGCGATGCGCTGACTCGGAATAAGGCCGGATATCCCTGCAGTGACTTGAATGCAGGCTCGTCTTGCATCTCCCAAGATGAAAAGATGTCTGAATCCCCTGTGGAGACCACAGAGAAAGACCTAGGTCCCCACCTAATCGCGACCGGAGGCTTCACATCCTTTGAAAACTCCAAAGGTACGCGGAGATCAGTGCCTCCTAAGGAGACGATGCCTGACTCCTCGTGAAACTTGATAGGAGTCCCAGGATTACTGTGGCACGTGGAAAGGGACACTCGGTCTCCCGCTTCAGCTGGAGAGGCGTCCCAATTGCCCTGCCAAGCCTCGAGGAGAATCCCGAGTTGTCCCTCGCAACTAGGCAGGAGTCCTGACGTTGCTGAACAAACACGTGGGTGGAAGGGCCATCCCCGTCGTAACTCGAGAATATACCCCAGGTTCCCGCCGCAACTCGAGAAAAACCATGAGACTTCCCCCTCTCCGCGAGATGAGGCCCGATTCCCCGGCACTGCGTGCAGAGCAATTCCGTGTTGCACATCACACATGAAAGGAGCCTTGATTTCCTTGATGGCACTCCAGAGAAACCCCAAGAAAACTGTTTCAAGGCTAGAGGATCCTGAGGTCAATGAAGCAACACGAAAGAGCTCCGTGGACTAAGAATCAACTCGAGATGAGAGGTTAGTCCCTGGCTTCGACTCCAGAGGAATACCACCTTACCACAAGCACCTCAAGAGGAGGCTTCTATCAGCTCTAGGTATGTGAGAGGGACCCTGAGTTTGCGGCCTCAAGTGGAATGGACACCGCCATGCCCTGAGTCGAAATAAGTCCGGATATCCCTGCAGTGACTTGAATGCAGGCCCGTGTTGCATCTCCCAAGACGAAAGGACGTCTGAATCCCCTGTGGAGACCACAGAGAAAGACCTAGTTCCCCACCTCATCACGACCGAAGGCCTCACATCCTTTGAAAACTCCAGAGGTACGCGGAGATCAGTGCCTCCAAAGGAGACGATGCCTGACTCCTCGTGAAACTTGATAGGAGTCCCAGGATTCCTGTGGCACATGGAAAGGGAACCTTGGTCTCCCGCCTCAGTTGGAGTGGCGTCCCAATTGCCCTGCCAAGCCTCGAGGAGAATCCCGAGATGTCCCTCACAACTAGGCAGGAGTCCTGACGTCGCTGAACAAACACGTGGGTGGAAGGGCCATCCCAGTCATAACTCGAGAATATACCCCAGGTTCCCACCGCAACTCGAGAAAAACCATGAGACTTCCCCATCGCCGCGAGAAGAGGCCCGATTCCCCTGTACTGCGTGTAGAGCAATTCCGTCTTGCACATCACACATGAAAGGAGCCTTGATTTCCTTGATGGCACTCCAGAGAAACCCCAAGAACACTGTTTTAAGGCTAGAGGGATCCTGAGGTCACTGTAGCAACACGAAAGAGCTCCGTGGAACAATATTCAACTCGAGATGAGAGGTTAGTCCCTGGCTTCGACTCCAGAGGAATACCACCTCACCACAAGCACCTCAAGAGGAGGCTTCTCTCAGCTCTAGGTATGTGAGAGGGACCCTGAGTTTGCGGCCTCAAGTGGAATGGACACCGCGATTCCCTAACTCGGAATAAGGCCGGATATCCCTGCAGTGACTTGAATGCAGGCTCGTCTTGCATCTCCCAAGACGAAAGGATGTCTGAATCCCCTGTGCAGACCACAGAGACAGACCTGGTTCCCCTCCTCATCGCGACCGGAGGCCTCACATCCTTTGAAAACTCCAGAGGTACGCGGAGATCAGTGCCTCCAAAGGAGACGATGCCTGACTCCTTGTGAAACTTCTTAGGAGTCCCAGGATTCCTGTGGCACGTGGAAAGGGACACTTGGTCTCCCGCCTTAGCTGGAGAGGCGTCCCAATTGCTCTGCCAAGCCTCGAGGAGAATCCTGCGTGGTCCCTCGCAACTAGGCAGGAGTTCTGACGTCGCTGAACAAACACGTGGGTGGATGGGCCATTCCCATCATAACTCGATAATAAAGCCCCGGTTCCCGCCGCAACTCGAGAAAAACCATGAGACTTCCCCCTTGCCGCGAGATGAGGCCCGATTCCCCTTCACTGCGTGCAGAGAAATTCCGTGTTGCACATCACACATGAAAGGAGCCTTGATTTCCTTCATGGCACTCCAGAGAAACCCCAAGAACACTGTTTCAAGGCTAGAGGGAACCTGAGGTCACTGTAGCAACACGAAGGAACTCCGTGGACCAAAAATCAACTAGAGATGAGAGGTTAGTCCCTAACTTCGACTCCAGAGGAATACCACCTAACCACAAGCACCTCAAGAGGAGGCTTCTCTCAGCTCTAGGTATGTGAGAGGGACCCTGAGTTTGCGGCCTCAAGTGGAATGGACACCGCGATGCCCTGACTCGAAATAAGGCCGGATATCCCTGCAGTGACTTGAATGCAGGCTCATCTTGCATCTCCCAAGAGGAAAGGATGTCTGAATCCCCTGTGGAGACCACAGAAAAAGACCTAGTTCCCCACCTCGTCACGTCGGGAGGCTTCACATCCTTTGAAAACTCCAGAGGTACGCGGAGATCAGTGCCTCCAAAGGAGACGATGCCTGACTCCTCGTGAAACTTGATAGGAGTCCCAGGATTCCTGTGGCACATGGAAAGGGACCCTTGGTCTCCCACCTCAGCTGCAGAGGCGTCCCAATTGCCCTGCCAAGGCTCGAGGAGAATCCCGAGTTGTCCCTCGCAACTAGGCAGGAGTCTTGACATCGCTGAACAAACACGTGGGTGGAAATGCCATCCCCGTCGTTACTCGAGAATATACCCCAGGTTCCCGCCGCAACTCGCGAAAATCCATGAGACTTCCCCCTCAGCGCGAGATGAGGCCCGATTCCCCTGCACTGCGTGCAGAGCAATTCCGTGTTGCACATCACACATGAAAAAAGCCTTGATTTCCTTGATGGCACTCCAGAGAAACCCCAAGAACACTGTTTCAAGGCTAGAGGGATCGCGAGGTCACTGTACCAACACGAAAGAGCTCCGTGGACCAAAAATCAGCTCGAGATGAGAGGTAAGTCCCTGGCTTCGACTCCAGAGGAATACCACCTTACCACAAGCACCTCAAGAGGAGGCTTCTCTCAGCTCTAGGTATGTGAGAGGGACCCTGAGTTTGGGGCCTCAAGTGGAATCGACACTGCGATGCCCTGACGCGAAATAAGGCCGGATATCCCTGCAGTGACTTGAATGCAGGCTCGTCTTGCATGTCCCAAGATGAAAGGATGTTTGAATCCCCTGTGGAGACCACAGAGAAAGACCTAGTTCCACACCTCATCGCGACCGGAGGCCTCACATCCTTTGAAAACTCCAGAGGTACTCGGAGATCAGTGCCTCCAAAGGAGACGATGCCTGACTCCTCGTGAAACTTGATAGGAGTCCCAGGATTCCTGTGGCACGTGGAAAGGGACCCTTGGTCTCCCGCCTCAGCTGGAGAGGCGTCCCAATTGCCCTGCCAAGCCTCGAGGAGAATCCCGGGTTGTCCCTCGTAACTAGGCAAGAGTCCTGACGTCGCTGAACAAACACTTGGTTGGAAGGGCCATCCCCATCGTAACTCGAGATTATACCCCAGGTTCCCGCCGCAACTCGAGAAAAACCATGAGACGTCCCCCTCGCCGCGAGATGAGGCCCGATTCCCCTACACTGCGTGCAGAGCAATTCCGTGTTGCACATCACACATGAAAGGAGCCTTGATTTCCTTGATGGCACTCCAGAGAAACCCCAAGAACACTGTTTCAAGGCTAGAGGGAACCTGAGGTCACTGTAGCAACACGAAGGAACTCCGTGGACCAAAAATCAACTAGAGATGAGAGGTTAGTCCCTAACTTCGACTCCAGAGGAATACCACCTAACCACAAGCACCTCAAGAGGAGGCTTCTCTCAGCTCTAGGTATGTGAGAGGGACCCTGAGTTTGCGGCATCAAGTGGAATGCACACCGCGATGCCCTGACTCGAAATAAGGCCGGATATCCCTGCACTGACTTGAATGCAGCCTCGTCTTGCATCTCCCAAGACGAAAGGATGTCTGAATCCCCTGTGGAGACCACAGAGAAAGACCTAGTTACCCACCTCATCGCGACCGGAGGCCTCACATACTTTGAAAACTCCAGAGGTACGCGGAGATCAGTGCCTCCAAAGGAGACGATGCCTGACTCCTCGTGAAACTTGATAGGAGTCCCAGGATTACTGTGGCACGTGGAAAGGGACCCTTGGTCTCCCGCTTCAGCTGGAGAGGCGTCCCAATTTCCCTGCCAAGCCTCGAGGAGAATCCCGAGTTGTCCCTCACAACTAGGCAGGAGTCCTGACGTGGCTGAACAAACACGTGGGTGGAAGGGCCATCCCCGTCGTAACTCGAGAATATACCCCAGGTTCCCGCCGCAACTCGAGAAAAACCATGAGACTTCCCCCTCGCCGCGAGATGAGGCCCGATTCCCCTGCACTGCGTGCAGAGCAATTCCGTGTTGCACATCAAACATGAAAGGAGCCTTGATTTCCTTGATGGCACTCCAGAGAAATCCCAAGAACACTGTTTCAAGGCTAGAGGGATCCTGATGTCACTGTAGCAACATGAAAGAGCTCCGTGGACCAAGAATCAACTCGAGATGAGAGGTTAGTCCCTGGCTTCGACTCCAGAGGAATACCACCTTACCACAAGCACCTCAAGGGGAGGCTTCTCTCAGCTCTAGCTATGTGAGAGGGACCCTGAGTTTGCGGCCTCAAGTGGAATGGACACCGCGATGCCCTGACTCGAAATAAGGCCGGATATCCCTGCAGTGACTTGAATGCAGGCTCGTCTTGCATCTCCCAAGACGAAAGGATGTCTGAATCCCCTGTGGAGACCACAGAGAAAGACCTAGTTCCCCACCTCATCGCGACCGGAGGCCTCACATCCTTTGAAAACTCCAGAGGTACGCGGAGATCAGTGCCTCCAAAGGAGACGATGCCTGACTCCTCGTGAAACTTGATAGGAGTCCCAGGATTCCTGTGGCACGTGGAAAGGGACACTTGGTCTCCCGCCTCAGCTGGAGAGGCGTCCCAATTGCCCTGCCAAGCCTCGAGGGGAATCCCGAGTTGTCCCTCGCAACTAGGCAGGAGTCCTGACGTCGCTGAACAAACACGTGGGTGGATGGGCCATTCCCATCATAACTCGATAATATAGCCCCGGTTCCCGCCGCAACTCGAGAAAAACCATGAGACTTCCCCCTCGCCGCGAGATGAGGCCCGATTCCCCTTCACTGCGTGCAGAGAAATTCCGTGTTGCACATCACACATGAAAGGAGCCTTGATTTTCTTCATGGCACTCCAGAGAAACCCCAAGAACACTGTTTCAAGGCTAGAGGGATCCTGAGGTCACTGTAGCAACACGAAAGAACTCCGTGGACCAAAAATCAACTAGAGATGAGAGGTTAGTCCCTAACTTCGACTCCAGAGGAATACCACCTAACCACAAGCACCTCAAGAGGAGGCTTCTCTCAGCTCTAGGTATGTGAGAGGGACCCTGAGTTTGCAGCCTCAAGTCGAATGGACACCACGATGCCCTGACTCGAAATAAGGCCGGATATCCCTGCAGTGACTTGAATGCAGGCTCGTCTTGCATCTCACAAGACGAAACGATGTCTGCATCCCTTGTGTAGACCACAGAGAAAGACCTAGTTCCCCACCTCATCGCGACCGGAGGCCTCACATCCTTTGAAAACTCCAGAGGTACGCGGAGATCAGTGCCTCCAAAGGAGACGATGCCTGACTCCTCGAGAAACTTGATAGGAGTCCCAGGATTCCTGTGACACGTGGAATGGGACACTTCGTCTCCCGCCTCAGCTGGAGAGGCGTCCCAATTGCCCTGCCAAGCCTCGAGGAGAATCCCGAGTTGTCCCTCGCAATTAGGCAGGAGTCCTGACTTCGCTGAACAAACACGTGGGTGGAAGGGCCATCCCCGTCGTAACTCGAGAATATACCCCAGGTTCCAATCGCAACTGGAGAAAAACCATTAGACTTCCCCCTCGCCGCAAAATGAGGCCCGATACACTGCACTGCGTGCAGAGCAATTCCGTGTTGCACATCACACATGAAAGGAGCCTTGATTTCCTTGATGGCACTCCAGAGAAACCCCAAGAACACTCTTTCAAGGCTAGAGGTATTCCGAGGTCACTGTAGCAACACGAAAGAGCTCCGTGGACCAAAAATCAACTCGAGATGAGAGGGTAGTCCCTGGCTTCGACTCCAGAGGAATACCACCTTACCACAAGCACCTCAAGAGGAGGCTTCTCTCAGCTCTAGGAATGTGAGAGGGACCCTGAGTTTGCGTCCTCAAGTGGAATGGACACCGCGATGACCTGACTCGAAATAAGGCCGGATATCCCTGCAGTGACTTGAATGCAGGCTCGTCTTGCATCTCCCAAGACGAAAGGATGTCTGAATCCCCTGTGGAGACCACAGTAAAAGACCTAGTTCCCCACCTCATGGCTACCGGAGGCCTCACATTCTTTGAAAACTCTAGAGGTACGCCGAAATCAGTGCCTCCAAAGGAGACGATGCCTGACTCCTCGTCAAACTTGATAGGAGTCCCAGGATTCCTGTGGCACGTGGAAAGGGACCCTTGGTCTCCCGCCTCATGTAGAGAGGGGTCCCAATTGCCCTGCCAAGCCTCGAGGAGAATCCCGAGTTGTCCCTCGCAAGTAGGCAGGAGTCCTGACGTCGCTGAACAAACACGTGGGTGGAAGGGCCATCCCCGTCGTAACTCGAGAATATACCCCAGGTTCCTGCCGCAACTCGAGAAAAACCATGAGACTTCCCCCTCGCCGCGAGATGAGGCCCGATTCCCCTGCACTGCGTGCAGAGCAATTCCGTGTTGCACATCACACATGAAAGGAGCCTTGATTTCCTTGATGGCACTCCAGAGAAACCCCAAGAACACTGTTTCAAGGCTAGAGGGATCCTGAGGTCACTGTAGCAGCACGAAAGAGCTCCGTGGACCAAAAATCAACTCGAGATGAGAGGTTAGTCCCTGGCTTCGACTCCAGAGGAATACCACCTTACCACAAGCACCTCAAGAGGAGGCTTCTCTCAGCTTTAGGTATCTGAGAGGGACGCTGAGTTTGCGGCCTAAAGTGGAATGGACACCGCGATTCCCTGACTCGAAATAAGGCCGGATATCCCTGCAGAGACTTGAATGCAGGCTCGTCTTGCATCTCCCAAGACGAAAGGATGTCTGAATCCCCTGTGGAGACCACAGAGAAAGACCTAGTTCCCCACCTCATGGCGACCGGAGGTCTCACATCCTTTGAAAACTCCAGAGGTACGCGGAGATCAGTGCCTCCAAAGGAGACGATGCCTGACTCCTCGTGAAACTTGATAGGAGTCCCAGGATTCCTGTGGAACGTGGAAAGGGAACCTTGGTCTCCCGCCTCAGCTGGAGAGGCGTCCCAATTGCCCTGCCAAGTCTCGAGGAGTATCCCGAGTTGTCCCTCGCAACTAGGCAGGAGTCCTGACGTCGCTGAACAAACACGTGTGTGGAAGGGCCATCCCCGTCGTAACTCGAGAATATACCCCAGGTTCCCGCCGCAACTCGAGAAAAACCATGATACTTCCCCCTCGCAGCGAGATGAGGCCCAATTCCCCTGCACTGCATGTAGAGCAATTCCGTGTTGCACATCAAACATGAAAGGAGCCTAGATTTCCTTGATGGCACTCCAGAGAAACCCCAAGAACTCTGTTTCATGGCTAGAGGAATCCTGAGGTCACTGTAGCAACACGAAAGAGCTCCGTGGACCAAAAATAAACTCGAGATGAGAGGTTAGTCCCTGGCTTCGACTCCAGAGAAATACCACCTTACCACAAGCACCTCAAGAGGAGGCTTCTCTCAGCTCTAGGTATGTGAGAGGGACCCTGAGTTTGTGGCCTCAAGTGGAATGGACACTGCGATGCCCTGACTCGATATAAGGCCAGATATCCCTGCAGTGACTTGAATGCAGGCTCGTCTTGCATCTCCCAAGACGAAAGGATGTCTGAATCCCCTGTGGAGACCACAGAGAAAGATCTAGTTCCCCACCTCATCGCGACCGGAGGCCTCACATCCTTTGAAAACTCCAGAGGTACGCGGAAATCAGTGCCTCCAAAGGAGACGATGCCTGACTCCTCGAGAAACTTGATAGGAGTCCCAGGATTCCTGTGGCACGTGGAATGGGACACTTCGTCTCCCGCCTCAGCTGGAGAGGCGTCCCAATTGCCCTGCCAAGCCTCGACGAGAATCCCGAGTTGTCCCTCGCAATTAGGCAGGAGTCCTGACTTCGCTGGACAAACACGTGTGTGGAAGGGCCATCTCCGTCGTAACTCGAGAATATACCCCAGGTTCCCGCCGCAACTCGAGAAAAACCATGAGACTTCCCCCTCGCCGCGAGATGAGGCCCGATTCCCCTGCACTGCGTGCAGAGCAATTCCGTGTTGCACATCACACATGAAAGGAGCCTTGATTTCCTTGATGGCACTCCAGAGAAACCCCAAGAACACTGTTTCAAGGCTAGAGGGATCCTGAGGTCACTGTAGCAACACGAAAGAGCTCCGTGGACCACAAATCAACTCGAGATGAGAGGTTAGTCCCTGGCTTCAACTCCAGAGGAATACCACCTTACCACAAGCACCTCAAGAGGAGGTTTCTCTCAGCTCTAGGTATGTGAGAGGGACCCTGATTTTGCGGACTCAAGTGGAATGGACACTGCGATGCCCTGACTCGAAATAAGGCCGGATATCCCTGCAGTGACTTGAATGCAGGGTAGTCTTGCATCTCCCAAGATGAAAGGATGTCTGAATCCCCTCTGGAGACCACAGAGAAAGACCTAGTTCCCCACCTCATAGCGACCGGAGGCCTCACATCCTTGGAAAACTCCAGAGTTACACGGAGATCAGTGCCTCCAAAGGAGACGATGCCTGACTCCTCGTGAAACTTGATAGGAGTCCCAGGATTCTTGTGGCACGTGGAAAGGGACCCTTGGTCTCCCGCCTCAGCTGGAGAGGCGTCCCAATTGCCCTGCCAAGCCTCGAGGAGAATCCCGAGTTGTCCCTCGCAACTAGGAGGGAGTCCTGACGTCGATGAACAAACACGTGTGTGGAAGGGCCTTCTCCGTCATAACTGGAGAATATACCCCAGGTTCCCGCCGCAACTCGAGAAAAACCATGAGACTTCCCCCTCGCTGCGAGATGAGGCCCGATTCCCCTGCACTGGGTGCAGAGCCATTCCGTGTTGCACATCACACATGAAAGGAGCCTTGATTTCCTTGATGGCACTCCAGAGAAACCCCAAGAACACTGTTTCAAGGCTAGAGGGATCCTGAGGTCACTGTAGCAACACGAAAGATCTCCGTGGACCAAAAATCAACTCGAGATGAGAGGTTAGTCCCTGGCTTCGACTCCAGAGGAATACCACCTTACCACAAGCACCTCAAGAGGAAGCTTCTCTCAGCTCTAGGTATGTGAGAGGGACCCTGAGTTTGCGGCCTCAAGTGGAATGGACACCACGATGCCCTGACTCGAAATAAGGCCGGATATACCTGCAGTGACTTGAATGCAGGCTCGTCTTGCATCTACCAAGACGAAAGGATGTCTGAATCCCCTGTGCAGACCACAGAGAAAGACCTAGTTCCCCACCTCATCGCGACCGGAGGCCTCACATCCTTTGAAAACTCCAGAGGTACGCGGAAATCAGTGCCTCCAAAGGAGACGATGCCTGACTCCTCGTGAAACTTGATAGCAGTCCCAGGATTCCTGTGGCACGTGGAAAGGGACCCTTTGTCTCCCGCCTCAGCTGGAGAGGCGTCCCAATTGCCCTGCCAAGCCTCGAGGAGAATCCCGAGTTCTCCCTCACAACTAGGCAGGAATCCTGCCTTCACAGAACTAACACGTGTGTGGAAGAGCCATCCCCGTCGTAACTCGAGAATATACCCCAGGTTCCCGCCGCAACTCGAGAAAAACCATGAGACTTCCCCCTCGCCGCGAGATGAGGCCCGATTCCCCTGCACTGCGTGCAGAGCAATTCCGTGTTGCACATCACACATGAAAGGAGCCTTGATTTCCTTGATGGCACTCCAGAGAAACCCCAAGAACACTGTTTCAAGGCTAGAGGGATCCTGAGGTCACTGTAGCAACACGAAAGAGCTCCGTGGACCAAAAATCAACTCGAGATGAGAGTTTAGTCCGTGGCTTCGACTCCAGAGGAATACCACCTTACCACAAGCACCTCAAGAGGAGGCTTCTCTCAGCTCTAGCTATGTGAGAGGGACCCTGAGTTTGCGGCCTCAAGTGGAATGTACACTGCGATACCCTGACTCGAAATAAGGCCGGATATCCCTGCAGTGACTTGAATGCAGGCTCGTCTTGCATCTCCCAAGACGAAAGGATGTCTGAATGGCCTGTGGAGACCACAGAGAAAGACCTACTTCCCCACCTCATCGCGACCGGAGGCCTCACATCCTTTAAAAACTTCAGAGGTCGCGGAGATCAGTGCCTCCAAAGGAGACGATGCCTGACTCCTCGTGAAACATGATAGGAGTCCCAGGATTCCTGTGGCACGTGGAAAGGGACCCTTGGTCTCGCGCCTCAGCTGGAGAGGCGTCCCAATTGCCCTGCCAAGCCTCAAGGAGAATCCCGAGTTGTCTCTCGCAACTAGGCAGGAGTCATGACGTCGCTGAAGAAACACGTGTGTGGAACGGCCATCCCCGTCGTAACTCGAGAATATAACCCAGGTTCCCGCCGCAACTCAAGAAAAACCATGAGACTTCCCCCTCGCCGCGAGATGAGGCCCGATTCCCCTGTACTGCGTGCAGAGCAATTCCGTGTTGCACATCACACATGAAAGGAGCCTTGATTTCCTTGATGGCACTCCAGAGAAACCCCAAGAACACTGTTTCAAAGCTAGAGGAATGCCGAGGTCACTGTAGCAACAAGAAAGAGCTCCGTGGACCAAAAATCAACTCGAGATGAGAGGTGAGTCCCTGGCTTCGACTCCAGCGGAATAACACCTTAAAACAGGCACCTCAAGAGGAGGCTTCTCTCAGCTCTAGCTATGTGAGAGGGACCCTGAGTTTGCGGCCTCAAGTGGAATGGACACCGCGATGCCCTGACTCGAAATAAGGCCGTATATCCCTGCAGTGACTTGAATGCAGGCTCGTCTTGCATCTCCCAAGACGAAAGGATGTCTGAATCCCCTGTGGAGACCACAGAGAAAGACCTAGTTCCCCACCTCATCGCGACCGGAGGCTTCACATCCCTTGAAAACTCCAGAGGTATGCGGAGATCAGTGCCTCCAAAAGAGACGATGCCTGACTCCTCGTGAAAAATGATAGGAGTCCCAGGATTCCTGTGGCACGGGGAAAGGGACACTTGGTCTCGCGCCTCAGCTGGAGAGGCGTCCCAATTGCCCTGCCAAGCCTCGAGGAGAATCCCAAGTTGTCCCTCGCAACTAGGCAGGAGTCCTGATGTCGCTGAACAAACACGTGTGTGGAAGGGCCATCCCCGTCGTAACTCGAGAATATACCCCAGGTTCCCGCCGCAACTCGAGAAAAACCATGAGACTTCCCCCTCGCCGCGAGATGAGGCCCGATTCCCCTGCACTGCGTGCAGAGCAATTCCGTGTTGCACATCACACATGAAAGGAGCCTTGATTTCCTTGATGGCACTCCAGCGAAACCCCAAGAACACTCTTTCAAGGCTAGAGGGATCCTGAGGTCACTGTAGCAACACGAAAGCGCTCCGTGGACCAAAAATCAACTCGAGATGAGAGGTTAGTCCCTGGCTTCGACTCCAGAGGAATACCACCTTACCACAAGCACCTCAAGAGGAGGCTTCTCTCAGCTCTAGCTATGTGAGAGGGACCCTGAGTTTGCGGCCTCAAGTGGAAAGGACACCGCGATGCCCTGACTCGAAATAAGGCCGGATATCCCTGCAGTGACTTGAATGCAGGCTCGTCTTGCATCTCCCAAGACGAAAGGATGTCTGAATCCCTTGTGGAGACCACAGAGAAATACCTAGTTCCCCACCTCATCGCGACCGGAGGCCTCACATCCTTTGAAAACTCCAGAGGTACGCGGAAATCAGTGCCTTCAAAGAAGACGATGCCTGACTCCTCGTGAAACTTGATAGGAGTCCCAGGATTCCTGTGGCACGTGGAAAGGGACCCTTGGTCTCGCGCCTCAGCTGGAGAGGCGTCCCAATTGCCCTGCCAAGCCTCGAGGAGAATCCCGAGTTGTCCCTCGCAACTAGGCAGGAGTCCTGACGTCGCTGAACAAACACGTGGGTGGAAGGGCCATCCCCGTCGTAACTCGAGAATATACCCCAGGTTCTCGCCGCAACTCGAGAAAAACCATGAGACTTCCCCCTCGCCACGAGATGAGGCCCGATTCCCCTGCACTGCGTGCAGAGCAATTCCGTGTTGCACATCACACATGAAAGGAGCCTTGAGTTCCTTGATGGTACTCCAGAGAAACCCCAAGAACACTGTTTCAAGGCTAGAGGGATCCTGAGGTCACTGTAGCAACACGAAAGAGCTCCGTGGACCAAAAATCAACTCGAGATGAGAGCTTAGTCCCTGGCTTCGACTCCAGAGGAATACCACCTTACCACAAGCACCTCAAGAGGAGGCTTCTCTCAGCTTTAGGTATGTGAGAGGGACCCTGAGTTTGCGGCCTCAAGTGGAATGCACACCGCAATGCGCTGGCTCGAAATAAGGCCGGATATCCCTGCAGTGACTTGAATGCAGGCTCGTCTTGAATCTCCCAAGACGAAAGGATGTCTGAATCCCCTGTGGAGACCACAGAGAAAGACCTAGTTCCCCACCTCATCGCGACCGGAGGCCTCACATCCTTTGAAAACTCCAGAGGTACGCGGAGATCAGTGCCTCCAAAGGAGACGATGCCTGACTCCTCCTGAAACTTGATAGGAGTCCCAGGATTCCTGTGGCACGTGGAAAGGGACCTTTGGTCTCCCGCCTCAGTGGAGAGGCGTCCCAATTGCCCTGCCAAGCCTCGAGGAGAATCCCGAGTTGTCCCTCGCAACTAGGCAGGAGTCCTGATGTCGCTGAGCAAACATGTGTGTGGAAGGGCCATCCCCATCATAACTGGAGAATATACCCCAGGTTCCCGCCGCAACTCGAGAAAAACCATGAGACTTCCCCCTCGCCGCGAGATGAGGCCCGATTCCCATGCACTGCGTGCAGAGCAATTCCGTGTTGCACATCACACATGAAAGGAGCCTTGATTTCCTTGATGGCACTCCAGAGAAACCCCAAGAACACTGTTTCAAGGCTAGAGGGATCCTGAGGTCACTGTAGCAACACGAAAGAGCTCTGTGGACCAAAAATCAACTCGAGATGAGAGCTTAGTCACTGGCTTCGAATCCAGAGGAATACCACCTTACCACAAGCACCTCAAGAGGAGGCTTCTCTCAGCTCTAGGTATGTGTGAGGGACCCTGAGTTTGCAGCCTCAAGTGGAATGGACACCGCGATGCCCTGACTCGAAATAAGGCCGGATATCCCTGCAGTGACTTGAATGCAGGCTCGTCTTGCATCTCCCAAGACGAAAGGATGTATGAATCCCCTGTGGAGACCACAGAGAAAGATCTAGTTCCCCACCTCATCGCGACCGGAGGCCTCAATCCCTTGAAAACTCCAGAGGTATGCGGAGATCAGTGCCTCCAAAAGAGACGATGCCTGACTCCTCGTGAAACTTGATAGGAGTCCCAGGATTCCTGTGGAACGTGGAAAGGGACCCTTGGTCTCCCGCCTCAGCTGGAGAGGCGGCCCAATTGCCCTGCCAAGCCTCGAGGAGAATCCCGAGTTGTCCCTCGCAACTAGGCAGGAGTCTGACGTCGCTGAACAAACACGTGGGTGGAAGGGCCATCCCGGTCGTAACTCGAGAATATACCCCAGGTTCCCGCCGCAACTCGAGAAAAACCATGAGACTTCCCCCTCGCCGCGAGATGAGGCCAGATTCCCCTGCACTGCGTGCAGAGCAATTCCGTGTTGCACATCACACATGAAAGGAGCCTTGATTTCCTTGATGGCACTCCAGAGAAACCCCAAGAACACTGTTTCAAGGCTAGAGGTATCCTGAGGTCACTGTAGCAACACGAAAGAGCTCCGTCGACCAAAAATCAACTCGAGATGAGAGGTTAGTCCCTGGCTTCGACTCCAGAGGAATACCACCTTACCACAAGCACGTCAATAGGAGGCTTCTCTCAGCTCTTGCTATGTGAGAGGGACCCTGAGTTTGCGGCCTCAAGTGGAATGGACACCGCGATGCCCTGACTCGAAATAAGGCCGGACATCCCTGCAGTGACTTGATTGCAGGCTCGTCTTGCATCTCCCAAGACGAAAGGATATCTGAATGCCCTGTGGAGACCACAGAGAAAGACCTAGTTCCCCACCTCATCGCGACCGGAGGCCTCACATCCTTTCAAAACTGCAGAGGTACGCGGAGATCAGTGCCTCCAAAGGAGACGATGCCTGACTCCTCGGGAAAAATGATAGGAGTCCCAGGATTCCTGTGGCACGGGGAAAGGGACCCTTGGTCTCGCGCCTCAGCTGGAGAGGCGTCCCAATTGCCCTGCCAAGCCTCGAGGAGAATCCCGAGTTGTCCCTCGCAACTAGGTAGGAGTCCTGATGTCGCTGAACAAACACGTGTGTGGAAGGGCCATCCCCGTCGTAACTCGAGAATATACCCCAGGTTCCCGCCGCAACTCGAGAAAAACCATGAGACTTCCCCCTCGCCGCGAGAAGAGGCCCGATTCCCCTGCACAGCCTGCAGAGCAATTCCGTGTTGCACATCACACATGAAAGGAGCCTTGATTTCCTTGATGGCACTCCAGAGAAACCCCAAGAATACTGTTTCAAGGCTAGAGGGATCCTGAGGTCACTGTAGCAACAGGAAAGAGCTCCGTGGACCAAAAATCAACTCGAGATGAGAGGTTAGTCCCTGGCTTCGACTCCAGAGGAATACCACCTTACCACAAGCACCTCAAGAGGAGGCTTCTCTCAGCTCTAGGTATGTGAGAGGGACCCTGAGTTTGCGGCCTCAAGTGGAATGGACACCGCGATTCCCTGACTCGAAATAAGGCCGGATATCCCTGCAGTGACTTGAATGCAGGCTCGTCTTGCATCTCCCAAGACGAAAGGATGTCTGAATCCCCTGTGGAGACCACAGAGAAAGACCTAGTTCCCCACCTCATCGCGACCGGAGGCCTCATATCCTTGGAAAACTCCAGAGGTACGCGGAGATCAGTGCCTCCAAAGGGGACGATGCCTGACTCCTTGTGAAACTTGATAGGAGTCCCAGGATTCCTGTGGCAAGTGGAAAGGGACGCTTGGTCTCCCGCCTCACCTGGAGAGGCGTCCCAATTGCCCTGCCAAGCCTCGAGGAGAATCCCGATTTGTCCCTCGCAACTAGGCAGGAGTCATGACGTCGCTGAACAAACACGTGGGTGGAAGGGCCATCCCCGTCGTAACTCGAGAATATACCCCAGGTTCCCGCCGCAACTCGAGAAAAACCATGAGACTTCCCCCTCGCCGCGTGATGAGGCCCGATTCCCCTGCACTGCGTGCAGAGCAATTCCATGTTGCACATCACACATGAAAGGAGCCTTGATTTCCTTGATGGCACTCCAGAGAAACCCCAAGAACACTGTTTCAAGGCTAGAGGGATCCCTAGGTCACTGTAGCAACACGAAAGAGCTCCGAGGACCAAGAATCAACTCGAGATGAGAGGTTAGTCCCTGGCTTCGACTCAAGAGGAATACCACCTTACCACAAGCACCTCAAGAGGAGGCTTTTCTCAGCTCTAGGTATGTGAGAGGGACCCTGAGTTTGCGGACTCAAGTGGAATGGACACCGCGATGCCCTGACGTGAAATAAGGCCGGATATCCCTGCAGTGACTTGAATGCAGGCTCGTCTTGCATCTCCCAAGACGAAAGGATGTCTGAATCCCCTGTGGAGACCACAGAGAAAGACCTAGTTCCCCACCTCATCGCGACCGGAGGCCTCACATTCTTTGAAAACTCCAGAGGTACGCGGAGATCAGTGCCTCCAAAAGAGACGATGCCTGACTCCTCCTGAAACTTGATAGGAGTCCCAGCATTCCTGTGGCACGTGAAAAGGGACCGTAGGTCTCCCGCCTCAGCTGGAGAGGCATCCCAATTTCCCTGCCAAGCCTCGAGGAGAATCCCGAGTTGTCCCTCGCAAGTAGGCAGGAGTCCTGACGTCGCTGAACAAACACGTGGGTGGAAGGGCCATCCCCGTCGTAACTCGAGAATATACCCCAGGTTCCTGCCGCAACTCGAGAAAAACCATGAGACTTCCCCCTCGCCGCGAGATGAGGCCCGATTCCCCTGCACTGCGTGCAGAGCAATTCCGTGTTGCACATCACACATGAAAGGAGCCTTGATTTCCTTGATGGCACTCCAGAGAAACCCCAAGAACACTGTTTCAAGGCTAGAGGGATCCTGAGGTCACTGTAGCAGCACGAAAGAGCTCTGTGGACCAAAAATCAACTCGAGATGAGAGGTTAGTCCCTGGCTTCGACTCCAGAGGAATACCACCTTACCACAAGCACCTCAAGAGGAGGCTTCTCTCAGCTTTAGGTATGTGAGAGGGACCCTGAGTTTGCGGCATCAAGTGGAATGGACACCGCGATTCCCTGACTCGAAATAAGGCCGGATATCCCTGCAGTGACTTGAATGCAGGCTCGTCTTGCATCTCCCAAGAAGAAAGGATGTCTGAATCCCCTGTGGAGACCACAGAGAAAGACCTAGTTCCCCACCTCATCGCGACCGGAGGCCTCACATCCTTTGAAAACTCCAGAGGTACGCGGAGATCAGTGCCTCCAAAGGAGATGATGCCTGACTCCTCGTGAAACTTGATAGGAGTCCCAGGATTCCTGTGGCACGTGGAAAGGGACCCTTGGTTTCCCGCCTCAGTGGAGAGGCGTCCCAATTGCCCTGCGAAGCCTCGAGGAGAATCCCGAGTTGTCCCTCGCAACTAGGCAGGAGTCCTGATGTCGCTGAACAAACATGTGTGTGGAAGGGCCATCCCCATCGTAACTGGAGAATATACCCCAGGTTCCCGCCGCAACTCGAGAAAAACCATGAGACTTCCCCCTCGCCGCGAGATGAGGCCCGATTCCCCTGCACTGCGTGGAGAGCAATTCCGTGTTGCACATCACACATGAAAGGAGCCTTGATTTCCTTGATGGCACTCCAGAGAAACCCCAAGAACACTGCTTCAAGGCTAGAGGGATCCTGAGGTCACTGTAGCAACACGAAAGAGCTCCGTGGACCAAAAATCAACTCGAGATGAGAGCTTAGTCACTGGCTTCGACTCCAGAGGAATACCACCTTACCACAAGCACCTCAAGAGGAGGCTTCTCTCAGCTCTAGGTATGTGTGAGGGACCCTGAGTTTGCAGCCTCAAGTGGAATGGACACCGCGATGCCCTGACTCGAAATAAGGCCGGATATCCCTGCAGTGACTTGAATGCAGGCTCGTCTTGCATCTCCCAAGACGAAAGGATGTATGAATCCCCTGTGGAGACCACAGAGAAAGATCTAGTTCCCCACCTCATCACGACCGGAGGCCTCACATTCTTTGAAAACTCCAGAGGTATGCGGAGATCAGTGCCTCCAAAAGAGACGATGCCTGACTCCTCGTGAAAAATGATAGGAGTCCCAGGATTCCTGTGGCACGGGGAAAGGGACCCTTGGTCTCGCGCCTCAGCTGGAGAGGCGTCCCAATTGCCCTGCCAAGCCTCGAGGAGAATCCCAAGTTGTCCCTCGCAACTAGGCAGGAGTCCTGATGTCGCTGAACAAACACGTGTGTGGAAGGGCCATCCCCGTCGTAACTCGAGAATATACCCCAGGTTCCCGCCGCAACTCGAGAAAAACCATGAGACTTCCCCCTCGCCGCGAGATGAGGCCCGATTCCCCTGCACTGCGTGCAGAGCAATTCCGTGTTGCACATCACACATGAAAGGAGCCTTGATTTCCTTGATGGCACTCCAGCGAAACCCCAAGAACACTCTTTTAAGGCTAGAGGGATCCTGAGGTCACTGTAGCAACACGAAAGAGCTCCGTGGACCAAAAATCAACTCGAGATGAGAGGTTAGTCCCTGGCTTCGACTCCAGAGGAATACCACCTTACCACAAGCACCTCAAGAGGAGGCTTCTCTCAGCTCTAGCTATGTGAGAGGGACCCTGAGTTGCGGCCTCAAGTGGAAAGGACACCGCGATGCCCTGACTCGAAATAAGGCCGGATATCCCTGCAGTGACTTGAATGCAGGCTCGTCTTGCATCTCCCAAGACGAAAGGATGTCTGAATCCCTTGTGGAGACCACAGAGAAATACCTAGTTCCCCACCTCATCGCGACCGGAGGCCTCACATCCTTTGAAAACTCCAGAGGTACGCGGAAATCAGTGCCTTCAAAGAAGACGATGCCTGACTCCTCGTGAAACTTGATAGGAGTCCCAGGATTCCTGTGGCACGTGGAAAGGGACCCTTGGTCTCGCGCCTCAGCTGGAGAGGCGTCCCAATTGCCCTGCCAAGCCTCGAGGAGAATCCCGAGTTGTCCCTCGCAACTAGGCAGGAGTCCTGACGTCGCTGAACAAACACGTGGGTGGAAGGGCCATCCCCGTCGTAACTCGAGAATATACCCCAGGTTCTCGCCGCAACTCGAGAAAAACCATGAGACTTCCCCCTCGCCACGAGATGAGGCCCGATTCCCCTGCACTGCGTGCAGAGCAATTCCGTGTTGCACATCACACATGAAAGGAGCCTTGAGTTCCTTGATGGTACTCCAGAGAAACCCCAAGAACACTGTTTCAAGGCTAGAGGGATCCTGAGGTCACTGTAGCAACACGAAAGAGCTCTGTGGACCAAAAATCAACTCGAGATGAGAGCTTAGTCACTGGCTTCGAATCCAGAGGAATACCACCTTACCACAAGCACCTCAAGAGGAGGCTTCTCTCAGCTCTAGGTATGTTTGAGGGACCCTGAGTTTGCAGCCTCAAGTGGAATGGACACCGCGATGCCCTGACTCGAAATAAGGCCGGATATCCCTGCAGTGACTTGAATGCAGGCTCGTCTTGCATCTCCCAAGACGAAAGGATGTATGAATCCCCTGTGGAGACCACAGAGAAAGATCTAGTTCCCCACCTCATCGCGACCGGAGGCCTCAATCCCTTGAAAACTCCAGAGGTATGCGGAGATCAGTGCCTCCAAAAGAGACGATGCCTGACTCCTCGTGAAACTTGATAGGAGTCCCAGGATTCCTGTGGAACGTGGAAAGGGACCCTTGGTCTCCCGCCTCAGCTGGAGAGGCGGCCCAATTGCCCTGCCAAGCCTCGAGGAGAATCCCGAGTTGTCCCTCGCAACTAGGCAGGAGTCTGACGTCGCTGAACAAACACGTGGGTGGAAGGGCCATCCCGGTCGTAACTCGAGAATATACCCCAGGTTCCCGCCGCAACTCGAGAAAAACCATGAGACTTCCCCCTCGCCGCGAGATGAGGCCAGATTCCCCTGCACTGCGTGCAGAGCAATTCCGTGTTGCACATCACACATGAAAGGAGCCTTGATTTCCTTGATGGCACTCCAGAGAAACCCCAAGAACACTGTTTCAAGGCTAGAGGTATCCTGAGGTCACTGTAGCAACACGAAAGAGCTCCGTCGACCAAAAATCAACTCGAGATGAGAGGTTAGTCCCTGGCTTCGACTCCAGAGGAATACCACCTTACCACAAGCACGTCAATAGGAGGCTTCTCTCAGCTCTTGCTATGTGAGAGGGACCCTGAGTTTGCGGCCTCAAGTGGAATGGACACCGCGATTCCCTGACTCGAAATAAGGCCGGACATCCCTGCAGTGACTTGATTGCAGGCTCGTCTTGCATCTCCCAAGACGAAAGGATATCTGAATGCCCTGTGGAGACCACAGAGAAAGACCTAGTTCCCCACCTCATCGCGACCGGAGGCCTCACATCCTTTCAAAACTGCAGAGGTACGCGGAGATCAGTGCCTCCAAAGGAGACGATGCCTGACTCCTCGGGAAAAATGATAGGAGTCCCAGGATTCCTGTGGCACGGGGAAAGGGACCCTTGGTCTCGCGCCTCAGCTGGAGAGGCGTCCCAATTGCCCTGCCAAGCCTCGAGGAGAATCCCGAGTTGTCCCTCGCAACTAGGTAGGAGTCCTGATGTCGCTGAACAAACACGTGTGTGGAAGGGCCATCCCCGTCGTAACTCGAGAATATACCCCAGGTTCCCGCCGCAACTCGAGAAAAACCATGAGACTTCCCCCTCGCCGCGAGAAGAGGCCCGATTCCCCTGCACAGCCTGCAGAGCAATTCCGTGTTGCACATCACACATGAAAGGAGCCTTGATTTCCTTGATGGCACTCCAGAGAAACCCCAAGAATACTGTTTCAAGGCTAGAGGGATCCTGAGGTCACTGTAGCAACAGGAAAGAGCTCCGTGGACCAAAAATCAACTCGAGATGAGAGGTTAGTCACTGGCTTCGACTCCAGAGGAATACCACCTTACCACAAGCACCTCAAGAGGAGGCTTCTCTCAGCTCTAGGAATGTGAGAGGGACCCTGAGTTTGCGGCCTCAAGTGGAATGGACACCGCGATTCCCTGACTCGAAATAAGGCCGGATATCCCTGCAGTGACTTGAATGCAGGCTCGTCTTGCATCTCCCAAGACGAAAGGATGTCTGAATCCCCTGTGGAGACCACAGAGAAAGACCTAGTTCCCCACCTCATCGCGACCGGAGGCCTCATATCCTTGGAAAACTCCAGAGGGACGCGGAGATCAGTGCCTCCAAAGGGGACGATGCCTGACTCCTTGTGAAACTTGATAGGAGTCCCAGGATTCCTGTGGCAAGTGGAAAGGGACGCTTGGTCTCCCGCCTCACCTGGAGAGGCGTCCCAATTGCCCTGCCAAGCCTCCAGGAGAATCCCGATTTGTCCCTCGCAACTAGGCAGGAGTCATGACGTCGCTGAACAAACACGTGGGTGGAAGGGCCATCCCCGTCGTAACTCGAGAATATACCCCAGGTTCCCGCCGCAACTCGAGAAAAACCATGAGACTTCCCCCTCGCCGCGTGATGAGGCCCGATTCCCCTGCACTGCGTGCAGAGCAATTCCATGTTGCACATCACACATGAAAGGAGCCTTGATTTCCTTGATGGCACTCCAGAGAAACCCCAAGAACACTGTTTCAAGGCTAGAGTGATCCCTAGGTCACTGTAGCAACACGAAAGAGCTCCGAGGACCAAGAATCAACTCGAGATGAGAGGTTAGTCCCTGGCTTCGACTCAAGAGGAATACCACCTTACCACAAGCACCTCAAGAGGAGGCTTTTCTCAGCTCTAGTTATGTGAGAGGGACCCTGAGTTTGCGGACTCAAGTGGAATGGACACCGCGATGCCCTGACGTGAAATAAGGCCGGATATCCCTGCAGTGACTTGAATGCAGGCTCGTCTTGCATCTCCCAAGACGAAAGGATGTCTGAATCCCCTGTGGAGACCACAGAGAAAGACCTAGTTCCCCACCTCATCGCGACCGGAGGCCTCACATTCTTTGAAAACTCCAGAGGTACGCGGAGATCAGTGCCTCCAAAAGAGACGATGCCTGACTCCTCCTGAAACTTGATAGGAGTCCCAGGATTCCTGTGGCACGTGAAAAGGGACCGTAGGTCTCCCGCCTCAGCTGGAGAGGCATCCCAATTTCCCTGCCAAGCCTCGAGGAGAATCCCGAGTTGTCCCTCGCAAGTAGGCAGGAGTCCTGACGTCGCTGAACAAACACGTGGGTGGAAGGGCCATCCCCGTCGTAACTCGAGAATATACCCCAGGTTCTCGCCGCAACTCGAGAAAAACCATGAGACTTCCCCCTCGCCACGAGATGAGGCCCGATTCCCCTGCACTGCGTGCAGAGCAATTCCGTGTTGCACATCACACATGAAAGGAGCCTTGAGTTCTTTGATGGTACTCCAGAGAAACCCCAAGAAAACTGTTTCAAGGCTAGAGGGATCCTGAGGTCACTGTAGCAACACGAAAGAGCTCCGTGGACCAAAAATCAACTCGAGATGAGAGGTTAGTCCCTGGCTTCGACTCCAGAGGAATACCACCTTACCACAAGCACCTCAAGAGGAGGCTTCTCTCAGCTTTAGGTATGTGAGAGGGACCCTGAGTTTGCGGCATCAAGTGGAATGCACACCGCAATTCCGCGGCTCGAAATAAGGCCGGATATCCCTGCAGTGACTTGAATGCAGGCTCGTCTTGCATCTCCCAAGACGAAAGGATGTCTGAATCCCCTGTGGAGACCACAGAGAAAGACCTAGTTCCCCACCTCATCGCGACCGGAGGCCTCACATCCTTTGAAAACTCCAGAGGTACGAGGAGATCAGTGCCTCCAAAGGAGATGATGCCTGACTCCTCGTGAAACTTGATAGGAGTCCCAGGATTCCTGTGGCACGTGGAAAGGGACCCTTGGTTTCCCGCCTCAGTGGAGAGGCGTCCCAATTGCCCTGCGAAGCCTCGAGGAGAATCCCGAGTTGTCCCTCGCAACTAGGCAGGAGTCCTGATGTCGCTGAACAAACATGTGTGTGGAAGGGCCATCCCCATCGTAACTGGAGAATATACCCCAGGTTCCCGCCGCAACTCGAGAAAAACCATGAGACTTCCCCCTCGCCGCGAGATGAGGCCCGATTCCCCTGCACTGCGTGGAGAGCAATTCCGTGTTGCACATCACACATGAAAGGAGCCTTGATTTCCTTGATGGCACTCCAGAGAAACCCCAAGAACACTGCTTCAAGGCTAGAGGGATCCTGAGGTCACTGTAGCAACACGAAAGAGCTCCGTGGACCAAAAATCAACTCGAGATGAGAGCTTAGTCACTGGCTTCGAATCCAGAGGAATACCACCTTACCACAAGCACCTCAAGAGGAGGCTTCTCTCAGCTCTAGGTATGTGTGAGGGACCCTGAGTTTGCAGCCTCAAGTGGAATGGACACCGCGATGCCCTGACTCGAAATAAGGCCGGACATCCCTGCAGTGACTTGATTGCAGGCTCGTCTTGCATCTCCCAAGACGAAAGGATGTCTGAATCCCCTGTGGAGACCACAGAGAAAGACCTAGTACCCCACCTCATCGCGACCGGAGGCCTCACATCCTTTGAAAACTCCAGAGGTACGCGGAGATCAGTGCCTCCAAAGGAGACGATGCCTGACTCCTCGTGAAACTTGATAGGAGTCCCAGGATTCCTGTGGCACGTGGAAAGGGACCCTTGGTCTCCCGCCTCAGCTGGAGAGGCGTCCCAATTGCCCTGCCAAGCCTCGAGGAGAATCCCGAGTTGTCCCTCGCAACTAGGCAGGAATCCTGACGTCGCTGAACAAATACGTGTGTGGAAGGGCCATCCCCGTCGTAACTCGAGAATATACCCCATGTTCCCGCCGCAACTCGAGAAAAACCATGAGACTTCCCCCTCGCCGCGAGATGAGGCCCGATTCCCCTGCACTGCGTGCAGAGCAATTCCAGGTTGCACATCACACATGAAGGGAGACTTGATTTCCATGATGGCACTCCAGAGAACCCCAAGAACACTGTTTCAAGGCTAGAGGGATCCTGAGGTCACTGTAGCAACACGAAAGAGCTCCGTGGACCAAAAATCAACTCGAGATGAGAGCTTATTCCCTGGCCTCGACTCCAGAGGAATACCACCTTACCACAAGCACCTCAAGAGGAGGCTTCTCTCAGCTCTAGCTATGTGAGAGGGACCCTGAGTTTGCGGCCTCAAGTGGAATGGACACCGCGATTCCCTGACTCGAAATAAGGCCGGATATCCCTGCAGTGACTTGAATGCAGGCTCGTCTTGCATCTCCCAAGACGAAAGGATGTCTGAATCCCCTGTGGAGACCACAGAGAAAGACCTAGTTCCCCACCTCATCGCGACCGGAGGCCTCACATCCTTTGAAAACTCCAGAGGCACGCCGAGATCAGTGCCTCCAAAGGAGACGATGCCTGACTCCTCGTGAAACTTGATACGAATCCCAGGATTCCGGTGGCACGTGGAAAGGGACCCTTGGTCTCCCGCCTCAGCTGGAGAGGCGTCCCAATTGCCCTGCCAAGCCTCGAGGAGAATCCCGAGTTGTCCCTCGCAACTAGGCAGGAGTCCTGACGTCGCTGAAAGAACACGTGGGTGGAAGGGCCATCCCCGTCGTAACTCGAGAATATACCCCACGTTCCCGCCGCAACTCGAGAAAAACCATGAGACTTCCCCCTCGCCGCGAGATGAGGCCCGATTCCCCTGCACTGGGTGCAGAGCAATTCCGTGTTGCACATCACACATGAAAGGAGCCTTGATTTCCTTGATGGCACTCCAGAGAAACCCCAAGAACACTGTTTCAAGGCTCGAGGGATCCTGAGGTCACTGTAGCAACACGAAAGAGCTCCGTGGACCAAATATCAACTCGAGATGAGAGGTTAGTCCCTGGCTTCGACTCCAGAGGAATACCACCTTACCACAAGCACCTCAAGAGGAGGCTTCTCTCAGCTCTAGCTATGTGAGAGGGACCCTGAGTTTGCGGTCTCAAGTGGAATGGACACCGCGATGCCCTGACTCGAAATAAGGCCGGATATCCCTGCAGTGACTTGAATGCAGGCTCGTCTTGCATCTCCCAAGACGAAAGGATGTCTGGATCCCCTGTGGAGACCACAGAGAAAGACCTAGTTCCCCACCTCATCGCCACCGGAGGCCTCACATCCTTTCAAAACTCCAGAGGTACGCGGAGATCAGTGCCTCCAAAGGAGACGATGCCTGACTCCTCGTGAAACTTGATAGGAGTCCCAGGATTCCTGTGGCACGTGGAAAGGGACCCTTGGTCTCCCGGCTCAGCTGGAGAGGCGTCCCAATTTACCTGCCAAGCCTCGAGGAGAATCCCGAGTTGTCCCTCGCAACTCGGCAGGAGTCCTGACGTCGCTGACCAAACACGTGTGTGGAAGGGCCATCCCCGTCGTAACTCGAGAATATACCCCAGGTTCCCGCCGCAACTCGAGAAAAACCATGAGACTTCCCCCTCGCCGCGAGATGAGGCCCGATTCCCCTGCACTGCGTGCAGAGCAATTCCGTGTTGCACATCACACATGAAGGGAGCCTTGATTTCCTTGATGGCACTCCAGAGAACCCCAAGAACACTGTTTCAAGGCTAGAGGGATCCTGAGGTCACTGTAGCAACACGAAAGAGCTCCGTGGACCAAAAATCAACTCGAGATGAGAGCTTATTCCCTGGCCTCGACTCCAGAGGAATACCACCTTACCACAAGCACCTCAAGAGGAGGCTTCTCTCAGCTCTAGCTATGTGAGAGGGACCCTGAGTTTGCGGCCTCAAGTGGAATGGACACCGCGATGACCTGACTCGAAATAAGGCCGGATATCCCTGCAGTGACTTGAATGCAGGCTCGTCTTGCATCTCCCAAGACGAAAGGATGTCTGAATCCCCTGTGGAGACCACAGAGAAAGACCTACTTCCCCACCTCATGGCGACCGGAGGCCTCACATCCCTTGAAAACTCCAGAGGTACGCGGAGATCAGTGCCTCCAAAGGAGACGATGCCTGACTCCTCGTGAAACTTGATAGGAGTCACAGGATTCCTGTGGCACGTGAAAAGGGACCCTTGGTCTCCCGACTCAGCTGGAGAGGCGTCCCAATTTCCCTGCCAAGCCTCGAGGAGAATCCCGAGTTGTCCCTCGCAACTAGGCAGGAGTCTTGACGTCGCTGAACAAACACGTGTGTGGAAGGGCCATCCCCGTCGTAACTTGAGAATATACCCCAGGTTCCCGCCGCAACTCGAGAAAAACCATGAGACTTCCCCCTCGCCGCGAGATGAGGCCCGATTCCCCTGCACTGCGTGCAGAGAAATTCCGTGTTGCACATCACACATGAAAGGAGCTTTGATTTCCTTGATGGCACTCCAGAGAAACCCCAAGAACACTCTTTCAAGGCTAGAGGGATCCTAAGGTCACTGTAGCAACAAGAAAGAGCTCCGTGGACCAAAAATCAACTCGAGATTAGAGCTTATACCCTGGCCTCGACTCCAGAGGAATACCACCTTACCACAAGCACCTCAAGAGGAGGCTTCTCTCAGCTCTAGCTATGTGAGAGGGACCCTGAGTTTTGGGCCTCAAGTGGAATGGACACCACGATGCCCTGACTCGAAATAAGGGCGGATATCCCTGCAGTGACTTGAATGCAGGCTCGTCTTGCATCTCCCAAGACGAAAGGATGTCTGAATCCCCTGTGGAGACCACAGAGAAAGACCTAGTTCCCCACCTCATCGCGACCGCAGGCCTCATATCCTTTGAAAACTCCATAGGTACGCGGAGATCAGTGCCTCCAAAGGGGACGATGCCTGACTCCTTGTGAAACTTGATAGGAGTCCCAGGATTCCTGTGGCAAGTGGAAAGGGACGCTTGGTCTCCCGCCTCACCTGGAGAGGCGTCCCAATTGCCCTGCCAAGCCTCCAGGAGAATCCCGATTTGTCCCTCGCAACTAGGCATGAGTCATGACGTCGCTGAACAAACACGTGGGTGGAAGGGCCATCCCCGTCGTAACTCGAGAATATACCCCAGGTTCCCGCCGCAACTCGAGAAAAACCATGAGACTTCCCCCTCGCCGCGAGATGAGGCCCGATTCCCCTGCACTGCGTGCAGAGCAATTCCGTGTTGCACATCACACATGAAAGGAGCCTTCATTTCCTTGATGGCACTCCAGAGAAACCCCAAGAATACTGTTTCAAGGCTAGAGGGATCCCTAGGTCACTGTAGCAACACGAAAGAGCTCCGAGGACCAAGAATCAACTCGAGATGAGAGGTTAGTCCCTGGCTTCGACTCAAGAGGAATACCACCTTACCACAAGCACCTCAAGAGGAGGCTTCTCTCAGCTCTAGGTATGTGAGAGGGACCCTGAGTTTGCGGCCTCAAGTGGAATGGACACCGCGATTCCCTGACTCGAAATAAGGCCGGATATCCCTGCAGTGACTTGAATGCAGGCTCGTCTTGCATCTCCCAAGACGAAAGGATGTCTGAATCCCCTGTGGAGACCACAGAGAAAGACCTAGTTCCCCACCTCATCGCGACCGGAGGCCTCACATCCTTTGAAAACTCCAGAGGCACGCCGAGATCAGTGCCTCCAAAGGAGACGATGCCTGACTCCTCGTGAAACTTGATACGAATCCCAGGATTCCGGTGGCACGTGGAAAGGGACCCTTGGTCTCCCGCCTCAGCTGGAGAGGCGTCCCAATTGCCCTGCCAAGCCTCGAGGAGAATCCCGAGTTGTCCCTCGCAACTAGGCAGGAGTCCTGACGTCGCTGAAAGAACACGTGGGTGGAAGGGCCATCCCCGTCGTAACTCGAGAATATACCCCACGTTCCCGCCGCAACTCGAGAAAAACCATGAGACTTCCCCCTCGCCGCGAGATGAGGCCCGATTCCCCTGCACTGGGTGCAGAGCAATTCCGTGTTGCACATCACACATGAAAGGAGCCTTGATTTCCTTGATGGCACTCCAGAGAAACCCCAAGAACACTGTTTCAAGGCTAGAGTGATCCTGAGGTCACTGTAGCAACACGAAAGAGCTCCGTGGACCAAATATCAACTCGAGATGAGAGGTTAGTCCCTGGCTTCGACTCCAGAGGAATACCACCTTACCACAAGCACCTCAAGAGGAGGCTTCTCTCAGCTCTAGCTATGTGAGAGGGACCCTGAGTTTGCGGTCTCAAGTGGAATGGACACCGCGATGCCCTGACTCGAAATAAGGCCGGATATCCCTGCAGTGACTTGAATGCAGGCTCGTCTTGCATCTCCCAAGACGAAAGGATGTCTGGATCCCCTGTGGAGACCACAGAGAAAGACCTAGTTCCCCACCTCATCGCCACCGGAGGCCTCACATCCTTTCAAAACTCCAGAGGTACGCGGAGATCAGTGCCTCCAAAGGAGACGATGCCTGACTCCTCGTGAAACTTGATAGGAGTCCCAGGATTCCTGTGGCACGTGGAAAGGGACCCTTGGTCTCCCGGCTCAGCTGGAGAGGCGTCCCAATTTACCTGCCAAGCCTCGAGGAGAATCCCGAGTTGTCCCTCGCAACTCGGCAGGAGTCCTGACGTCGCTGACCAAACACGTGTGTGGAAGGGCCATCCCCGTCGTAACTCGAGAATATACCCCAGGTTCCCGCCGCAACTCGAGAAAAACCATGAGACTTCCCCCTCGCCGCGAGATGAGGCCCGATTCCCCTGCACTGCGTGCAGAGCAATTCCGTGTTGCACATCACACATGAAGGGAGCCTTGATTTCCTTGATGGCACTCCAGAGAACCCCAAGAACACTGTTTCAAGGCTAGAGGGATCCTGAGGTCACTGTAGCAACACGAAAGAGCTCCGTGGACCAAAAATCAACTCGAGATGAGAGCTTATTCCCTGGCCTCGACTCCAGAGGAATACCACCTTACCACAAGCACCTCAAGAGGAGGCTTCTCTCAGCTCTAGCTATGTGAGAGGGACCCTGAGTTTGCGGCCTCAAGTGGAATGGACACCGCGATGACCTGACTCGAAATAAGGCCGGATATCCCTGCAGTGACTTGAATGCAGGCTCGTCTTGCATCTCCCAAGACGAAAGGATGTCTGAATCCCCTGTGGAGACCACAGAGAAAGACCTACTTCCCCACCTCATGGCGACCGGAGGCCTCACATCCCTTGAAAACTCCAGAGGTACGCGGAGATCAGTGCCTCCAAAGGAGACGATGCCTGACTCCTCGTGAAACTTGATAGGAGTCACAGGATTCCTGTGGCACGTGAAAAGGGACCCTTGGTCTCCCGACTCAGCTGGAGAGGCGTCCCAATTTCCCTGCCAAGCCTCGAGGAGAATCCCGAGTTGTCCCTCGCAACTAGGCAGGAGTCTTGACGTCGCTGAACAAACACGTGAGTGGAAGGGCAATCCCCGTCGTAACTCTAGAATATACCCCAGGTTCCCGCCGCAACTCGAGAAAAACCATGAGACTTCTCCCTCGCCACGAGATGAGGCCCGATTCCCCTGCACTGCGTCCAGAGCAATTCCGTGTTGCACATCACACATGAAAGGAGTCTTGATTTCCTTGATGGCACTCCAGAGAAACCCCAAGAACACTGTTTCAAGGCTAGATGGATCCTGAGGTCACTGTAGCAACACGAAAAAGCTCCGTGGACCAGAAATCAACTCGAGATGAGAGCTTAGTCCCTGGCTTCGACTCCAGAGGAATACCACCTTACCACAAGCACCTCAAGAGGAGGCTTCTCTCAGCTCTAGCTATGTGAGAGGGACCCTGAGTTTGCGGCCTCAAGTGGAATGGACACCGCGATGCCCTGACTCGAAATGAGGCCGGATATCCCTGCAGTGACTTGAATGCAGGCTCGTCTTGCATCTCCCAAGACGAAAGGATGTCTGAATCCCCTGTGCAGACCACAGAGAAAGACCTAGTTCCCCACCTCATCGCGACCTGAGGCCTCACATCCTTTGAAAACTCCAGAGGTACGCGGAAATCAGTGCCTCCAAAGGAGACGATGCCTGACTCCTCCTGAAACTTGATAGGAGTCCCAGGATTCCTGTGGCACGTGGAAAGGGACCCTTGGTCTCCCGCCTCAGCTGGAGAGGCGGCCCAATTGCCCTGCCAAGCCTCGAGGAGAATCCCGAGTTGTCTCTCGCAACTAGGCAGGAGTCCTGACGTCGCTGAACAAACACGTGGGTGGAAGGGCCATCCCCGTCGTAACTCGAGAATATACCCCAGGTTCCCGCCGCAACTCGAGAAAAACCATGAGACTTCCCCCTCGCCGCGAGATGAGGCCCGATTCCCCTGCACTGCGTGCAGAGAAATTCCGTGTTGCACATCACACATGAAAGGAGCTTTGATTTCCTTGATGGCACTCCAGAGAAACCCCAAGAACACTCTTTCAAGGCTAGAGGGATCCTAAGGTCACTGTAGCAACAAGAAAGAGCTCCGTGGACCAAAAATCAACTCGAGATTAGAGCTTATACCCTGGCCTCGACTCCAGAGGAATACCACCTTACCACAAGCACCTCAAGAGGAGGCTTCTCTCAGCTCTAGCTATGTGAGAGGGACCCTGAGTTTTGGGCCTCAAGTGGAATGGACACCACGATGCCCTGACTCGAAATAAGGGCGGATATCCCTGCAGTGACTTGAATGCAGGCTCGTCTTGCATCTCCCAAGACGAAAGGATGTCTGAATCCCCTGTGGAGACCACAGAGAAAGACCTAGTTCCCCACCTCATCGCGACCGGAGGCCTCATATCCTTTGAAAACTCCATAGGTACGCGGAGATCAGTGCCTCCAAAGGGGACGATGCCTGACTCCTTGTGAAACTTGATAGGAGTCCCAGGATTCCTGTGGCAAGTGGAAAGGGACGCTTGGTCTCCCGCCTCACCTGGAGAGGCGTCCCAATTGCCCTGCCAAGCCTCCAGGAGAATCCCGATTTGTCCCTCGCAACTAGGCATGAGTCATGACGTCGCTGAACAAACACGTGGGTGGAAGGGCCATCCCCGTCGTAACTCGAGAATATACCCCAGGTTCCCGCCGCAACTCGAGAAAAACCATGAGACTTCCCCCTCGCCGCGAGATGAGGCCCGATTCCCCTGCACTGCGTGCAGAGCAATTCCGTGTTGCACATCACACATGAAAGGAGCCTTCATTTCCTTGATGGCACTCCAGAGAAACCCCAAGAATACTGTTTCAAGGCTAGAGGGATCCCAGGGTCACTGTAGCAACACGAAAGAGCTCCGAGGACCAAGAATCAACTCGAGATGAGAGGTTAGTCCCTGGCTTCGACTCAAGAGGAATACCACCTTACCACAAGCACCTCAAGAGGAGGCTTCTCTCAGCTCTAGGTATCTGAGAGGGACCCTGAGTTTGCAGACTCAAGTGGAATGGACACCGCGATGCCCTGACGTGAAATAAGGCCGGATATCCCTGCAGTGACTTGAATGCAGGCTCGTCTTGCATCTCCCAAGACGAAAGGATGTCTGAATCCCCTGTGGAGACCACAGAGAAAGACCTAGTTCCCCACCTCATCGCGACCGGAGGCCTCACATCCTTTGAAAACTCCAGAGGTACGCGGAGATCAGTGCCTCCAAATGAGACGATGCCTGACTCCTCCTGAAACTTGATAGGAGTCCCAGGATTCCTGTGGCACGTGAAAAGGGACCGTAGGTCTCCCGCGTCAGCTGGAGAGGCATCCCAATTTCCCTGCCAAGCCTCGAGGAGAATCCCGAGTTGTCCCTCGCAAGTAGGCAGGAGTCCTGACGTCGCTGAACAAACACGTGGGTGGAAGGGCCATCCCCGTCGTAACTCGAGAATATACCCCAGGTTCCTGCCGCAACTCGAGAAAAACCATGAGACTTCCCCCTCGCCGCGAGATGAGGCCCGATTCCCCTGCACTGCGTGCAGAGCAATTCCGTGTTGCACATCACACATGAAAGGAGCCTTGATTTCCTTGATGGCACTCCAGAGAAACCCCAAGAACACTGTTTCAAGGCTAGAGGGATCCTGAGGTCACTGTAGCAACACGAAAGAGCTCCGTGGACCAAAAATCAACTCGAGATGAGAGGTTAGTCCCTGGCTTCGACTCCAGAGGAATACCACCTTACCACAAGCACCTCAAGAGGAGGCTTCTCTCAGCTTTAGGTATCTGAGAGGGACGCTGAGTTTGCGGCCTAAAGTGGAATGGACACCGCGATTCCCTGACTCGAAATAAGGCCGGATATCCCTGCAGTGACTTGAATGCAGGCTCGTCTTGCATCTCCCAAGACGAAAGGATGTCTGAATCCCCTGTGGAGACCACAGAGAAAGACCAAGTTCCCCACCTCATGGCGACCGGAGGCCTCACATCCTTTGAAAACTCCAGAGGTACGCGGAGATCAGTGCCTCCAAAGGAGACGATGCCTGACTCCTCATGAAACTTGATAGGAGTCCCAGGATTCCTGTGGCACGTGGAAAGGGACCCTTGGTCTCCCGCCTCAGCTGGAGAGGCATCCCAATTGAGCTGCCAAGCCTCGAGGAGAATCCCGAGTTGTCCCTCGCAACTAGGCAGGAGTCCTGCCGTCGCTGAACTAACACCTGTGTGGAAGGGCCATCCCCGTCGTAACTCGAGAATATACCCCAGGTTCCCGCCGCAACTCGAGAAAAACCATGAGACTTCCCCCTCGCCGCGAGATGAGGCCCGATTCCCCTGCACTGCGTGCAGAGCAATTCCAGGTTGCACATCACACATGAAGGGAGCCTTGATTTCCTTGATGGCACACCAGAGAACCCCAAGAACACTGTTTCAAGGCTAGAGGGATCCTGAGGTCACTGTAGCAACACGAAAGAGCTCCGTGGACCAAAAATCAACTCGAGATGAGAGCTTATTCCCTGGCCTCGACTCCAGAGGAATACCACCTTACCACAAGCACCTCAAGAGGAGGCTTCTCTCAGCTCTAGCTATGTGAGAGGGACCCTGAGTTTGCGGTCTCAAGTGGAATGGACACCGCGATTCCCTGACTCGAAATAAGGCCGGATATCCCTGCAGTGACTTGAATGCAGGCTCGTCTTGCATCTCCCAAGACGAAAGGATGTCTGAATCCCCTGTGGAGACCACAGAGAAAGACCTAGTTCCCCACCTCATCGCGACCGGAGGCCTCACATCCTTTGAAAACTCCAGAGGCACGCCGAGATCAGTGCCTCCAAAGGAGCCGATGCCTGACTCCTCGTGAAACTTGATACGAATCCCAGGATTCCGGTGGCACGTGGAAAGGGACACTTGGTCTCCCGCCTCAGCTGGAGAGGCGTCCCAATTGCCCTGCCAAGCCTCGAGGAGAATCCCGAGTTGTCCCTCGCAACTAGGCAGGAGTCCTGCCGTCGCTGAACTAACACCTGTGTGGAAGGGCCATCCCCGTCGTAACTCGAGAATATACCCCACGTTCCCGCCGCAACTCGAGAAAAACCATGAGACTTCCCCCTCGCCGCGATATGAGGCCCGATTCCCATGCACTGCGTGCAGAGCAATTCCGTGTTGCACATCACACATGAAAGGAGCCTTGATTTCCTTGATGGCACTCCAGAGAAACCCCAAGAACACTGTTTCAAGGCTAGAGGGATCCTGAGGTCACTGTAGCCACAGGAAAGAGCTCCGTGGACCAAATATCAACTCGAGATGAAAGGTTAGTCCCTGGCTTCGACTCCAGAGGAATACCACCTTACCACAAGCACCTCAAGATGAGGCTTCTCTCAGCTCTAGCTATGTGAGAGGGACCCTGAGTTTGCGGTCTCAAGTGGAATGCACACCGCGATGCCCTGACTCGAAATAAGGCCGGATATCCCTGCAGTGACTTGAATGCAGGCTCGTCTTGCCTCTCCCAAGTCGAAAGGATGTCTGAATCCCCTGTGGAGACCACAGAGAAAGACCTAGTTCCCCACCTCATCGCAACCGGAGGCCTCACATCCTTTCAAAACTGCAGAGGTACGCGGAGATCAGTGCCTCCAAAGGAGACGATGCCTGACTCCTCGGGAAAAATGATAGGAGTCCCAGGATTCCTGTGGCACGGGGAAAGGGACCCTTGGTCTCGCGCCTCAGCTGGAGAGGCGTCCTAATTGCCCTGCCAAGCCTCGAGGAGAATCCCGAGTTGTCCCTCGCAACTAGGTAGGAGTCCTGATGTCGCTGAACAAACACGTGTGTGGAAGGGCCATCCCCGTCGTAACTCGAGAATATACCCCAGGTTCCCGCCGCAACTCGAGAAAAACCATGAGACTTCCCCCTCGCCGCGAGAAGAGGCCCGATTACCCTGCACTGCCTGCAGAGCAATTCCGTGTTGCACATCACACATGAAAGGAGCCTTGATTTCCTTGATGGCACTCCAGAGAAACCCCAAGAACACTGTTTCAAGGCTAGAGGGATCCTAAGGTCACTGTAGCAACAAGAAAGAGCTCCGTGGACCAAAAATCAACTCGAGATTAGAGCTTATACCCTGGCCTCGACTCCAGAGGAATACCACCTTACCACAAGCACCTCAAGAGGAGGCTTCTCTCAGCTCTAGCTATGTGAGAGGGACCCTGAGTTTTGGGCCTCAAGTGGAATGGACACCACGATGCCCTGACTCGAAATAAGGGCGGATATCCCTGCAGTGACTTGAATGCAGGCTCGTCTTGCATCTCCCAAGACGAAAGGATGTCTGAATCCCCTGTGGAGACCACAGAGAAAGACCTAGTTCCCCACCTCATCGCGACCGGAGGCCTCATATCCTTTGAAAACTCCATAGGTACGCGGAGATCAGTGCCTCCAAAGGGGACGATGCCTGACTCCTTGTGAAACTTGATAGGAGTCCCAGGATTCCTGTGGCAAGTGGAAAGGGACGCTTGGTCTCCCGCCTCACCTGGAGAGGCGTCCCAATTGCCCTGCCAAGCCTCCAGGAGAATCCCGATTTGTCCCTCGCAACTAGGCATGAGTCATGACGTCGCTGAACAAACACGTGGGTGGAAGGGCCATCCCCGTCGTAACTCGAGAATATACCCCAGGTTCCCGCCGCAACTCGAGAAAAACCATGAGACTTCCCCCTCGCCGCGAGATGAGGCCCGATTCCCCTGCACTGCGTGCAGAGCAATTCCGTGTTGCACATCACACATGAAAGGAGCCTTCATTTCCTTGATGGCACTCCAGAGAAACCCCAAGAATACTGTTTCAAGGCTAGAGGGATCCCTAGGTCACTGTAGCAACACGAAAGAGCTCCGAGTACCAAGAATCAACTCGAGATGAGAGGTTAGTCCCTGGCTTCGACTCAAGAGGAATACCACCTTACCACAAGCACCTCAAGAGGAGGCTTCTCTCAGCTCTAGGTATGTGAGAGGGACCCTGAGTTTGCGGCCTCAAGTGGAATGGACACCGCGATTCCCTGACTCGAAATAAGGCCGGATATCCCTGCAGTGACTTGAATGCAGGCTCGTCTTGCATCTCCCAAGACGAAAGGATGTCTGAATCCCCTGTGGAGACCACAGAGAAAGACCTAGTTCCCCACCTCATCGCGACCGGAGGCCTCACATCCTTTGAAAACTCCAGAGGCACGCCGAGATCAGTGCCTCCAAAGGAGACGATGCCTGACTCCTCGTGAAACTTGATACGAATCCCAGGATTCCGGTGGCACGTGGAAAGGGACCCTTGGTCTCCCGCCTCAGCTGGAGAGGCGTCCCAATTGCCCTGCCAAGCCTCGAGGAGAATCCCGAGTTGTCCCTCGCAACTAGGCAGGAGTCCTGACGTCGCTGAAAGAACACGTGGGTGGAAGGGCCATCCCCGTCGTAACTCGAGAATATACCCCACGTTCCCGCCGCAACTCGAGAAAAACCATGAGACTTCCCCCTCGCCGCGAGATGAGGCCCGATTCCCCTGCACTGGGTGCAGAGCAATTCCGTGTTGCACATCACACATGAAAGGAGCCTTGATTTCCTTGATGGCACTCCAGAGAAACCCCAAGAACACTGTTTCAAGGCTAGAGTGATCCTGAGGTCACTGTAGCAACACGAAAGAGCTCCGTGGACCAAATATCAACTCGAGATGAGAGGTTAGTCCCTGGCTTCGACTCCAGAGGAATACCACCTTACCACAAGCACCTCAAGAGGAGGCTTCTCTCAGCTCTAGCTATGTGAGAGGGACCCTGAGTTTGCGGTCTCAAGTGGAATGGACACCGCGATGCCCTGACTCGAAATAAGGCCGGATATCCCTGCAGTGACTTGAATGCAGGCTCGTCTTGCATCTCCCAAGACGAAAGGATGTCTGGATCCCCTGTGGAGACCACAGAGAAAGACCTAGTTCCCCACCTCATCGCGACCGGAGGCCTCACATCCTTTCAAAACTCCAGAGGTACGCGGAGATCAGTGCCTCCAAAGGAGACGATGCCTGACTCCTCGTGAAACTTGATAGGAGTCCCAGGATTCCTGTGGCACGTGGAAAGGGACCCTTGGTCTCCCGGCTCAGCTGGAGAGGCGTCCCAATTTACCTGCCAAGCCTCGAGGAGAATCCCGAGTTGTCCCTCGCAACTCGGCAGGAGTCCTGACGTCGCTGACCAAACACGTGTGTGGAAGGGCCATCCCCGTCGTAACTCGAGAATATACCCCAGGTTCCCGCCGCAACTCGAGAAAAACCATGAGACTTCCCCCTCGCCGCGAGATGAGGCCCGATTCCCCTGCACTGCGTGCAGAGCAATTCCGTGTTGCACATCACACATGAAGGGAGCCTTGATTTCCTTGATGGCACTCCAGAGAACCCCAAGAACACTGTTTCAAGGCTAGAGGGATCCTGAGGTCACTGTAGCAACACGAAAGAGCTCCGTGGACCAAAAATCAACTCGAGATGAGAGCTTATTCCCTGGCCTCGACTCCAGAGGAATACCACCTTACCACAAGCACCTCAAGAGGAGGCTTCTCTCAGCTCTAGCTATGTGAGAGGGACCCTGAGTTTGCGGCCTCAAGTGGAATGGACACCGCGATGACCTGACTCGAAATAAGGCCGGATATCCCTGCAGTGACTTGAATGCAGGCTCGTCTTGCATCTCCCAAGACGAAAGGATGTCTGAATCCCCTGTGGAGACCACAGAGAAAGACCTACTTCCCCACCTCATGGCGACCGGAGGCCTCACATCCCTTGAAAACTCCAGAGGTACGCGGAGATCAGTGCCTCCAAAGGAGACGATGCCTGACTCCTCGTGAAACTTGATAGGAGTCACAGGATTCCTGTGGCACGTGAAAAGGGACCCTTGGTCTCCCGACTCAGCTGGAGAGGCGTCCCAATTTCCCTGCCAAGCCTCGAGGAGAATCCCGAGTTGTCCCTCGCAACTAGGCAGGAGTCTTGACGTCGCTGAACAAACACGTGGGTGGAAGGGCAATCCCCGTCGTAACTCTAGAATATACCCCAGGTTCCCGCCGCAACTCGAGAAAAACCATGAGACTTCTCCCTCGCCACGAGATGAGGCCCGATTCCCCTGCACTGCGTCCAGAGCAATTCCGTGTTGCACATCACACATGAAAGGAGTCTTGATTTCCTTGATGGCACTCCAGAGAAACCCCAAGAACACTGTTTCAAGGCTAGATGGATCCTGAGGTCACTGTAGCAACACGAAAAAGCTCCGTGGACCAGAAATCAACTCGAGATGAGAGCTTAGTCCCTGGCTTCGACTCCAGAGGAATACCACCTTACCACAAGCACCTCAAGAGGAGGCTTCTCTCAGCTCTAGCTATGTGAGAGGGACCCTGAGTTTGCGGCCTCAAGTGGAATGGACACCGCGATGCCCTGACTCGAAATGAGGCCGGATATCCCTGCAGTGACTTGAATGCAGGCTCGTCTTGCATCTCCCAAGACGAAAGGATGTCTGAATCCCCTGTGCAGACCACAGAGAAAGACCTAGTTCCCCACCTCATCGCGACCTGAGGCCTCACATCCTTTGAAAACTCCAGAGGTACGCGGAAATCAGTGCCTCCAAAGGAGACGATGCCTGACTCCTCCTGAAACTTGATAGGAGTCCCAGGATTCCTGTGGCACGTGGAAAGGGACCCTTGGTCTCCCGCCTCAGCTGGAGAGGCGGCCCAATTGCCCTGCCAAGCCTCGAGGAGAATCCCGAGTTGTCTCTCGCAACTAGGCAGGAGTCCTGACGTCGCTGAACAAACACGTGGGTGGAAGGGCCATCCCCGTCGTAACTCGAGAATATACCCCAGGTTCCCGCCGCAACTCGAGAAAAACCATGAGACTTCCCCCTCGCCGCGAGATGAGGCCCGATTCCCCTGCACTGCGTGCAGAGAAATTCCGTGTTGCACATCACACATGAAAGGAGCTTTGATTTCCTTGATGGCACTCCAGAGAAACCCCAAGAACACTCTTTCAAGGCTAGAGGGATCCTAAGGTCACTGTAGCAACAAGAAAGAGCTCCGTGGACCAAAAATCAACTCGAGATTAGAGCTTATACCCTGGCCTCGACTCCAGAGGAATACCACCTTACCACAAGCACCTCAAGAGGAGGCTTCTCTCAGCTCTAGCTATGTGAGAGGGACCCTGAGTTTTGGGCCTCAAGTGGAATGGACACCACGATGCCCTGACTCGAAATAAGGGCGGATATCCCTGCAGTGACTTGAATGCAGGCTCGTCTTGCATCTCCCAAGACGAAAGGATGTCTGAATCCCCTGTGGAGACCACAGAGAAAGACCTAGTTCCCCACCTCATCGCGACCGGAGGCCTCATATCCTTTGAAAACTCCATAGGTACGCGGAGATCAGTGCCTCCAAAGGGGACGATGCCTGACTCCTTGTGAAACTTGATAGGAGTCCCAGGATTCCTGTGGCAAGTGGAAAGGGACGCTTGGTCTCCCGCCTCACCTGGAGAGGCGTCCCAATTGCCCTGCCAAGCCTCCAGGAGAATCCCGATTTGTCCCTCGCAACTAGGCATGAGTCATGACGTCGCTGAACAAACACGTGGGTGGAAGGGCCATCCCCGTCGTAACTCGAGAATATACCCCAGGTTCCCGCCGCAACTCGAGAAAAACCATGAGACTTCCCCCTCGCCGCGAGATGAGGCCCGATTCCCCTGCACTGCGTGCAGAGCAATTCCGTGTTGCACATCACACATGAAAGGAGCCTTCATTTCCTTGATGGCACTCCAGAGAAACCCCAAGAATACTGTTTCAAGGCTAGAGGGATCCCTAGGTCACTGTAGCAACACGAAAGAGCTCCGAGGACCAAGAATCAACTCGAGATGAGAGGTTAGTCCCTGGCTTCGACTCAAGAGGAATACCACCTTACCACAAGCACCTCAAGAGGAGGCTTCTCTCAGCTCTAGGTATCTGAGAGGGACCCTGAGTTTGCAGACTCAAGTGGAATGGACACCGCGATGCCCTGACGTGAAATAAGGCCGGATATCCCTGCAGTGACTTGAATGCAGGCTCGTCTTGCATCTCCCAAGACGAAAGGATGTCTGAATCCCCTGTGGAGACCACAGAGAAAGACCTAGTTCCCCACCTCATCGCGACCGGAGGCCTCACATCCTTTGAAAACTCCAGAGGTACGCGGAGATCAGTGCCTCCAAATGAGACGATGCCTGACTCCTCCTGAAACTTGATAGGAGACCCAGGATTCCTGTGGCACGTGAAAAGGGACCGTAGGTGTCCCGCGTCAGCTGGAGAGGCATCCCAATTTCCCTGCCAAGCCTCGAGGAGAATCCCGAGTTGTCCCTCGCAAGTAGGCAGGAGTCCTGACGTCGCTGAACAAACACGTGGGTGGAAGGGCCATCCCCGTCGTAACTCGAGAATATACCCCAGGTTCCTGCCGCAACTCGAGAAAAACCATGAGACTTCCCCCTCGCCGCGAGATGAGGCCCGATTCCCCTGCACTGCGTGCAGAGCAATTCCGTGTTGCACATCACACATGAAAGGAGCCTTGATTTCCTTGATGGCACTCCAGAGAAACCCCAAGAACACTGTTTCAAGGCTAGAGGGATCCTGAGGTCACTGTAGCAACACGAAAGAGCTCCGTGGACCAAAAATCAACTCGAGATGAGAGGTTAGTCCCTGGCTTCGACTCCAGAGGAATACCACCTTACCACAAGCACCTCAAGAGGAGGCTTCTCTCAGCTTTAGGTATCTGAGAGGGACGCTGAGTTTCCGGCCTAAAGTGGAATGGACACCGCGATTCCCTGACTCGAAATAAGGCCGGATATCCCTGCAGTGACTTGAATGCAGGCTCGTCTTGCATCTCCCAAGACGAAAGGATGTCTGAATCCCCTGTGGAGACCACAGAGAAAGACCAAGTTCCCCACCTCATGGCGACCGGAGGCCTCACATCCTTTGAAAACTCCAGAGGTACGCGGAGATCAGTGCCTCCAAAGGAGACGATGCCTGACTCCTCATGAAACTTGATAGGAGTCCCAGGATTCCTGTGGCACGTGGAAAGGGACACTTGGTCTCCCGCCTCAGCTGGAGAGGCATCCCAATTGAGCTGCCAAGCCTCGAGGAGAATCCCGAGTTGTCCCTCGCAACTAGGCAGGAGTCCTGCCGTCGCTGAACTAACACCTGTGTGGAAGGGCCATCCCCGTCGTAACTCGAGAATATACCCCAGGTTCTCGCCGCAACTCGAGAAAAACCATGAGACTTCCCCCTCGCCGCGAGATGAGGCCCGATTCCCCTGCACTGCGTGCAGAGCAATTCCAGGTTGCACATCACACATGAAGGGAGCCTTGATTTCCTTGATGGCACACCAGAGAACCCCAAGAACACTGTTTCAAGGCTAGAGGGATCCTGAGGTCACTGTAGCAACACGAAAGAGCTCCGTGGACCAAAAATCAACTCGAGATGAGAGCTTATTCCCTGGCCTCGACTCCAGAGGAATACCACCTTACCACAAGCACCTCAAGAGGAGGCTTCTCTCAGCTCTAGCTATGTGAGAGGGACCCTGAGTTTGCGGCCTCAAGTGGAATGGACACCGCGATTCCCTGACTCGAAATAAGGCCGGATATCCCTGCAGTGACTTGAATGCAGGCTCGTCTTGCATCTCCCAAGACGAAAGGATGTCTGAATCCCCTGTGGAGACCACAGAGAAAGACCTAGTTCCCCACCTCATCGCGACCGGAGGCCTCACATCCTTTGAAAACTCCAGAGGCACGCCGAGATCAGTGCCTCCAAAGGAGCCGATGCCTGACTCCTCGTGAAACTTGATACGAATCCCAGGATTCCGGTGGCACGTGGAAAGGGACACTTGGTCTCCCGCCTCAGCTGGAGAGGCGTCCCAATTGCCCTGCCAAGCCTCGAGGAGAATCCCGAGTTGTCCCTCGCAACTAGGCAGGAGTCCTGCCGTCGCTGAACTAACACCTGTGTGGAAGGGCTATCCCCGTCGTAACTCGAGAATATACCCCACGTTCCCGCCGCAACTCGAGAAAAACCATGAGACTTCCCCCTCGCCGCGATATGAGGCCCGATTCCCATGCACTGCGTGCAGAGCAATTCCGTGTTGCACATCACACATGAAAGGAGCCTTGATTTCCTTGATGGCACTCCAGAGAAACCCCAAGAACACTGTTTCAAGGCTAGAGGGATCCTGAGGTCACTGTAGCCACAGGAAAGAGCTCCGTGGACCAAATATCAACTCGAGATGAAAGGTTAGTCCCTGGCTTCGACTCCAGAGGAATACCACCTTACCACAAGCACCTCAAGAGGAGGCTTCTCTCAGCTCTAGCTATGTGAGAGGGACCCTGAGTTTGCGGTCTCAAGTGGAATGCACACCGCGATGCCCTGACTCGAAATAAGGCCGGATATCCCTGCAGTGACTTGAATGCAGGCTCGTCTTGCCTCTCCCAAGTCGAAAGGATGTCTGAATCCCCTGTGGAGACCACAGAGAAAGACCTAGTTCCCCACCTCATCGCAACCGGAGGCCTCACATCCTTTCAAAACTGCAGAGGTACGCGGAGATCAGTGCCTCCAAAGGAGACGATGCCTGACTCCTCGGGAAAAATGATAGGAGTCCCAGGATTCCTGTGGCACGGGGAAAGGGACCCTTGGTCTCGCGCCTCAGCTGGAGAGGCGTCCTAATTGCCCTGCCAAGCCTCGAGGAGAATCCCGAGTTGTCCCTCGCAACTAGGTAGGAGTCCTGATGTCGCTGAACAAACACGTGTGTGGAAGGGCCATCCCCGTCGTAACTCGAGAATATACCCCAGGTTCCCGCCGCAACTCGAGAAAAACCATGAGACTTCCCCCTCGCCGCGAGAAGAGGCCCGATTACCCTGCACTGCCTGCAGAGCAATTCCGTGTTGCACATCACACATGAAAGGAGCCTTGATTTCCTTGATGGCACTCCAGAGAAACCCCAAGAACACTGTTTCAAGGCTAGAGGGATCCTGAGGTCACTGTAGCAACAGGAAAGAGCTCCGTGGACCAAAAATCAACTCGAGATGAGAGGTTAGTCCCTGGCTTCGACTCCAGAGGAATACCACCTTACCACAAGCACCTCAAGAGGAGGCTTCTCTCAGCTCTAGGTATGTGAGAGGGACCCTGAGTTTGCGGCCTCAAGTGGAATGGACACCGCGATTCCCTGACTCGAAATAAGGCCGGATATCCCTGCATTGACTTGAATGCAGGCTCGTCTTGCATCTCCCAAGACGAAAGGATGTCTGAATCCCCTGTGGAGACCACAGAGAAAGACCTAGTTCCCCACCTCATCGCGACCGGAGGCCTCATATCCTTTGAAAACTCCATAGGTACGCGGAGATCAGTGCCTCCAAAGGGGACGATGCCTGACTCCTTGTGAAACTTGATAGGAGTCCCAGGATTCCTGTGGCAAGTGGAAAGGGACGCTTGGTCTCCCGCCTCACCTGGAGAGGCGTCCCAATTGCCCTGCCAAGCCTCCAGGAGAATCCCGATTTGTCCCTCGCAACTAGGCAGGAGTCATGACGTCGCTGAACAAACACGTGGGTGGAAGGGCCATCCCCGTCGTAACTCGAGAATATACCCCAGGTTCCCGCCGCAACTCGAGAAAAACCATGAGACTTCCCCCTCGCCGCGAGATGAGGCCCGATTCCCGTGCACTGCGTGCAGAGCAATTCCGTGTTGCACATCACACATGAAAGGAGCCTTGATTTCCTTGATGGCACTCCAGAGAAACCCCAAGAACACTGTTTCAAGGCTAGAGGGATCCCTAGGTCACTGTAGCAACACGAAAGAGCTCCGAGGACCAAGAATCAACTCGAGATGAGAGGTTAGTCCCTGGCTTCGACTCAAGAGGAATACCACCTTACCACAAGCACCTCAAGAGGAGGCTTTTCTCAGCTCTAGCTATGTGAGAGGGACCCTGAGTTTGCGGACTCAAGTGGAATGGACACCGCGATGCCCTGACGTGAAATAAGGCCGGATATCCCTGCAGTGACTTGAATGCAGGCTCGTCTTGCATCTCCCAAGACGAAAGGATGTCTGAATCCCCTGTGGAGACCACAGAGAAAGACCTAGTTCCCCACCTCATCGCGACCGGAGGCCTCACATTCTTTGAAAACTCCAGAGGTACGCGGAGATCAGTGCCTCCAAAAGAGACGATGCCTGACTCCTCCTGAAACTTGATAGGAGTCCCAGGATTCCTGTGGCACGTGAAAAGGGACCGTAGGTCTCCCGCCTCAGCTGGAGAGGCATCCCAATTTCCCTGCCAAGCCTCGAGGAGAATCCCGAGTTGTCCCTCGCAAGTAGGCAGGAGTCCTGACGTCGCTGAACAAACACGTGGGTGGAAGGGCCATCCCCGTCGTAACTCGAGAATATACCCCAGGTTCCTGCCGCAACTCGAGAAAAACCATGAGACTTCCCCCTCGCCGCGAGATGAGGCCCGATTCCCCTGCACTGCGTGCAGAGCAATTCCGTGTTGCACATCACACATGAAAGGAGCCTTGATTTCCTTGATGGCACTCCAGAGAAACCCCAAGAACACTTTTTCAAGGCTAGAGGGATCCTGAGGTCACTGTAGCAACACGAAAGAGCTCCGTGGACCAAAAATCAACTCGAGATGAGAGGTTAGTCCCTGGCTTCGACTCCAGAGGAACACCACCTTACCACAAGCACCTCAAGAGGAGGCTTCTCTCAGCTTTAGGTATCTGAGAGGGACGCTGAGTTTGCGGCCTAAAGTGGAAAGGACACCGCGATTCCCTGACTCGAAATAAGGCCGGATATCCCTGCAGTGACTTGAATGCAGGCTCGTCTTGCATCTCCCAAGACGAAAGGATGTCTGAATCCCCTGTGGAGACCACAGAGAAAGACCAAGTTCCCCACCTCATGGCGACCGGAGGCCTCACATCCTTTGAAAACTCCAGAGGTACGCGGAGATCAGTGCCTCCAAAGGAGACGATGCCTGACTCCTCCTGAAACTTGATAGGAGTCCCAGGATTCCTGTGGCACGTGGAAAGGGACCCTTGGTCTCCCGCCTCAGCTGGAGAGGCGTCCCAATTGCCCTGCCAAGCCTCGAGGAGAATCCCGAGTTGTCCCTCGCAACTAGGCAGGAGTCCTGCCGTCGCTGAACTAACACCTGTGTGGAAGGGCCATCCCCGTCGTAACTCGAGAATATACCCCAGGTTCCCGCCGAAACTCGAGAAAAACCATGAGACTTCCCCCTCGCCGCGAGATGAGGCCCGATTCCCCTGCACTGCGTGCAGAGCAATTCCAGGTTGCACATCACACATGAAGGGAGCCTTGATTTCCTTGATGGCACTCCAGAGAACCCCAAGAACACTGTTTCAAGGCTAGAGGGATCCTGAGGTCACTGTAGCAACACGAAAGAGCTCCGTGGACCAAAAATCAACTCGAGATGAGAGCTTATTCCCTGGCCTCGACTCCAGAGGAATACCACCTTACCACAAGCACCTCAAGAGGAGGCTTCTCTCAGCTCTAGCTATGTGAGAGGGACCCTGAGTTTGCGGCCTCAAGTGGAATGGACACCGCGATTCCCTGACTCGAAATAAGGCCGGATATCCCTGCAGTGACTTGAATGCAGGCTCGTCTTGTATCTCCCAAGACGAAAGGATGTCTGAATCCCCTGTGGAGACCACAGAGAAAGACCTAGTTCCCCACCTCATCGCGACCGGAGGCCTCACATCCTTTCAAAACTCCAGAGGTACGCGGAGATCAGTGCCTGAAAGGAGACGATGCCTGACTCCTCGTGAAACTTGATAGGAGTCCCAGGATTCCTGTGGCACGTGGAAAGGGACCCTTCGTCTCCCGGCTCAGCTGGAGAGGCGTCCCAATTGCCCTGCCAAGCCTCGAGGAGAATCCCGTGTTGTCCCTCGCAACTAGGCAGGAGTCCTGACGTCACTGACCAAACACGTGTGTGGAAGGGCCATCCCCGTCGTAACTCGAGAATATACCCCATGTTCCCGCCGCAACTCGAGAAAAACAATGAGACTTCCCCCTCGCCGCGAGATGAGGCCCGATTCCCCTGCACTGCGTGCAGAGCAATTCCGTGTTGCACATCACACATGAAGGGAGCCTTGATTTCCTTGATGGCACTCCAGAGAACCCCAAGAACACTGTTTCAAGGCTAGAGGGATCCTGAGGTCACTGTAGCAACACGAAAGAGCTCCGTGGACCAAAAATCAACTCGAGATGAGAGCTTATTCCCTCTCCTCGACTCCAGAGGAATACCACCTTACCACAAGCACCTCAAGAGGAGGCTTCTCTCAGCTCTAGGTATGTGAGAGGGACCCTGAGTTTGCGGCCTCAAGTGGAATGGACACCGCGATGCCCTGACTCGAAATAAGGCCGGATATCCCTGCAGTGACTTGAATGCAGGCTCGTCTTGCATCTCCCAAGACGAAAGGATGTCTGAATCCCCTGTGGAGACCACAGAGAAAGACCTACTTCCCCACCTCATGGCGACCGGAGGCCTCACATCCCTTGAAAACTCCAGAGGTACGCGGAGATCAGTGCCTCCAAAGGAGACGATGCCTGACTCCTCGTCAAACTTGATAGGAGTCCCAGGATTCCTGTGGCACGTGGAAAGGGACCCTTGGTCTCCCGCCTCAGCTGGAGAGGCGTCCCAATTGCCCTGCCAAGCCTCGAGGAGAATCCCGAGTTGTCCCTCGCAACTAGGCAGGAGTCCTGCCGTCGCTGAACTAACACCTGTGTGGAAGGGCCATCCCCGTCGTAACTCGAGAATATACCCCAGGTTCCCGCCGCAACTCGAGAAAAACCATGAGACTTCCCCCTCGCCGAGAGATGAGGCCCGATTCCCCTGCACTGCGTGCAGAGCAATTCCAGGTTGCACATCACACATGAAGGGAGCCTTGATTTCCTTGATGGCACTCCAGAGAACCCCAAGAACACTGTTTCAAGGCTAGAGGGATCCTGAGGTCACTGTAGCAACACGAAAGAGCTCCGTGGACCAAAAATCAACTCGAGATGAGAGCTTATTCCCTGGCCTCGACTCCAGAGGAATACCACCTTACCACAAGCACCTCAAGAGGAGGCTTCTCTCAGCTCTAGCTATGTGAGAGGGACCCTGAGTTTGCGGCCTCAAGTGGAATGGACACCGCGATTCCCTGACTCGAAATAAGGCCGGATATCCCTGCCGTGACTTGAATGCAGGCTCGTCTTGCATCTCCCAAGACGAAAGGATGTCTGAATCCCCTGTGGAGACCACAGAGAAAGACCTAGTTTCCCCACCTCATCGCGACCGGAGGCCTCACATCCTTTGAAAACTCCAGAGGCACGCCGAGATCAGTGCCTCCAAAGGAGACGATGCCTGACTCCTCGTGAAACTTGATACGAATCCCAGGATTCCGGTGGCACGTGGAAAGGGACCCTTGGTCTCCCGCCTCAGCTGGAGAGGCGTCCCAATTGCCCTGCCAAGCCTCGAGGAGAATCCCGAGTTGTCCCTCGCAACTAGGCAGGAGTCCTGACGTCGCTGAAAGAACAGGTGGGTGGAAGGGCCATCCCCGTCGTAACTCGAGAATATACCCCAGGTTCCCGCCGCAACTCGAGAAAAACCATGAGACTTCCCCCTCGCCGCGAGATGAGGCCCGATTCCCCTGCACTGCGTGCAGAGCAATTCCGTGTTGCACATCACACATGAAAGGAGCCTTGATTTCCTTGATGGCACTCCAGAGAAACCCCAAGAACACTGTTTCAAGGCTAGAGGGATCCTGAGGTCACTGTAGCCACAGGAAAGAGCTCCGTGGACCAAATATCAACTCGAGATGAGAGGTTAGTCCCTGGCTTCGACTCCAGAGGAATACCACCTTACCACAAGCACCTCAAGAGGAGGCTTCTCTCAGCTCTAGCTATGTGAGAGGGACCCTGAGTTTGCGGTCTCAAGTGGAATGCACACCGCGATGCCCTGACTCGAAATAAGGCCGGATATCCCTGCAGTGACTTGAATGCATGCTCGTCTTGCATCTCCCAAGACGAAAGGATGTCTGGATCCCTTGTGGAGACCACAGAGAAAGACCTAGTTCCCCACCTCATCGCGACCGGAGGCCTCACATCCTTTCAAAACTCCAGAGGTACGCGGAGATCAGTGCCTGAAAGGAGACGATGCCTGACTCCTCGTGAAACTTGATAGGAGTCCCAGGATTCCTGTGGCACGTGGAAAGGGACCCTTGTCTCCCGGCTCAGCTGGAGAGGCGTCCCAATTGCCCTGCCAAGCCTCGAGGAGAATCCCGAGTTGTCCCTCGCAACTAGGCAGGAGTCCTGACGTCACTGACGAAACACGTGTGTGGAAGGGCCATCCCCGTCGTAACTCGAGAATATACCCCATGTTCCCGCCGCAACTCGAGAAAAACAATGAGACTTCCCCCTCGCCGCGAGATGAGGCCCGATTCCCCTGCACTGCGTGCAGAGCAATTCCGTGTTGCACATCACACATGAGGGAGCCTTGATTTCCTTGATGGCACTCCAGAGAACCCCAAGAACACTGTTTCAAGGCTAGAGGGATCCTGAGGTCACTGTAGCAACACGAAAGACCTCCGTGGACCAAAAATCAACTCGAGATGAGAGCTTATTCCCTGGCCTCGACTCCAGAGGAATACCACCTTACCACAAGCACCTCAAGAGGAGGCTTCTCTCAGCTCTAGCTATGTGAGAGGGACCCTGAGTTTGCGGCCTCAAGTGGAATGGGACACCGCGATGCCCTGACTCGAAATAAGGCCGGATATCCCTGCAGTGACTTGAATGCAGGCTCGTCTTGCATCTCCCAAGACGAAAGGATGTCTGAATCCCCTGTGGAGACCACAGAGAAAGACCTACTTCCCCTCCTCATGGCGACCGGAGGCCTCACATCCCTTGAAAACTCCAGAGGTACGCGGAGATCAGTGCCTCTCAAAGGAGACGATGCCTGACTCCTCGGTCAAACTTGATAGGAGTCCCAGGATTCCTGTGGCACGTGGAAAGGGACCCTTGGTCTCCCGCCTCAGCTGGAGAGGCGTCCCAATTTCCCTGCCAAGACTCGAGGAGAATCCCGAGTTGTCCCCTCGCAACTAGGCAGGAGTCTTGACGTCGCTGAACAAACACGTGGGTGGAAGGGCCATCCCCGTCGTAACTCTAGAATATACCCCAGGTTCCGCCGCAACTCGAGAAAAACCATGAGACTTCTCCCTCGCCACGAGATGAGGCCCGATTCCCCTGCACTGCGTCCAGAGCAATTCCGTGTTGCACATCACACATGAAAGGAGCCTTGATTTCCTTGATGGCACTCCAGAGAAACCCCAAGAACACTGTCTCAAGGCTAGAGGGATCCTGAGGTCACTGTAGCCACACGAAAGAGCTCCGTGGACCAAAAATCAACTCGAGATGAGAGCTTAGTCCCTGGCTTCGACTCCAGAGGAATACCACCTTACCACAAGCACCTCAAGAGGAGGCTTCTCTCAGCTCTAGGTATGTGAGAGGGACCCTGAGTTTGCGGCCTCAAGTGAATGGACACGCGATGCCCTGACTTGAAATGAGGCCGAGTATCCTCTGCAGTGAACTTGAATGCAGGCTCGTCTTGCATCTCCCAAGACGAAAGGATGTCTGAATCCCCTGTGCAGACCACAGAGAAAGACCTAGTTCCCCACCTCATCGCGACCTGAGGCCTCACATCCTTTGAAAACTCCAGAGGTACGCGGAAATCAGTGCCTCCAAAGGAGACGATGCCTGACTCCTTGTGAAACTTGATAGGAGTCCCAGGATTCCTGTGGCAAGTGGAAAGGGACGCTTGGTCCTCCCGCCTCACCTGAGAGGCGTCCCCAATTGCCCTGCCAAGCCTCCAGGAGAATCCCGATTTGTCCCTCGCAACTAGGCAGGAGTCCTGACGTCGCTGAACAAACACGTGGGTGGAAGGGCCATCCCCGTCGTATACTCGAGAATATACCCCAGGTTCCCGCCGCAACTCGAGAAAAACCATGAGACTTCCCCCTCGCCGCGAGATGAGGCCCGATTCCCCCTGCACTGCGTGCAGAGCAATTCCGTGTTGCACATCACACATGAAAGGAGCCTTGATTTCCTTGATGGCACTCCAGAGAAACCCCAAGAACACTGTTTCAAGGCTAGAGGGATCCCTAGGTCCACTGTGAGCAACACGAAAGAGCTCCGAGGACCAAGAATCAACTCGAGATGAGAGGTTAGTCCCTGGCTTCGACTCAAGAGGAATACCACCTTACCACAAGCACCTCAAGAGGAGGCTTTTCTCAGCTCTAGGTATGTGAGAGGGACCCTGAGTTTGCGGACTCAAGTGGAATGGACACCGCGATGCCTGACGTGAAATAAGGCCGGATATCCCTGCAGTGACTTGAATGCAGGCTCGTCCTTGCATCTCCCAAGACGAAAGGATGTCTGAATCCCCTGTGGAGACCACAGAGAAAGACCTAGTTCCCCACCTCATCGCGACCGAGAGGCCTCACATTCTTTGAAAACTCCAGAGGTACGCGGAGATCAGTGCCTCCAAAAGAGACGATGCCTGACTCTCCTGAAACTTGATAGGAGTCCCAGGAATTCCTGTGGCACGTGAAAAGGGACCGTAGGTCTCCCGCCTCAGCTGGAGAGGCATCCCAATTTCCCTGCCAAGCCTCGAGGAGAATCCCGAGTTGTCCCTCGCAACTAGGCAGGAGTCCTTACGTCGCTGAACAAACACGTGGGTGTGGAAGGGCCATCCCCGTCGTAACTCGAGAATATACCCCAGGTTCCTGCCGCAACTCGAGAAAAACCATGAGACTTCCCCCTCGCCGCGAGATGAGGCCCGATTCCCCTGAACTGCGTGCAGAGCAATTCCGTGTTGCACATCACACATGAAAGGAGCCTTGATTTCCTTGATGGCACTCCAGAGAAACCCCAAGAACACTGTTTCAAGGCTAGAGGGATCCTGAGGTCACTGTAGCCGCACGAAAGAGCTCCGTGGACCAAAAATCAACTCGAGATGAGAGGATAGTCCCTGGCTTCGACTCCAGAGGAATACCACCTTACCACAAGCACCTCAAGAGGAGTCTTCTCTCAGCTTTAGGTATCTGAGAGGGACGCTGAGTTTGCGGCCTAAAGTGGAATGGACACCGCGATGCCCTGACTCGAAATAAGGCCGGATATCCCTGCAGTGACTTGAATGCAGGCTCGTCTTGCATCTCCCAAGACGAAAGGATGTCTGAATCCCCTGTGCAGACCACAGAGAAAGACCTAGTTCCCCCACCTCATCGCGACCTGATGGCCTCACATCCTTTGAAAACTCCAGAGGTACGCGGAGAAATCAGTTGCCTCCAAAGGAGACGATGCCTGACTCCTCGTGAAACTTGATAGGAGTCCCAGGATTCCTGTGGCACGTGGAAAGGGACCCTTGGTCTCCCGCCTCAGCTGGAGAGGCGTCCCAATTGCCCTGCCAAGCCTCGAGGAGAATCCCGAGTTGTCCCTCGCAACTAGGCAGGAGTCCTGATGTCGCTGAACAAACACGTGGGTGGAAGGGCCATCCCCGTCGTAACTCGAGAATATACCCCAGGTTCCCCCCGCAACTCGAGAAAAACCATGAGACTTCCCCCTCGCCGCGAGATGAGGCCCGATTCCCCTGCACTGCGTGCAGAGCAATTCCGTGTTGCACATCACACATGAAAGGAGCCTTGATTTCCTTGATGGCACTCCAGAGAAACCCCAAGAACACTGTTTCAAGGCTAGAGGGATCCTGAGGTCACTGTAGCCACACGAAAGAGCTCCGTGGACCAAATATCAACTCGAGATGAGAGGTTAGTCCGTGGCTTCGACTCCAGAGGAATACCACCTTACCACAAGCACCTCAAGAGGAGGCTTCTCTCAGCTCTAGGTATGTGAGAGGGACCCTGAGTTTGCGGTCTCAAGTGGAATGGACACTGGGATGCCCTTACTCGAAATAAGGCCGGATATCCCTGCAGTGACTTGAATGCAGGCTCGTCTTGCATCTCCCAAGACGAAAGGATGTCTGAATCCCCTGTGGAGATCACGGAGAAAGACCTAGTTCCCCACCTCATCGCGACCGGAGGCCTCACATCCTTTAAAAATTCCAGAGGTACGCGGAGAAAGTGCCTCGAAAGGAGACGATGCCTGACTCCTCGTGAAACTTGATAGGAGTCCCAGGATTCCTGTGGCACGTGGAAAGGGACCCTTGGTCTCCCGCCTCAGCTGGAGAGGCGTCCCAATTGCCCTGCCAAGCCTCGAGGAGAATCCCGAGTTGTCCCTCGCAACTAGGCAGGAGTCCTGCCGTCGCTGAACTAACACGTGTTTGGAAGGGCCATCCCCGTCTTAACTCGAGAATATACCCCAGGTTCCCGCCGCAACTCGAGAAAAACCATGAGACTTCCCCCTCGCCGCGAGATGAGGCCCGATTCCCCTGCACTGCGTGCATAGCAATTCCGTGTTGCACATCACACATGAAAGGAGCCTTGATTTCCTTGATGGCACTCCAGAGAAACCCCAAGAACACTGTTTCAAGGCTAGAGGGATCCTGAGGTCACTGTAGCAACACGAAAGAGCTCCGTGGACCAAATATCAACTCGAGATGAGAGGTTAGTCCCTGGCTTCGACTCCAGAGGAATACCACCTTACCATAAGCACCTCAAGAGGAGGCTTCTCTCAGCTCTAGCTATGTGAGAGGGACCCTGAGTTTGCGGCCTCAAGTGGAATGGACACCGCGATGCCCTTACTCGAAATGAGGCCGGATATCCCTGCAGTGACTTGAATGCAGGCTCGTCTTGCATATCCCAAGACTAAAGGATGTGTGAATCCCCTGTGGAGACCACAGAGAAAGACCTAGTTCCCCACCTCATCGCGACTGGAGGCCTCACATCCTTTGAAAACTCCAGAGGTACGCGGAAATCAGTGCCTCCAAAGGAGACGATGCCTGACTCCTCGTGAAACTTGATAGGAGTCCCAGGATTCCTGTGGCACGTGGAAAGGGACACTTGGTCTCGAGCCTCAGCTGGAGAGGCGTCCCAATTGCCCTGCCAAGCCTCGAAGAGAATCCCGAGTTGTCCCTCGCAACTAGGCAGGAGTCCTGACGTCGCTGAACAAACACGTGGGTGGAAGGGCCATCACCGTCGTAACACGAGAATATACCCCAGGTTCTCGCCGCAACTCGAGAAAAACCATGAGACTTCCCCCTCGCCACGAGATGAGGCCCGATTCCCCTGCACTGCGTGCAGAGCAATTCCGTGTTGCACATCACACATGAAAGGAGCCTTGAGTTCCTTGATGGTACTCCAGAGAAACCCCAAGAAAACTGTTTCAAGGCTAGAGGGATCCTGAGGTCACTGTAGCAACACAAAAGAGCTCCGTGGACCAAAAATCAACTCGAGATGAGAGCTTAGTCCCTGGCTTCGACTCCAGAGGAATACCACCTTACCACAAGCACCTCAAGAGGAGGCTTCTCTCAGCTTTAGGTAAGTGAGAGGGACCCTGAGTTTGCGGCATCAAGTGGAATGCACACCGCAATGCCGTGGCTCGAAATAAGGCCGGATATCCCTGCAGTGACTTGAATGAAGGCTCGTCTTGCATCTCCCAAGACGAAAGGATGTCTGAATCCCCTGTGGAGACCACAGAGAAAGACCTAGTTCCCCACTTCATGGCGACCGGAGGCCTCACATCCTTTGAAAACTCCAGAGGTACGCGGAGATCAGTGCCTCCAAAGGAGATGATGCCTGACTCCTCGTGAAACTTGATAGGAGTCCCAGGATTCCTGTGGCACGTGGAAAGGGACCCTTGGTCTCCCGCCTCAGTGGAGAGGCGTCCCAATTGCCCTGCGAAGCCTCGAGGAGAATCCCGAGTTGTCCCTCGCAACTAGGCAGGAGTCCTGATGTCGCTGAACAAACATGTGTGTGGAAGGACCATCCCCATCGTAACTCGAGAATATACCCCTGGTTCCCACCGCAACTCGAGAAAAACCATGAGACTTCCCCCTCGCCGCGAGATGAGGCCCGATTCCCCTGCACTGCGTGGAGAGCAATTCCGTGTTGCACATCACACATGAAAGGAGCCTTGATTTCCTTGATGGCACTCCAGAGAAACCCCAAGAACACTGTTTCAAGGCTAGAGGGATCCTGAGGTCACTGTAGCAACACGAAAGAGCTCCGTGGACCAAAAATCAACTCGAGATGAGAGGTTAGTCCCTGGCTTCGACTCCAGAGGAATACCACCTTACCACAAGCACCTCAAGAGGAGGCTTCTCTCAGCTCTAGGTATGTGAGAGGGACCCTGAGTTTGCGGCCTCAAGTGGAATGGACACCGCGATGCCCTGACTCGAAATGAGGCCGGATATCCCTGCAGTGACTTGAATGCAGGCTCGTCTTGCATCTCCCAAGACGAAAGGATGTCTGAATCCCCTGTGGAGACCACAGAGAAAGACCTAGTTCCCCACCTCATCGCGACCGGAGGCCTCACATCCTTTGAAAACTCCAGAGGTACGCGGAAATCAGTGCCTCCAAAGGAGACGATGCCTGACTCCTCCTGAAACTTGATAGGAGTCCCAGGATTCCTGTGGCACGTGGAAAGGGACCCTTGGTCTCCCGCCTCAGCTGGAGAGGCGTCCCAATTGCCCTGCCAAGCCTCGAGGAGAATCCCGAGTTGTCCCTCGCAACTAGGCAGGAGTCCTGACGTCGCTGAACAAACACGTGTGTGGAAGGGCCATCCCCGTCGTAACTCGAGAATATACCCCAGGTTCCCGCCGCAACTCGAGAAGAACCATGAGACTTCCCCCTCGCCGCGAGAAGAGGCCCGATTCCCCTGCACTGCGTGCAGAGCAATTCCGTGTTGCACATCACACATGGAAGGAGCCTTGATTTCCTTGATGGCACTGCAGAGAAACCCCAAGAACACTGTTTCAAGGCTAGAGGGATCCTGAGGTCACTGTAGCAACACGAAAGAGCTCCGTGGCCCAAAAATCAACTCGAGATGAGAGGTTAGTCCCTGGCTTCGACTCCAGAGGAATACCACCTTACCACAAGCACCTCAAGAGGAGGCTTCTCTCAACTAAAGGTATGTGAGAGGGACCCTGAGTTTGCGGCCTCAAGTGGAATGGACACCGCGATACCCTGACTCGAAATAAGGCCGGATATCCCTGCAGTGACTTGAATGCAGGCTCGTCTTGCATCTCCCAAGACGAAAGGATGTCTGAATCCCCTGTGGAGACCACAGAGAAAGACCTAGTTCCCCACCTCATCGCGACCGGAGGCCTCACATCCTTTGAAAACTCCAGAGGTACGCGGAGATCAGTGCCTCCAAAGGAGACGATGCCTGACTCCTCCTGAAACTTGATAGGAGTCCCAGGTTTCCTGTGGCACGTGGAAAGGGACACTTGGTCTCCCGCCTCAGCTGGAGAGGCGTCCCAATTGCCCTGCCAAGCCTCGAGGAGAATCCCAAGTTGTCCCTCACAACTAGTCAGGAGTCCTGACGTCGCTGAACAAACACGTGTGTGGAAGGGCCATCCCCGTCGTAACTCGAGAATATACCCCAGGTTCCCGCCGCAACTCGAGAAAAACCATGAGACTTCCCCCTCGCCGGTAGATGAGGCACGATTCCCATGCACTGCGTGCAGAGCAAATCCGTGTGGCACATCACACATGAAAGGAGCCTTGATTTCCTTGATGGCACTCCAGAGAAACCCCAAGAACACTGTTTCAAGGCTAGAGGGATCCTGAGGTCACTGTAGCAACACAAAAGAGCTCCGTGGCCCAAAAATCAACTCGAGATGAGAGGTTAATCCCTGGCTTCGACTCCAGAGGAATACCACCTCAGTGCAAGCACCTCAAGAGGAGACTTCTCTCAGCTTTAGCTATGTGAGAGGGACCCTGAGTTCGCGGCCTCAAGTGGAATGGACACCGCGATGCCCTGACTCGAAATAAGGCCGGATATCCCTGCAGTGACTTGAATGCAGGCTCGTCTTGCATCTCCCAAGACGAAAGGATGTCTGATTCCCCTGTGGAGACCACAGAGAAAGACCTAGTTCCCCACCTCATCGCGCCTGGAGGCCTCACATCCTTTGAAAACTCCAGAGATACATGGAGATCAGTGCCTCCAATGGAGACGATGTCTGACTCCTCATGAAACTTGATACGAGTCCCAGGATTCCTGTGGCACGTAGAAAGAGACCCTTGGTCTCCCGCCTCAGCTGGAGAGGCGTCCCAATTGCCCTGCCAAGCCTCGAGGAGAATCCCGAGTTGTCCCTAGCAACTAGGCCGGAGTCTTGACGTCGCTGAACAAACACGTGGCTGGAAGGGCCATCCCCGTCGTAACTCGAGAATATACCCCAGGTTCCCGCCGCAACTCGAGAAAAACCATGAGACTTCCCCCACACCGCAAAATGAGACCCGATACCCTGCACTGCATGCAGAGCAATTCCGTGTTGCACATCACACATGAAAGGAACCTTGATTTCCTTGATGGCACTCCAGAGAAACCCCAAGAACACTGTTTCAAGGCTAGAGGGATCCTGAGGTCACTGTAGCCACACGAAAGAGCTCCGTGGACCAAAAATCAACTCGAGATGAGAGGTTAGTCCCTGGCTTCGACTCCAGAGGAATACCACCTTAACACAAGCACCTCAAGAGGAGGCTTCTCTCAGCTCTAGGTATGTGAGAGGGACCCTGAGTTTGCGGCCTCAAGTGGAAAGAACACCGCGATGCCCTGACTCGAAATAAGGCCGGGTATCCCTGCAGTGACTTGAATGCAGGCTCGTCTTGCATCTCCTAAGACGAAAGGATGTCTGAATCCCCTGTGGAGACCACAGAAAAAGACCTAGTTCCCCACCTCATCACGACCGGAGGCCTCACATCCTTTGAAAACTCCAGAGGTACGCGGAGATCAGTGCCTCCAAAGGAGACGATGCCTGACTCCTCTTGAAACTTGATAGGAGTCCCAGGATTCCTGTGGCACGTGGAAAGGGACCCTTGGTCTCCCGCCTCAGCTGGAGAGGCGTCCCAAATGCCCTGCCAAGCCTCGAGGAGAATCCCGAGTTTTCCCTCGCAACTAGGCAGGAGTCCTGCCGTCGCTGAACAAACACGTGGGTGGAAGGGCCATCCCCGTCGTAACTCGAGAATATACCCCAGGTTCCCGCCGCAACTCGAGAAAACCTTGAGACTTCCCCCTCGCCGCAAAATGAGGCCCGATACCCTGCACTGCGTGCAGAACAATTCCGTGTTGCACATCACACATGAAAGGAGCCTTGATTTCCTTGATGGCACTCCAGAGAAACCCCAAGAACACTGCTTCAAGGCTAGAGGGAACCTGAGGTCACTGTAGCAACAAGAAAGAGCTCGGTGGACCAAAAATCAACTCGAAATGGGAGGTTAGTCCCTGGCTTCGACTCCAGAGGAATACCACCTTACCACAAGCACCTCAAGAGGAGGCTTCTCTCAGCTCTAGCTATGTGAGAGGGACCCTGATTTTGCGGCCTCAAGTGGAATGGACACTGCGATGCCATGACGCGAAATAAGGCCGGATATCCCTGCCGTGACTTGAGTGCAGGCTCGTCTTGCATCTCCCAAGACGAAAGGATGTCTGAATCCCCTGTGGAGACCAGAGAGAAAGACCTAGTTCCCCACCTCATCGCGACCGGAGGCCTCACATTCTTTGAAAACTCCAGAGGTACGCAGAGATCAGTGCCTCCAAAGGAGACGATGCCTGACTCCTCGTGAAACTTGATAGGAGTCCCAGGATTCCTGTGGCACGTGGAAAGGGACCCTTGGTCTCCCGCCTCAGCTGGAGAGGCGTCCCAATTTCCCAGCCAAGCCTCGAGGAGAATCCCGAGTTGTCCCTAGCAACTAGGCCGGAGTCTTGACGTCGCTGAACAAACACGTGGCTGGAAGGGCCATCCCCGTCGTAACTCGAGAATATACCCCAGGTTCCCGCCGCAACTCGAGAAAAACAATGAGACTTCCCCCACACCGCAAAATGAGACCCGATACCCTGCACTGCATGCAGAGCAATTCCGTGTTGCACATCACACATGAAAGGAACCTTGATTTCCCTGATGGCACTCCAGAGAAACCCCAAGAACACTGTTTCAAGGCTAGAGGGATCCTGAGGTCACTGTAGCCACACGAAAGTGCTCCGTGGACCAAAAATCAACTCGAGATGAGAGGTTAGTCCCTGGCTTCGACTCCAGAGGAATACCACCTTATCACAAGCACCTCAAGAGGAGGCTTCTCTCAGCTCTAGGTATGTGAGAGGGACCCTGAGTTTGCGGCCTCAAGTGGAAAGAACACCGCGATGCCCTGACTCGAAATAAGGCCGGGTATCCCTGCAGTGACTTGAATGCAGGCTCGGCTTGCATCTCCTAAGACGAAAGGATGTCTGAATCCCCTGTGGAGACCACAGAAAAAGACCTAGTTCCCCACCTCATCACGACCGGAGGCCTCACATCCTTTGAAAACTCCAGAGGTACGCGGAGATCAGTGCCTCCAAAGGAGACGATGCCTGACTCCTAGTGAAACTTGATAGGAGTCCCAGGATTCCTGTGGCACGTGTAATGGGAACCTTGGTCTCCCTCCTCAGCTGGAGAGGCGTCCCAATTGCCGTGGCAAGCCTCGAGGAGAATCCCGAGTTGTCCTTCGCAACTAGGCAGGAGTCCTGACGTCGCTGAACAAACACGTGTGTGCAAGGGCCACCCCGTCTTAACTCGAAAATATACCCCAGGTTCCCGCCGCAACTCGAGAAAAACCATGAGACTTATCCCTCGCCGCGAGATGAGGCCCGATTCCCCTGCACTGCGTGCAGAGCAATTCCGTGTTGCACATCACACATGAAAGGAGCCTTGATTTCCTTGATGGCACTCCAGAGAAACCCCAAGAACACTGTTTCAAGGCTAGAGGGATCCTGAGGTCACTGTAGCAACACGAAAGAGCTCCGTGGCCCAAAAATCAACTCGAGATGAGAGGTTAGTCCCTGGCTTCGACTCCAGAGGAATACCACCTTACCACAAGCACCTCAAGAGGAGGCTTCTCTCAGCTCTAGGTATCTGAGAGGGACCCTGAGTTTGCGGCCTCAAGTGGAATGGACACCGCGATGCCCTGACTCGAAATAAGGCCGGATATCCCTGCAGTGACTTGAATGCAGGCGCGTCTTGCATCTCCCAAGACGAAAGGATGTCTGAATCCCCTGTGGAGACCACAGAGAAAGATCTAGTTCCCCACCTCATCGCGACCGGAGGCCTCACATCCTTTGAAAACTCCAGAGGTACGCGGAGATCAGTGCCTCCAAAGGAGACGATCCCTGACTCCTCGTGAAACTTGATAGGAGTCCCAGGATTCCTGTGGCACGTGGAAAGGGACACTTGGTCTCCCGCCTCAGCTGGAGAGGCGTCCCAATTGCCCTGCCAAGCCTCAAGGGGAATCACGAGTTGTCCCTGGCAACTAGGCAGGAGTCTGACGTCGCTGAACAAACACGTGGGTGGAAGGACCATTTCCGTCGTAACTCGAGAATATACCCCAGGTTCCCAATGCAACACGAGAAAAACGATGAGACTTCCCCCTCGCCGCAAAATGAGGCCCGATACCCTACACTGCGTGCAGAGCAATTCCGTGTTGCACATCACACATGAAAGGAGCCTTGATTTCCTTGATGGCACTCCAGAGAAACCCCAAGAACAGTTTCAAGGCTAGAGGGTTCCTGAGGTCACTGTAGCAACACGAAAGAGCTCCGTGGCCCAAAAATCAACTCGAGATGAGAGGTTAGTCCCTGGCTTCGACTCCAGAGGAATACCACCTTACCACAAGCACCTCAAGAGGAGGCTTCTCTCAGCTCCAGCTATGTGAGAGGGACCCTGAGTTTGCGGCCTCAAGTGAAATGGACACCGCGATGCCCTGACTCGAAATAAGGCCGGATATCCCTGCAGTGACTTGAATGCAGGCTCGACTTGCATCTCCGAAGACGAAAGAATGTCTCAATCCCCTGTGGAGACCACAGAGAAAGACCTAGTTCCCCACCTCATCGCGACCGGAGGCCTCACATCCTTTGAAAACTCCAGAGGTACACGGAGATCAGTGCCTCCAAAGAAGACGATGCCTGACTCCTCGTGAAACTTGATAGGAGTCCCAGGATTCCTGTGGCACGTGGAAAGGGACCCTTGGTCTCCCGCCTCAGCTGGAGAGGCGTCCCAATTGCCCTGCCAAGCCTCGAGGAGAATCCCGAGTTGTCCCGAGCAACTAGGCAGGAGTCCTGACGTCGCTGAAGAAACACGTGTGTGGAAGGGCCATCCCCGTCGTAACTCGAGAATATACCCCATGTTCCCGCCGCAACTCGAGAAAAACCATGAGACTTCCCCCTCGCCGCGAGATGAGGCCCGATTCCCCTGCACTGCGTGCAGAGCAATTCCGTGTTGCACATCACACATGAAAGGAGCCTTGATTTCCTTAATGGCACTCCAGAGAAACCCCAAGAACACTCTTTCAAGGCTAGAGGGATCCTGAGGTCACTGTAGCAACACGAAAGAGCTCCGTGGACCAAAAATCAACTCGAGATGAGAGGTTAATCCCTGGCTTCGACTCCAGAGGAATACCACCTTACCACAAGCACCTCAAGAGGAGGCTTCTCTCAGCTCTAGGTATGTGAGAGGGACCCTGATTTTGCGGTCTCAAGTGGAATGGACACTGTGATGCCCTGACTCGAAATAAGGATGGATATCCCTGCAGTGACTTGAATGCAGGCTCGTCTTGCATCTCCCAAGAAGAAAGGATGTCTGAATCCCCTGTGGAGACCACAGAGAAAGACCTAGTTCCCCACCTCATGGCGACCGGAGGCCTCACATCATTTGAAAACTCCAGAGGTACGCGGAGATCAGTGCCTCCAAAGGAGACGATGCCTGACTCCTCGTGAAACTTGATAGGAGTCCCAGGATTCCTGTGGCACGTGAAAGGGAACCGTGGTCTCCCGCCTCAGCTGGAGAGGCGTCCCAATTTCCCTGCCAAGCCTCGAGGAGAATCCCGAGTTGTCCCTGGCAACTAGGCAGGAGTCCTGCCGTCGCTGAACAAACACGTGTATGGAAGGGCCATCCCCGTCGTAACTCGAGAACATACCCCAGGTTCCCGCGGCAACTCGAGAAAAACCATGAGACTTCTCCCTCGCCAAGAGATGAGGCCTGATTTCCCTGCACTGCGTGCAGAGCAATTCCGTGTTGCACATCACACATGAAAGGAGCCTTGATTTCCTTGATGGCACTCCAGAGAAAACCCAAGAACACTGTTTCAAGGCTAGAGGGATCCTGAGGTTACTGTAGCAACACGAAAGAGCTCCGTGGACCAAAAATTAACTCGAGATGAGAGGTTAGTCCCTGGCTTCGATTCCAGAGGAATACCACCTTACCACAAGCACCTCAAGAGGAGGTTTCTCTCAGCTCTAGGTATGTGAGAAGGACCCTGATTTTGCGGCCTCAAGTGGAATGGACACTGCGAAGCCCTGACGCGAAATAAGGCTGGATATCCCTGCAGTGACTTGAATGCCGGCTCGTCTTGCATCTCCCAAGATGAAAGGATGTCTGAATCCCCGGTGGAGACCACAGAGAAAGACCTAGTTCCCCACCTCATCGCGACCGGAGGCCTCACATTCTTTGAAAATTCCAGAGGTACGCGGAGATCAGTGCCTCCAAAGGAGACGATGCCTGACTCCTCGTGAAACTTGATAGGAGTTCCAGGATTCCTGTGGCACGTGGAAAGGGACCCTTGGTCTCCCGCCTCAGCTGGAGAGGCGTCCCAATTGCCTTGCCAAGCCTCGAGGAGAATCCCGAGTTGTCCCTCGCAACTAGGCAGGAGTCCTGTCGTCGCTGAAGAAACACGTGGTTGGAAGGGCCATCCCCATCGTAACTCGAGAATATACCCCAGGTTCCCGCTGCAACTCGTGAAAAACCATGAGCCTTCCCCCTCGCTACGAGATGAGGCCCGATTACCCTGCACTGAGTGCAGAGCAATTCCGTGTTGCACATCACACATGAAAGGAGCCTTGATTTCCTTGATGGCACTCCAGAGAAACTCCAGGAACACTGTTTCAAGGCTAGAGGGATCCTGAGGTCACTGTAGCAACACGAAAGAGCTCCATGGACCAAAAATCAGCTTGAGATGAGAGGTTAGTCCCTGGCTTCGACTCCAGGGGAATACCACCTTACCACAAGCACCTCACGAGGAGACTTCTCTCAGCTCTAGGTATGTGAGAGGGACCCTGAGTTTGTGGCCTCAAGTGGAATGGACACCGTGATGCCCTGACTCAAAATAAGGCCGGATATCCCTGCAGTGACTTGAATGCAGGCATGTCTTGCATCTCCCAAGATGAAAGGATGTCTGAATCCCCTGTGGAGACCACAGAAAAAGACCTAGTTTCCCACCTCATCGCAACCGGAGGCCTCACATCCTTTGAAAATTCCAGAGGTACGCGGAGATCAGTGCCTCCAAAGGAGACGATGCCTGACTCCTCGTGAAAGTTGATAGGAGTCCCAGGATTCCTGTGGCACGTGGAAAGGGACCCTTGGTCTCCCGGCTCAGCTGGAGAGGCGTCCCAATCGCCCTGCCAAGCCTCGAGGAGAATCCCGAGTTGTCCCTCGCAACTAGGCAGGAGTCCTGACATCGCTGAACAAACACGTGGGTGGAAGGGCCATCCCCGTCGTAACTCGAGAATATACCCCAGGTTCCCGCCGCAACTCGAGAAAACCTTGAGACTTCCCCCTCGCCGCAAAATGAGGCCCGATACCCTGCACTGCGTGCAGAACAATTCCGTGTTGCACATCACACATGAAAGGAGCCTTGATTTCCTTGATGGCACTCCAGAGAAACCCCAAGAACACTGTTTCAAGGCTAGAGGGAACCTGAGGTCACTGTAGCAACAAGAAAGAGCTCGGTGGACCAAAAATCAACTCGAGATGGGAGGTTAGTCCCTGGCTTCGACTCCAGAGGAATACCACCTTACCACAAGCACCTCAAGAGGAGGCTTCTCTCAGCTATAGGTATGTGAGAGGGACCCTGAGTTTGCGGCCTTAAGTAGAATGGACACCGCGATGCCCTGACTCGAAATGAGGCCGGATATCCCTGCAGTGACTTGAATGCAGGCTCCTCTTGCATCTCCCAAGATGAAAGGATGTCTGAATCCCCTGTGGTGACCACAGAAAAAGACCTAGTTCCCAACCTCATCGCGACCGGAGGCCTCACATCCTTTAAAAACTCCAGAGGTACGCGGAGATCAGTGCCTCCAAAGGAGACGATGCCTGACTCCTCGTGAAACTTGATAGGAGTCCCAGGATTCCTTTGGCACGTAGAAAGAGACCCTTGGTCTCCCGCCTCAGCTGGAGAGGCGTCCCAATTGCCCTGCCAAGCCTCGAGGAGAATCCCGAGTTGTCCCTCGCAACTAGGCAGGAGTCCTGACGTCGCTGAACAAACACGTGGCTGGAAGGGCCATCCCCGTCGTAACTCGAGAGTATACCCCAGGTTCCCACCGCAACTCGAGAAAAACCATGAGACTTCCCCCTCGCCGCGAGATGAGGCCCAATTCCCCTGCACTGCATGCAGAGCAATTCCGTGTTGCACATCAAACATGGAAGGAGCCTTGATTTCCTTGATGGCACTCCAGAGAAACCCCAAGAACACTGTTTCAAGGCTAGAGGGATCCTGAGGTCACTGTAGCAACTCGAAAGAGCTCCGTGGACCAAAAAACAACTCGAGATGAGAGGTTAGTCCCTGGCTTCGACTCCAGAGGAATACCACCTTACCACAAGCACCTCAAGAGGAGGTTTCTCTCAGCTCTAGGTATGTGAGAGGGACCCTGATTTTGCGGCCTCAAGTGGAATGGACACTGCGATGCCATGACGCGAAATAAGGCCGGATATCCCTGCAGTGACTTGAGTGAAGGCTCGTCTTGCATCTCCCAAGACGAAAGGATGTCTGAATCCCCTGTGGAGACCACAGAGAAAGACCTAGTTCCCCACCTCATCGCGACCGGAGGCCTCACATTCTTTGAAAACTCCAGAGGTACGCAGAGATCAGTGCCTCCAAAGGAGACGATGCCTGACTCCTCGTGAAACTTGATAGGAGTCCCAGGATTCCTGTGGCACGTGGAAAGGGACCCTTGGTCTCCCGCCTCAGCTGGAGAGGCGTCCCAATTGCCCTGCCAAGCCTCGAGGAGAATCCCGAGTTGTCCCTCGCAACTAGGCAGGAGTCCTGACGTCGCTGAACAAACACGTGTGTGGAAGGGCCATCCCCGTCGTAACTCGAGAATATACCCCAGGTTCCCGCCGCAACTCGAGAAAAACCATGAGACTTCCCACTCGCCGCGAGATGAGGCCCGATTCCCCTGCACTGCGTGCAGAGCAATTCCGTGTTGCACATCACACATGAAAGGAGCCTTGATTTCCTTGATGGCACTCCAGAGAAACCCCAAGAACACTGTTTCAAGGCTAGAGGGATCCTGAGGTCACTGTAGCAACACGAAAGAGCTCCGTGGCCCAAAAATCAACTCGAGATGAGAGGTTAGTCCCTGGCTTCGACTCTAGAGGAATACCACCTTACCACAAGCACCTCAAGAGGAGGCTTCTCTCAGCTCTAGGTATGTGAGAGGGACCCTGAGTTTGCGGCCTCAAGTGGAATGGACACCGCGATGCCCTGACTCGAAATAAGGCCGGATATCCCTGCAGTGACTTGAATGCAGGCGCGTCTTGCATCTCCCAAGACGAAAGGATGTCTGAATCCCCTGTGGAGACCACAGAGAAAGACCTAGTTCCCCACCTCATCGCGACCGGAGGCCTCACATCCTTTGAAAACTCCAGAGGTACGCGGAGATCAGTGCCTCCAAAGGAGACGATGCCTGACTCCTCGTGAAACTTGATAGGAGTCCCAGGATTCCTGTGGCACGTGGAAAGGGACCTTGTTCTCCCGCCTCAGCTGGACAGGCGTCCCAATTGCCCTGCCAAGCCTCGAGGAGAATCCCGAGTTGTCCCTCGCAACTAGGCAGGAGTCCTGACGTCGCTGAACAAACACGTGGGTGGAAGGGCCATCTCCGTCGTAACTCGAGAATATACCCCAGGTTCCCACCGCATCTCGAGAAAACCATGAGACTTCCCCCTCGCCGCAAAATGAGGCCCGATACCCTGCACTGCGTGCAGAGCAATTCCGTGTTGCACATCACACATGAAAGGAGCCTTGATTTCCTTGATGGCACTCCAGAGAAACCCCAAGAACACTGTTTCAAGGCTAGAGGGAACCTGAGGTCACTGTAGCAACAAGAAAGAGCTCCGTGGACCAAAAATCAACCCGAAATGAGAGGTTAGGCCCTGGCTTCGACTCCAGAGGAATACCACCTTACCACAAGCACCTCAAGAGGAGGCTTCTCTCAGCTATAGGTATGTGAGAGGGACCCTGAGTTTGCGGCCTCAAGTAGAATGGACACCGCGATGCCCTGACTCGAAATAAGGCCGGATATCCCTGCAGTGACGTGAATGCAGGCTCGTGTTGCATCTCCCAAGACGAAAGGATGTCTGAATCCCCTGTGGAGACCACAGAGAAAGACCTAGTTCCCCACCTCATCGCGACCGGAGGCCTCACATCCTTTGAAAACTCCAGAGGTACACGGAGATCAGTGCCTCCAAAGGAGACGATGCCTGACTCCTCGTGAAACTTGATAGGAGTCCCAGGATTCCTGTGGCACGTGGAAAGGGACACTTGGTCTCCCGCCTCAGCTGGAGAGGCGTCCCAATTGCCCTGCCAAGCCTCGAGGAGAATCCCGAGTTTTCCCTCACAACTAGGCAGGAGTCCTGACGTCGCTGAACAGACACGAGTGTGGAAGGGCCATCCCCGTCGTAACTCGAGAATATACCCCAGGTTCCCACAGCAACTCGAGAAAACCATGAGACTTCCCCCTCGCCGCAAAATGAGGCCCGATACCCTGCACTGCGTGCAGAGCAATTCCGTGTTGCACATCACACATGAAAGGAGCCTTGATTTCCTTGATGGCACTCCAGAGAAACCCCAAGAACACTGTTTCAAGGCTAGAGGGATCCTGAGGTCACTGTAGCAACATGAAAGAGCTCCGTGGACCAGAAATCAACTCGAGATGAGAGGTTAGTCCCTGGCTTCGACTCCAGTGGAATACCACCTTAGTGCAAGCACCTCAAGAGGAGGCTTCTCTCAGCTCTAGCTATGTGAGAGGGACCCTGATTTTGCGGCCTCAAGTGGAATGGACACCGCGATGCCCTGACGCGAAATAAGGCCGGATATCCCTGCAGTGACTTGAGTGCAGGCTCGTCTTGCATTTCACAAGATGAAACGATGTCTGAATCCCCTGTGGAGACCACAGAGAAAGACCTAGTTCCCCACCTCATCGCGACCGGAGGCCTCACATCCTTTGAAAACTTCAGAGGTACGCGGAGATCAGTTCCTCCAAAGGAGACGATGCCTGACTCTTCGTCAAACTTGATAGGAGTCCCAGGATTCCTGTGGCACGTGGAAAGGGACACTTGGCCTCCCGCCTCAGCTGGAGAGGCGTCCCAATTGCCCTGCCAAGCCTCGAGGAGAATCCCGAGTTATCCCTCGCAACTAGGCAGGAGTCCTGACGTCGCTGAACAAACACGTGGGTGGAAGGGCCATCCCTGTCGTAACTCGAGAATATACCCCATGTTCCCGCCGCAACTCGAGAAAAACCATGAGACTTCCCCCTCGCCGCGAGATGAGGCCCGATTCCCCTGCACTTTGTACAGAGCAATTCCGTGTTGCACATCACACATGAAAGGAGCCTTGATTTCCTTGATGGCACTCCAGAGAAACCCCAAGAACACTGTTTCAAGGCTAGAGGTATCCTGAGGTCACTGTAGCAACATGAAAGAGCTCCGAGGACCAAAAATCAACTCGAGATGAAATGTTAGTCCGTGGCTTCGACTCCAGAGGAATACCGCCTTACCACAAGCACCTCAAGAGGAGGCTTCTCTCAGCTCTAGGTATGTGAGAGGGACCCTGAGTTTGCGGCCTCAAGTGGAATGGACACTGCGATGCCCTGACTCGAAATAAGGCCGGATATCCCTGCAGTGACTTGAATGCAGGCTCGTCTTGCATCTCCCAAGACGAAAGGATGTCTGAATCCCCTGTGGAGACCACAGAGAAAGACCTAGTTCCCCACCTCATCGCGACCGGAGGCCTCACATCCTTTGAAAACTCCAGAGGTACGTGGAGATCAGTGCCTCCAAAGGAGACGATGCCTGACTCCTCGTGAAACTTGATAGGAGTTCCAGGATTCCTGTGGCACGTGGAAAGGGACACTTGGTCTCCCGCCTCAGCTGGAGAGGCGTCCCAATTGCCCTGCCAAGCCTCGAGGAGAATCCCGAGTTGTCCCTCGCAACTAGGCAGGAGTCCTGCCGTCGCGGAACAAACACGTGGGTGAAGGGCCATCCCCGTCGTAACTCGAGAATATAACCCAGGTTCCCGCCGCAACTCGAGAAAAACCATGAGACTTCCCCCTCGCCGCGAGATGAGGCCCGATTCCCCTGCACTACATGCAGAGCAATTCCGTGTTGCACATCACACATGGAAGGAGCCTTGATTTCCTTGATGGCACTCCAGAGAAACCCCAAGAACACTGTTTCAAGGCTAGAGGGATCCTGAGGTCACTGTGGCAACACGAAAGAGCTCCGTGGACCAAGAATCAACTCGGGATGAGAGGTTAGTCCCTGGCTTCGACTCCAGAGGAATACCACATTCCCACAAGCACCTCAAGAGGAGGCTTCTCTCAGCTCTAGGTATGTGAGAGGGACCCTGATTTTGCGGCCTCAAGTGGAATGGACACTGCGAATCCCTGACGCGAAATAAGGCCGGATATCCCTGCAGTGACTTTAATGCAGGCTCGTCTTGCATCTCCCAAGACGAAAGGATGTCTGAATCCCCTGTGGAGACCACAGAGAAAGACCTAGTTCCCCACCTCATCGCGACCGGAGGCCTCACATCCTTTGAAAACTCCATAGGTACGCGGAGATCAGTGCCTCCAAAAGAGACGATGCCTGACTCCTCGTGAAACTTGATAGGAGTCCCAGGATTCCTGTGGCACGTAGAAAGGGACACTTGGTCTCCCGCCTCAGCTGGAGAGGCGTCCCAATTGCCCTGCCAAGCCTCGAGGAGAATCCCGAGTTGTCCCTCGCAACTAGGCAGGAGCCCTGACGTTGCTGAACAGACACGAGTGTGGAAGGGCCATCCCCGTCGTAACTCGAGAATATACCCCAGGTTCCCACCGCAACTCGAGAAAACCATGAGACTTCCCCCTCGCCGCAAAATGAGGCCCGATACCCTGCACTGCGTGCAGAGCAATTCCGTGTTGCACATCACACATGAAAGGAGCCTTGATTTCCTTGATGGCACTCCAGAGAAACCCCAAGAACACTGTTTCAAGGCTAGAGGGAACCTGAGGTCACTGTAGCAACAAGAAAGAGCTCCGTGGACCAAAAATCAACCCGAAATGAGAGGTTAGGCCCTGGCTTCGACTCCAGAGGAATACCACCTTACCACAAGCACCTCAAGAGGAGGCTTCTCTCAGCTATAGGTATGTGAGTGGGACCCTGAGTTTGCGGGCTCAAGTAGAATGGACACCGCGATGCCCTGACTCGAAATGAGGCCGGATATCCCTGCAGTGACTTGAATGCAGGCTCCTCTTGCATCTCCCAAGACGAAAGGATGTCTGAATCCCCTGTGGAGACCACAGAGAAAGACCTAGTTCTCCACCTCATCGCGACCGGAGGCCTCACATCCTTTGAAAACTCCAGAGGTACGCGGAGATCAGTGCCTCCAAAGGAGACGATGCCTGACTCCTCGTGAAACTTGATAGAAGTCCCAGGATTCCTGTGGCACGTGGAAAGGGACCCTTGGTCTCCCGCCTCAGCTGGAGAGGCGTCCCAATTGCCCTGCTAAGCCTCGAGGAGAATCCCGAGTTGTCCCTTGCAACTAGGCAGGAGTCCTGACGTCGCTGAACAAACAGGTGTGTGGAAGGGCCATCCCCGTCGTAACTCGAGAATATACCCCAGGTTCCAGCCGCAACTCGAGAAAAACCATGAGACTTCCCACTCGCCGCGAGATGAGGCCCGATTCCCCTGCACTGCATGCAGAGCAATTCCGTGTTGCACATCACACATGAAAGGAGCCTTGATTTCCTTGATGGCACTCCAGAGAAACCCCAAGAACACTGTTTCAAGGCTAGAGGGATCCTGAGGTCACTGTAGCAACACGAAAGAGCTCCGTGGACCAAAAATCAACTCGAGATGAGAGGTTAGTCCCTGGCTTCGACTCCAGAGGAATACCACCTTACCACAAGCACCTCAAGAGTAGGCTTCTCTCAGCTCTAGGTATGTGAGAGGGACCCTGAGTTTGCGGCCTCAAGTGGAATGGACACCGCGATGCGCTGACGCGAAATAAGGCCGGATATCCCTGCAGTGACGTGAATGCAGGCTCGTGTTGCATCTCCCAAGACGAAAGGATGTCTGAATCCCCTGTGGAGACCACAGAGAAAGACCTAGTTCCCCACCTCATCGCGACCGGAGGCCTTACATCCTTTGAAAACTCCATAGGTACGCGGAGATCAGTGCCTCCAAAAGAGACGATGCCTGACTCCTCGTGAAACTTGATAGGAGTCCCAGGATTCCTGTGGCACGTGGAAAGGGACACTTGGTCTCCCGCCTCAGCTGGAGAGGCGTCCCAATTGCCCTGCCAAGCCTCGAGGAGAATCCCGAGTTGTCCCTCGCAACTAGGCAGGAGTCCTGACGTTGCTGAACAGACACGAGTGTGGAAGGGCCATCCCCGTCGTAACTCGAGAATATACCCCAGGTTCCCACCGCAACTCGAGAAAACCATGAGACTTCCCCCTCGCCGCAAAATGAGGCCCGATACCCTGCACTGCGTGCAGAGCAATTCCGTGTTGCACATCACACATGAAAGGAGCCTTGATTTCCTTGATGGCACTCCAGAGAAACCCCAAGAACACTGTTTCAAGGCTAGAGGGATCCTGAGGTCACTGTAGCAACAAGAAAGAGCTCCGTGGACCAAAAATCAACTCGAAATGAGAGGTTAGTCCCTGGCTTCGACTCCAGAGGAATACCACCTTACCACAAGCACCTCAAGAGGAGGCTTCTCTCAACTATAGGTATGTGAGAGGGACCCTGAGATTGTGGCCTCAAGTAGAATGGACACCGCGATGCCCTGACTCGAAATAAGGCCGGATATCCCTGCAGTGACTGAATGCAGGCTCGTGTTGCATCTCCCAAGACGAAAGGATGTCTGAATCCCCTGTGAAGACCACAGAGAAAGACCTAGTTCTCCACCTCATCGCGACCGGAGGCCTCACATCCTTTGAAAACTCCAGAGGTACGCGGAGATCAGTGCCTCCAAAGGAGACGATGCCTGACTCCTCGTGAAACTTGATAGAAGTCCCAGGATTCCTGTGGCACGTGGAAAGGGACCCTTGGTCTCCCGCCTCAGCTGGAGAGGCGTCCCAATTGCCCTGCCAAGCCTCGAGGAGAATCCCGAGTTGTCCCTTGCAACTAGGCAGGAGTCCTGACGTCGCTGAACAAACACGTGTGTGGAAGGGCCATCCCCGTCGTAACTCGAGAATATACCCCAGGTTCCCGCCGCAACTCGAGAAAAACCATGAGACTTCCCCCTCGCCACGAGATGAGGCCCGATTCCCCTGCACTGCGTGCAGAGCAATTCCGTGTTGCACATCACACATGAAAGGAGCCTTGATTTCCTTGATGGCACTCCAGAGAAACCCCAAGAAGACTGTTTCAAGGCTAGAGGGATCCTGAGGTCACTGTAGCCACACGAAAGAGCTCCGTGGACCAAAAATCAACTCCAGATGAGAGGTTAGTCCCTGGCTTTGACTCCAGAGGAATACCACCTTGCCACAAGCACCTCAAGAGGAGGCTTCTCTCAGCTCTAGGTATGTGAGAGGGACCCTGATTTTGCGGCCTCAAGTGGAATGGACCCTGCGATGCCCTGACGCGAAATAAGGCCGGGTATCCCTGCAGTGACTTGAATGCAGGCTCGTCTTGCATCTCCCAAGACGAAAGGATGTCTGAATCCCCTGTGAAGACCACAGAGAAAGACCTAGTTCCCCACCTCATCGCGACCGGAGGCCTCACATCCTTTGAAAACTCCAGAGGTACGCGGAAATCAGGGCCTCCAAAGGAGACGATGCCTGACTCCTCGTCAAACTTGATAGGAGTCCCAGGATTCCTGAGGCACGTGGAAAGGGACACTTGGTCCCCTGCCTCAGCTGGAGAGGCGTCACAATTGCCCTGCGAAGCCTCGAGGAGAATCCAGAGTTGTCCCTCGCAACTAGGCAGGAGTCCTGACGTCGCTGAACAAACACGTGGGTGGAAGGGCCATCCCCGTCGTAACTCGAGAATATACCCCAGGTTCCCGCCGCAACTTGCGAAAAACAATGAGACTTCCCCCTCGCCACGAGATGAGGCCCAATTCCCCTGCACTGCATGCAGAGCAATTCTGTATTGCACATCAAACATGAAAGGAGCCTTGATTTCGTTGATGGCACTCCAGAAAAACCCCAAGAACAGTGTTTCAAGGCTAGAGGGATGCTGAGGTCACTGTAGCAACACGAAAGAGCTCCGTGGACCAAAAATCAACTCGCGATGAGAGGTTAGTCCCTGGCTTCGACTCCAGAGGAATACCACCTTACCACAAGCACCTCAAGAGGAGGCTTCTCTCAGCTATAGGTATGTGAGAGGGACCCTGAGTTTGCGGGCTCAAGTAGAATGGACACCGCGATGCCCTGACTCGAAATGAGGCCGGATATCCCTGCAGTGACTTGAATGCAGGCTCCTCTTGCATCTCCCAAGACGAAAGGATGTCTGAATCCCCTGTGGAGACCACAGAGAAAGACCTAGTTCTCCACCTCATCGCGACCGGAGGCCTCACATCCTTTGAAAACTCCAGAGGTACGCGGAGATCAGTGCCTCCAAAGGAGACGATGCCTGACTCCTCGTGAAACTTGATAGAAGTCCCAGGATTCCTGTGGCACGTGGAAAGGGACCCTTGGTCTCCCGCCTCAGCTGGAGAGGCGTCCCAATTGCCCTGCTAAGCCTCGAGGAGAATCCCGAGTTGTCCCTTGCAACTAGGCAGGAGTCCTGACGTCGCTGAACAAACAGGTGTGTGGAAGGGCCATCCCCGTCGTAACTCGAGAATATACCCCAGGTTCCAGCCGCAACTCGAGAAAAACCATGAGACTTCCCACTCGCCGCGAGATGAGGCCCGATTCCCCTGCACTGCATGCAGAGCAATTCCGTGTTGCACATCACACATGAAAGGAGCCTTGATTTCCTTGATGGCACTCCAGAGAAACCCCAAGAACACTGTTTCAAGGCTAGAGGGATCCTGAGGTCACTGTAGCAACACGAAAGAGCTCCGTGGACCAAAAATCAACTCGAGATGAGAGGTTAGTCCCTGGCTTCGACTCCAGAGAAATACCACCTTACCACAAGCACCTCAAGAGTAGGCTTCTCTCAGCTCTAGGTATGTGAGAGGGACCCTGAGTTTGCGGCCTCAAGTGGAATGGACACCGCGATGCGCTGACGCGAAATAAGGCCGGATATCCCTGCAGTGACGTGAATGCAGGCTCGTGTTGCATCTCCCAAGACGAAAGGATGTCTGAATCCCCTGTGGAGACCACAGAGAAAGACCTAGTTCCCCACCTCATCGCGACCGGAGGCCTTACATCCTTTGAAAACTCCATAGGTACGCGGAGATCAGTGCCTCCAAAAGAGACGATGCCTGACTCCTCGTGAAACTTGATAGGAGTCCCAGGATTCCTGTGGCACGTGGAAAGGGACACTTGGTCTCCCGCCTCAGCTGGAGAGGCGTCCCAATTGCCCTGCCAAGCCTCGAGGAGAATCCCGAGTTGTCCCTCGCAACTAGGCAGGAGTCCTGACGTTGCTGAACAGACACGAATGTGGAAGGGCCATCCCCGTCGTAACTCGAGAATATACCCCAGGTTCCCACCGCAACTCGAGAAAACCATGAGACTTCCCCCTCGCCGCAAAATGAGGCCCGATACCCTGCACTGCGTGCAGAGCAATTCCGTGTTGCACATCACACATGAAAGGAGCCTTGATTTCCTTGATGGCACTCCAGAGAAACCCCAAGAACACTGTTTCAAGGCTAGAGGGATCCTGAGGTCACTGTAGCAACAAGAAAGAGCTCCGTGGACCAAAAATCAACTCGAAATGAGAGGTTAGTCCCTGGCTTCGACTCCAGAGGAATACCACCTTACCACAAGCACCTCAAGAGGAGGCTTCTCTCAACTATAGGTATGTGAGAGGGACCCTGAGATTGTGGCCTCAAGTAGAATGGACACCGCGATGCCCTGACTCGAAATAAGGCCGGATATTCCTGCAGTGACTGAATGCAGGCTCGTGTTGCATCTCCCAAGACGAAAGGATGTCTGAATCCCCTGTGAAGACCGCAGAGAAAGACCTAGTTCTCCACCTCATCGCGACCGGAGGCCTCACATCCTTTGAAAACTCCAGAGGTACGCGGAGATCAGTGCCTCCAAAGGAGACGATGCCTGACTCCTCGTGAAACTTGATAGAAGTCCCAGGATTCCTGTGGCACGTGGAAAGGGACCCTTGGTCTCCCGCCTCAGCTGGAGAGGCGTCCCAATTGCCCTGCCAAGCCTCGAGGAGAATCCCGAGTTGTCTCTTGCAACTAGGCAGGAGTCCTGACGTCGCTGAACAAACACGTGTGTGGAAGGGCCATCCCCGTCGTAACTCGAGAATATACCCCAGGTTCCCGCCGCAACTCGAGAAAAACCATGAGACTTCCCACTCGCCGCGAGATGAGGCCCGATTCCCCTGCACTGCGTGCAGAGCAATTCCGTGTTGCACATCACACATGAAAGGAGCCTTGATTTCCTTGATGGCACTCCAGAGAAACCCCAAGAAGACTGTTTCAAGGCTAGAGGGATCCTGAGGTCACTGTAGCCACACGAAAGAGCTCCGTGGACCAAAAATCAACTCCAGATGAGAGGTTAGTCCCTGGCTTCGACTCCAGAGGAATACCACCTTACCACAAGCACCTCAAGAGGAGGCTTCTCTCAGCTCTAGGTATGTGAGAGGGACCCTGATTTTGCGGCCTCAAGTGGAATGGACCCTGCGATGCCCTGACGCGAAATAAGGCCGGGTATCCCTGCAGTGACTTGAATGCAGGCTCGTCTTGCATCTCCCAAGACGAAAGGATGTCTGAATCCCCTGTGAAGACCACAGAGAAAGACCTAGTTCCCCACCTCATCGCGACCGGAGGCCTCACATCCTTTGAAAACTCCAGAGGTACGCGGAAATCAGGGCCTCCAAAGGAGACGATGCCTGACTCCTCGTCAAACTTGATAGGAGTCCCAGGATTCCTGTGGCACGTGGAAAGGGACCCTTGGTCTCCCGGCTCAGCTGGAGAGGCGTCCCAATCGCCCTGCCAAGCCTCGAGGAGAATCCCGAGTTGTCCCTCGCAACTAGGCAGGAGTCCTGACATCGCTGAACAAACACGTGGGTGGAAGGGCCATCCCCGTCGTAACTCGAGAATATACCCCAGGTTCCCGCCGCAACTCGAGAAAACCTTGAGACTTCCCCCTCGCCGCAAAATGAGGCCCGATACCCTGCACTGCGTGCAGAACAATTCCGTGTTGCACATCACACATGAAAGGAGCCTTGATTTCCTTGATGGCACTCCAGAGAAACCCCAAGAACACTGTTTCAAGGCTAGAGGGAAACTGAGGTCACTGTAGCAACAAGAAAGAGCTCGGTGGACCAAAAATCAACTCGAGATGGGAGGTTAGTCCCTGGCTTCGACTCCAGAGGAATACCACCTTACCACAAGCACCTCAAGAGGAGGCTTCTCTCAGCTATAGGTATGTGAGAGGGACCCTGAGTTTGCGGCCTTAAGTAGAATGGACACCGCGATGCCCTGACTCGAAATGAGGCCGGATATCCCTGCAGTGACTTGAATGCAGGCTCCTCTTGCATCTCCCAAGATGAAAGGATGTCTGAATCCCCTGTGGTGACCACAGAAAAAGACCTAGTTCCCAACCTCATCGCGACCGGAGGCCTCACATCCTTTAAAAACTCCAGAGGTACGCGGAGATCAGTGCCTCCAAAGGAGACGATGCCTGACTCCTCGTGAAACCTGATAGGAGTCCCAGGATTCCTTTGGCACGTAGAAAGAGACCCTTGGTCTCCCGCCTCAGCTGGAGAGGCGTCCCAATTGCCCTGCCAAGCCTCGAGGAGAATCCCGAGTTGTCCCTCGCAACTAGGCAGGAGTCCTGACGTCGCTGAACAAACACGTGGCTGGAAGGGCCATCCCCGTCGTAACTCGAGAGTATACCCCAGGTTCCCACCGCAACTCGAGAAAAACCATGAGACTTCCCCCTCGCCGCGAGATGAGGTCCAATTCCCCTGCACTGCATGCAGAGCAATTCCGTGTTGCACATCAAACATGGAAGGAGCCTTGATTTCCTTGATGGCACTCCAGAGAAACCCCAAGAACACTGTTTCAAGGCTAGAGGGATCCTGAGGTCACTGTAGCAACTCGAAAGAGCTCCGTGGACCAAAAAACAACTCGAGATGAGAGGTTAGTCCCTGGCTTCGACTCCAGAGGAATACCACCTTACCACAAGCACCTCAAGAGGAGGTTTCTCTCAGCTCTAGGTATGTGAGAGGGACCCTGATTTTGCGGCCTCAAGTGGAATGGACACTGCGATGCCATGACGCGAAATAAGGCCGGATATCCCTGCAGTGACTTGAGTGAAGGCTCGTCTTGCATCTCCCAAGACGAAAGGATGTCTGAATCCCCTGTGGAGACCACAGAGAAAGACCTAGTTCCCCACCTCATCGCGACCGGAGGCCTCACATTCTTTGAAAACTCCAGAGGTACGCAGAGATCAGTGCCTCCAAAGGAGACGATGCCTGACTCCTCGTGAAACTTGATAGGAGTCCCAGGATTCCTGTGGCACGTGGAAAGGGACCCTTGGTCTCCCGCCTCAGCTGGAGAGGCGTCCCAATTGCCCTGCCAAGCCTCGAGGAGAATCCCGAGTTGTCCCTCGCAACTAGGCAGGAGTCCTGACGTCGCTGAACAAACACGTGTGTGGAAGGGCCATCCCCGTCGTAACTCGAGAATATACCCCAGGTTCCCGCCGCAACTCGAGAAAAACCATGAGACTTCCCACTCGCCGCGAGATGAGGCCCGATTCCCCTGCACTGCGTGCAGAGCAATTCCGTGTTGCACATCACACATGAAAGGAGCCTTGATTTCCTTGATGGCACTCCAGAGAAACCCCAAGAACACTGTTTCAAGGCTAGAGGGATCCTGAGGTCACTGTAGCAACACGAAAGAGCTCCGTGGCCCAAAAATCAACTCGAGATGAGAGGTTAGTCCCTGGCTTCGACTCTAGAGGAATACCACCTTACCACAAGCACCTCAAGAGGAGGCTTCTCTCAGCTCTAGGTATGTGAGAGGGACCCTGAGTTTGCGGCCTCAAGTGGAATGGACACCGCGATGCCCTGACTCGAAATAAGGCCGGATATCCCTGCAGTGACTTGAATGCAGGCGCGTCTTGCATCTCCCAAGACGAAAGGATGTCTGAATCCCCTGTGGAGACCACAGAGAAAGACCTAGTTCCCCACCTCATCGCGACCGGAGGCCTCACATCCTTTGAAAACTCCAGAGGTACGCGGAGATCAGTGCCTCCAAAGGAGACGATGCCTGACTCCTCGTGAAACTTGATAGGAGTCCCAGGATTCCTGTGGCACGGGGAAAGGGACCTTGGTCTCCCGCCTCAGCTGGACAGGCGTCCCAATTGCCCTGCCAAGCCTCGAGGAGAATCCCGAGTTGTCCCTCGCAACTAGGCAGGAGTCCTGACGTCGCTGAACAAACACGTGGGTGGAAGGGCCATCTCCGTCGTAACTCGAGAATATACCCCAGGTTCCCACCGCATCTCGAGAAAACCATGAGACTTCCCCCTCGCCGCAAAATGAGGCCCGATACCCTGCACTGCGTGCAGAGCAATTCCGTGTTGCACATCACACATGAAAGGAGCCTTGATTTCCTTGATGGCACTCCAGAGAAACCCCAAGAACACTGTTTCAAGGCTAGAGGGAACCTGAGGTCACTGTAGCAACAAGAAAGAGCTCCGTGGACCAAAAATCAACCCGAAATGAGAGGTTAGGCCCTGGCTTCGACTCCAGAGGAATACCACCTTACCACAAGCACCTCAAGAGGAGGCTTCTCTCAGCTATAGGTATGTGAGAGGGACCCTGAGTTTGCGGCCTCAAGTAGAATGGACACCGCGATGCCCTGACTCGAAATAAGGCCGGATATCCCTGCAGTGACTTGAATGCAGGCTCCTCTTGCATCTCCCAAGACGAAAGGATGTCTGAAACCCCTGTGGAGACCACAGAGAAAGACCTAGTTCTCCACCTCATCGCGACCGGAGGCCTCACATCCTTTGAAAACTCCAGAGGTACGCGGAGATCAGTGCCTCCAAAGGAGACGATGCCTGACTCCTCGTGAAACTTGATAGAAGTCCCAGGATTCCTGTGGCAGGTGGAAAGGGAGCCTTGGTCTCCCGCCTCAGCTGGAGAGGCGTCCCAATTGCCCTGCTAAGCCTCGAGGAGAATCCCGAGTTGTCCCTTGCAACTAGGCAGGAGTCCTGACGTCGCTGAACAAACAGGTGTGTGGAACGGCCATCCCCGTCGTAACTCGAGAATATACCCCAGGTTCCAGCCGCAACTCGAGAAAAACCATGAGACTTCCCACTCGCCACGAGATGAGGCCCGATTCCCCTGCACTGCATGCAGAGCAATTCCGTGTTGCACATCACACATGAAAGGAGCCTTGATTTCCTTGATGGCACTCCAGAGAAACCCCAAGAACACTGTTTCAAGGCTAGAGGGATCCTGAGGTCACTGTAGCAACACGAAAGAGCTCCGTGGACCAAAAATCAACTCGAGATGAGAGGTTAGTCCCTGGCTTCGACTCCAGAGGAATACCACCTTACCACAAGCACCTCAAGAGTAGGCTTCTCTCAGCTCTAGGTATGTGAGAGGGACCCTGAGTTTGCAGCCTCAAGTGGAATGGACACCGCGATGCGCTGACGCGAAATAAGGCCGGATATCCCTGCAGTGACGTGAATGCAGGCTCGTGTTGCATCTCCCAAGACGAAAGGATGTCTGAATCCCCTGTGGAGACCACAGAGAAAGACCTAGTTCCCCACCTCATCGCGACCGGAGGCCTCACATCCTTTGAAAACTCCAGAGGTACACGGAGATCAGTGCCTCCAAAGGAGACGATGCCTGACTCCTCGTGAAACTTGATAGGAGTCCCAGGATTCCTGTGGCACGTGGAAAGGGACACTTGGTCTCCCGCCTCAGCTGGAGAGGCGTCCCAATTGCCCTGCCAAGCCTCGAGGAGAATCCCGAGTTTTCCCTCACAACTAGGCAGGAGTCCTGACGTCGCTGAACAGACACGAGTGTGGAAGGGCCATCCCCGTCGTAACTCGAGAATATACCCCAGGTTCCCACAGCAACTCGAGAAAACCATGAGACTTCCCCCTCGCCGCAAAATGAGGCCCGATACCCTGCACTGCGTGCAGAGCAATTCCGTGTTGCACATCACACATGAAAGGAGCCTTGATTTCCTTGATGGCACTCCAGAGAAACCCCAAGAACACTGTTTCAAGGCTAGAGGGATCCTGAGGTCACTGTAGCAACATGAAAGAGCTCCGTGGACCAGAAATCAACTCGAGATGAGAGGTTAGTCCCTGGCTTCGACTCCAGTGGAATACCACCTTAGTGCAAGCACCTCAAGAGGAGGCTTCTCTCAGCTCTAGCTATGTGAGAGGGACCCTGATTTTGCGGCCTCAAGTGGAATGGACACCGCGATGCCCTGACTCGAAATAAGGCCGGATATCCCTGCAGTGACTTGAGTGCAGGCTCGTCTTGCATTTCACAAGATGAAACGATGTCTGAATCCCCTGTGGAGACCACAGAGAAAGACCTAGTTCCCCACCTCATCGCGACCGGAGGCCTCACATCCTTTGAAAACTTCAGAGGTACGCGGAGATCAGTGCCTCCAAAGGAGACGATGCCTGACTCTTCGTCAAACTTGATAGGAGTCCCAGGATTCCTGTGGCACGTGGAAAGGGACACTTGGCCTCCCGCCTCAGCTGGAGAGGCGTCCCAATTGCCCTGCCAAGCCTCGAGGAGAATCCCGAGTTATCCCTCGCAACTAGGCAGGAGTCCTGACGTCGCTGAACAAACACGTGGGTGGAAGGGCCATCCCTGTCGTAACTCGAGAATATACCCCATGTTCCCGCCGCAACTCGAGAAAAACCATGAGACTTCCCCCTCGCCGCGAGATGAGGCCCGATTCCCCTGCACTTTGTACAGAGCAATTCCGTGTTGCACATCACACATGAAAGGAGCCTTGATTTCCTTGATGGCACTCCAGAGAAACCCCAAGAACACTGTTTCAAGGCTAGAGGTATCCTGAGGTCACTGTAGCAACATGAAAGAGCTCCGAGGACCAAAAATCAACTCGAGATGAAATGTTAGTCCGTGGCTTCGACTCCAGAGGAATACCGCCTTACCACAAGCACCTCAAGAGGAGGCTTCTCTCAGCTCTAGGTATGTGAGAGGGACCCTGAGTTTGCGGCCTCAAGTGGAATGGACACTGCGATGCCCTGACTCGAAATAAGGCCGGATATCCCTGCAGTGACTTGAATGCAGGCTCGTCTTGCATCTCCCAAGACGAAAGGATGTCTGAATCCCCTGTGGAGACCACAGAGAAAGACCTAGTTCCCCACCTCATCGCGACCGGAGGCCTCACATCCTTTGAAAACTCCAGAGGTACGTGGAGATCAGTGCCTCCAAAGGAGACGATGCCTGACTCCTCGTGAAACTTGATAGGAGTTCCAGGATTCCTGTGGCACGTGGAAAGGGACACTTGGTCTCCCGCCTCAGCTGGAGAGGCGTCCCAATTGCCCTGCCAAGCCTCGAGGAGAATCCCGAGTTGTCCCTCGCAACTAGGCAGGAGTCCTGCCGTCGCGGAACAAACACGTGGGTGAAGGGCCATCCCCGTCGTAACTCGAGAATATACCCCAGGTTCCCGCCGCAACTCGAGAAAAACCATGAGACTTCCCCCTCGCCGCGAGATGAGGCCCGATTCCCCTGCACTACATGCAGAGCAATTCCGTGTTGCACATCACACATGGAAGGAGCCTTGATTTCCTTGATGGCACTCCAGAGAAACCCCAAGAACACTGTTTCAAGGCTAGAGGGATCCTGAGGTCACTGTGGCAACACGAAAGAGCTCCGTGGACCAAGAATCAACTCGGGATGAGAGGTTAGTCCCTGGCTTCGACTCCAGAGGAATACCACATTCCCACAAGCACCTCAAGAGGAGGCTTCTCTCAGCTCTAGGTATGTGAGAGGGACCCTGATTTTGCGGCCTCAAGTGGAATGGACACTGCGAATCCCTGACGCGAAATAAGGCCGGATATCCCTGCAGTGACTTTAATGCAGGCTCGTCTTGCATCTCCCAAGACGAAAGGATGTCTGAATCCCCTGTGGAGACCACAGAGAAAGACCTAGTTCCCCACCTCATCGCGACCGGAGGCCTCACATCCTTTGAAAACTCCATAGGTACGCGGAGATCAGTGCCTCCAAAAGAGACGATGCCTGACTCCTCGTGAAACTTGATAGGAGTCCCAGGATTCCTGTGGCACGTAGAAAGGGACACTTGGTCTCCCGCCTCAGCTGGAGAGGCGTCCCAATTGCCCTGCCAAGCCTCGAGGAGAATCCCGAGTTGTCCCTCGCAACTAGGCAGGAGCCCTGACGTTGCTGAACAGACACGAGTGTGGAAGGGCCATCCCCGTCGTAACTCGAGAATATACCCCAGGTTCCCACCGCAACTCGAGAAAACCATGAGACTTCCCCCTCGCCGCAAAATGAGGCCCGATACCCTGCACTGCGTGCAGAGCAATTCCGTGTTGCACATCACACATGAAAGGAGCCTTGATTTCCTTGATGGCACTCCAGAGAAACCCCAAGAACACTGTTTCAAGGCTAGAGGGAACCTGAGGTCACTGTAGCAACAAGAAAGAGCTCCGTGGACCAAAAATCAACCCGAAATGAGAGGTTAGGCCCTGGCTTCGACTCCAGAGGAATACCACCTTACCACAAGCACCTCAAGAGGAGGCTTCTCTCAGCTATAGGTATGTGAGAGGGACCCTGAGTTTGCGGGCTCAAGTAGAATGGACACCGCGATGCCCTGACTCGAAATGAGGCCGGATATCCCTGCAGTGACTTGAATGCAGGCTCCTCTTGCATCTCCCAAGACGAAAGGATGTCTGAATCCCCTGTGGAGACCACAGAGAAAGACCTAGTTCTCCACCTCATCGCGACCGGAGGCCTCACATCCTTTGAAAACTCCAGAGGTACGCGGAGATCAGTGCCTCCAAAGGAGACGATGCCTGACTCCTCGTGAAACTTGATAGAAGTCCCAGGATTCCTGTGGCACGTGGAAAGGGACCCTTGGTCTCCCGCCTCAGCTGGAGAGGCGTCCCAATTGCCCTGCTAAGCCTCGAGGAGAATCCCGAGTTGTCCCTTGCAACTAGGCAGGAGTCCTGACGTCGCTGAACAAACAGGTGTGTGGAAGGGCCATCCCCGTCGTAACTCGAGAATATACCCCAGGTTCCAGCCGCAACTCGAGAAAAACCATGAGACTTCCCACTCGCCACGAGATGAGGCCCGATTCCCCTGCACTGCATGCAGAGCAATTCCGTGTTGCACATCACACATGAAAGGAGCCTTGATTTCCTTGATGGCACTCCAGAGAAACCCCAAGAACACTGTTTCAAGGCTAGAGGGATCCTGAGGTCACTGTAGCAACACGAAAGAGCTCCGTGGACCAAAAATCAACTCGAGATGAGAGGTTAGTCCCTGGCTTCGACTCCAGAGGAATACCACCTTACCACAAGCACCTCAAGAGTAGGCTTCTCTCAGCTCTAGGTATGTGAGAGGGACCCTGAGTTTGCAGCCTCAAGTGGAATGGACACCGCGATGCGCTGACGCGAAATAAGGCCGGATATCCCTGCAGTGACGTGAATGCAGGCTCGTGTTGCATCTCCCAAGACGAAAGGATGTCTGAATCCCCTGTGGAGACCACAGAGAAAGACCTAGTTCCCCACCTCATCGCGACCGGAGGCCTCACATCCTTTGAAAACTCCAGAGGTACACGGAGATCAGTGCCTCCAAAGGAGACGATGCCTGACTCCTCGTGAAACTTGATAGGAGTCCCAGGATTCCTGTGGCACGTGGAAAGGGACACTTGGTCTCCCGCCTCAGCTGGAGAGGCGTCCCAATTGCCCTGCCAAGCCTCGAGGAGAATCCCGAGTTTTCCCTCACAACTAGGCAGGAGTCCTGACGTCGCTGAACAGACACGAGTGTGGAAGGGCCATCCCCGTCGTAACTCGAGAATATACCCCAGGTTCCCACAGCAACTCGAGAAAACCATGAGACTTCCCCCTCGCCGCAAAATGAGGCCCGATACCCTGCACTGCGTGCAGAGCAATTCCGTGTTGCACATCACACATGAAAGGAGCCTTGATTTCCTTGATGGCACTCCAGAGAAACCCCAAGAACACTGTTTCAAGGCTAGAGGGATCCTGAGGTCACTGTAGCAACATGAAAGAGCTCCGTGGACCAGAAATCAACTCGAGATGAGAGGTTAGTCCCTGGCTTCGACTCCAGTGGAATACCACCTTAGTGCAAGCACCTCAAGAGGAGGCTTCTCTCAGCTCTAGCTATGTGAGAGGGACCCTGATTTTGCGGCCTCAAGTGGAATGGACACCGCGATGCCCTGACTCGAAATAAGGCCGGATATCCCTGCAGTGACTTGAGTGCAGGCTCGTCTTGCATTTCACAAGATGAAACGATGTCTGAATCCCCTGTGGAGACCACAGAGAAAGACCTAGTTCCCCACCTCATCGCGACCGGAGGCCTCACATCCTTTGAAAACTTCAGAGGTACGCGGAGATCAGTGCCTCCAAAGGAGACGATGCCTGACTCTTCGTCAAACTTGATAGGAGTCCCAGGATTCCTGTGGCACGTGGAAAGGGACACTTGGCCTCCCGCCTCAGCTGGAGAGGCGTCCCAATTGCCCTGCCAAGCCTCGAGGAGAATCCCGAGTTATCCCTCGCAACTAGGCAGGAGTCCTGACGTCGCTGAACAAACACGTGGGTGGAAGGGCCATCCCTGTCGTAACTCGAGAATATACCCCATGTTCCCGCCGCAACTCGAGAAAAACCATGAGACTTCCCCCTCGCCGCGAGATGAGGCCCGATTCCCCTGCACTTTGTACAGAGCAATTCCGTGTTGCACATCACACATGAAAGGAGCCTTGATTTCCTTGATGGCACTCCAGAGAAACCCCAAGAACACTGTTTCAAGGCTAGAGGTATCCTGAGGTCACTGTAGCAACATGAAAGAGCTCCGAGGACCAAAAATCAACTCGAGATGAAATGTTAGTCCGTGGCTTCGACTCCAGAGGAATACCGCCTTACCACAAGCACCTCAAGAGGAGGCTTCTCTCAGCTCTAGGTATGTGAGAGGGACCCTGAGTTTGCGGCCTCAAGTGGAATGGACACTGCGATGCCCTGACTCGAAATAAGGCCGGATATCCCTGCAGTGACTTGAATGCAGGCTCGTCTTGCATCTCCCAAGACGAAAGGATGTCTGAATCCCCTGTGGAGACCACAGAGAAAGACCTAGTTCCCCACCTCATCGCGACCGGAGGCCTCACATCCTTTGAAAACTCCAGAGGTACGTGGAGATCAGTGCCTCCAAAGGAGACGATGCCTGACTCCTCGTGAAACTTGATAGGAGTTCCAGGATTCCTGTGGCACGTGGAAAGGGACACTTGGTCTCCCGCCTCAGCTGGAGAGGCGTCCCAATTGCCCTGCCAAGCCTCGAGGAGAATCCCGAGTTGTCCCTCGCAACTAGGCAGGAGTCCTGCCGTCGCGGAACAAACACGTGGGTGAAGGGCCATCCCCGTCGTAACTCGAGAATATACCCCAGGTTCCCGCCGCAACTCGAGAAAAACCATGAGACTTCCCCCTCGCCGCGAGATGAGGCCCGATTCCCCTGCACTACATGCAGAGCAATTCCGTGTTGCACATCACACATGGAAGGAGCCTTGATTTCCTTGATGGCACTCCAGAGAAACCCCAAGAACACTGTTTCAAGGCTAGAGGGATCCTGAGGTCACTGTGGCAACACGAAAGAGCTCCGTGGACCAAGAATCAACTCGGGATGAGAGGTTAGTCCCTGGCTTCGACTCCAGAGGAATACCACATTCCCACAAGCACCTCAAGAGGAGGCTTCTCTCAGCTCTAGGTATGTGAGAGGGACCCTGATTTTGCGGCCTCAAGTGGAATGGACACTGCGAATCCCTGACGCGAAATAAGGCCGGATATCCCTGCAGTGACTTTAATGCAGGCTCGTCTTGCATCTCCCAAGACGAAAGGATGTCTGAATCCCCTGTGGAGACCACAGAGAAAGACCTAGTTCCCCACCTCATCGCGACCGGAGGCCTCACATCCTTTGAAAACTCCATAGGTACGCGGAGATCAGTGCCTCCAAAAGAGACGATGCCTGACTCCTCGTGAAACTTGATAGGAGTCCCAGGATTCCTGTGGCACGTAGAAAGGGACACTTGGTCTCCCGCCTCAGCTGGAGAGGCGTCCCAATTGCCCTGCCAAGCCTCGAGGAGAATCCCGAGTTGTCCCTCGCAACTAGGCAGGAGCCCTGACGTTGCTGAACAGACACGAGTGTGGAAGGGCCATCCCCGTCGTAACTCGAGAATATACCCCAGGTTCCCACCGCAACTCGAGAAAACCATGAGACTTCCCCCTCGCCGCAAAATGAGGCCCGATACCCTGCACTGCGTGCAGAGCAATTCCGTGTTGCACATCACACATGAAAGGAGCCTTGATTTCCTTGATGGCACTCCAGAGAAACCCCAAGAACACTGTTTCAAGGCTAGAGGGAACCTGAGGTCACTGTAGCAACAAGAAAGAGCTCCGTGGACCAAAAATCAACCCGAAATGAGAGGTTAGGCCCTGGCTTCGACTCCAGAGGAATACCACCTTACCACAAGCACCTCAAGAGGAGGCTTCTCTCAGCTATAGGTATGTGAGAGGGACCCTGAGTTTGCGGGCTCAAGTAGAATGGACACCGCGATGCCCTGACTCGAAATGAGGCCGGATATCCCTGCAGTGACTTGAATGCAGGCTCCTCTTGCATCTCCCAAGACGAAAGGATGTCTGAATCCCCTGTGGAGACCACAGAGAAAGACCTAGTTCTCCACCTCATCGCGACCGGAGGCCTCACATCCTTTGAAAACTCCAGAGGTACGCGGAGATCAGTGCCTCCAAAGGAGACGATGCCTGACTCCTCGTGAAACTTGATAGAAGTCCCAGGATTCCTGTGGCACGTGGAAAGGGACCCTTGGTCTCCCGCCTCAGCTGGAGAGGCGTCCCAATTGCCCTGCTAAGCCTCGAGGAGAATCCCGAGTTGTCCCTTGCAACTAGGCAGGAGTCCTGACGTCGCTGAACAAACAGGTGTGTGGAAGGGCCATCCCCGTCGTAACTCGAGAATATACCCCAGGTTCCAGCCGCAACTCGAGAAAAACCATGAGACTTCCCACTCGCCGCGAGATGAGGCCCGATTCCCCTGCACTGCATGCAGAGCAATTCCGTGTTGCACATCACACATGAAAGGAGCCTTGATTTCCTTGATGGCACTCCAGAGAAACCCCAAGAACACTGTTTCAAGGCTAGAGGGATCCTGAGGTCACTGTAGCAACACGAAAGAGCTCCGTGGACCAAAAATCAACTCGAGATGAGAGGTTAGTCCCTGGCTTCGACTCCAGAGGAATACCACCTTACCACAAGCACCTCAAGAGTAGGCTTCTCTCAGCTCTAGGTATGTGAGAGGGACCCTGAGTTTGCGGCCTCAAGTGGAATGGACACCGCGATGCGCTGACGCGAAATAAGGCCGGATATCCCTGCAGTGACGTGAATGCAGGCTCGTGTTGCATCTCCCAAGACGAAAGGATGTCTGAATCCCCTGTGGAGACCACAGAGAAAGACCTAGTTCCCCACCTCATCGCGACCGGAGGCCTTACATCCTTTGAAAACTCCATAGGTACGCGGAGATCAGTGCCTCCAAAAGAGACGATGCCTGACTCCTCGTGAAACTTGATAGGAGTCCCAGGATTCCTGTGGCACGTGGAAAGGGACACTTGGTCTCCCGCCTCAGCTGGAGAGGCGTCCCAATTGCCCTGCCAAGCCTCGAGGAGAATCCCGAGTTGTCCCTCGCAACTAGGCAGGAGTCCTGACGTTGCTGAACAGACACGAGTGTGGAAGGGCCATCCCCGTCGTAACTCGAGAATATACCCCAGGTTCCCACCGCAACTCGAGAAAACCATGAGACTTCCCCCTCGCCGCAAAATGAGGCCCGATACCCTGCACTGCGTGCAGAGCAATTCCGTGTTGCACATCACACATGAAAGGAGCCTTGATTTCCTTGATGGCACTCCAGAGAAACCCCAAGAACACTGTTTCAAGGCTAGAGGGATCCTGAGGTCACTGTAGCAACAAGAAAGAGCTCCGTGGACCAAAAATCAACTCGAAATGAGAGGTTAGTCCCTGGCTTCGACTCCAGAGGAATACCACCTTACCACAAGCACCTCAAGAGGAGGCTTCTCTCAACTATAGGTATGTGAGAGGGACCCTGAGATTGTGGCCTCAAGTAGAATGGACACCGCGATGCCCTGACTCGAAATAAGGCCGGATATCCCTGCAGTGACTGAATGCAGGCTCGTGTTGCATCTCCCAAGACGAAAGGATGTCTGAATCCCCTGTGAAGACCACAGAGAAAGACCTAGTTCTCCACCTCATCGCGACCGGAGGCCTCACATCCTTTGAAAACTCCAGAGGTACGCGGAGATCAGTGCCTCCAAAGGAGACGATGCCTGACTCCTCGTGAAACTTGATAGAAGTCCCAGGATTCCTGTGGCACGTGGAAAGGGACCCTTGGTCTCCCGCCTCAGCTGGAGAGGCGTCCCAATTGCCCTGCCAAGCCTCGAGGAGAATCCCGAGTTGTCCCTTGCAACTAGGCAGGAGTCCTGACGTCGCTGAACAAACACGTGTGTGGAAGGGCCATCCCCGTCGTAACTCGAGAATATACCCCAGGTTCCCGCCGCAACTCGAGAAAAACCATGAGACTTCCCACTCGCCGCGAGATGAGGCCCGATTCCCCTGCACTGCGTGCAGAGCAATTCCGTGTTGCACATCACACATGAAAGGAGCCTTGATTTCCTTGATGGCACTCCAGAGAAACCCCAAGAAGACTGTTTCAAGGCTAGAGGGATCCTGAGGTCACTGTAGCCACACGAAAGAGCTCCGTGGACCAAAAATCAACTCCAGATGAGAGGTTAGTCCCTGGCTTTGACTCCAGAGGAATACCACCTTGCCACAAGCACCTCAAGAGGAGGCTTCTCTCAGCTCTAGGTATGTGAGAGGGACCCTGATTTTGCGGCCTCAAGTGGAATGGACCCTGCGATGCCCTGACGCGAAATAAGGCCGGGTATCCCTGCAGTGACTTGAATGCAGGCTCGTCTTGCATCTCCCAAGACGAAAGGATGTCTGAATCCCCTGTGAAGACCACAGAGAAAGACCTAGTTCCCCACCTCATCGCGACCGGAGGCCTCACATCCTTTGAAAACTCCAGAGGTACGCGGAAATCAGGGCCTCCAAAGGAGACGATGCCTGACTCCTCGTCAAACTTGATAGGAGTCCCAGGATTCCTGAGGCACGTGGAAAGGGACACTTGGTCCCCTGCCTCAGCTGGAGAGGCGTCACAATTGCCCTGCGAAGCCTCGAGGAGAATCCAGAGTTGTCCCTCGCAACTAGGCAGGAGTCCTGACGTCGCTGAACAAACACGTGGGTGGAAGGGCCATCCCCGTCGTAACTCGAGAATATACCCCAGGTTCCCGCCGCAACTTGCGAAAAACAATGAGACTTCCCCCTCGCCACGAGATGAGGCCCAATTCCCCTGCACTGCATGCAGAGCAATTCTGTATTGCACATCAAACATGAAAGGAGCCTTGATTTCGTTGATGGCACTCCAGAAAAACCCCAAGAACAGTGTTTCAAGGCTAGAGGGATGCTGAGGTCACTGTAGCAACACGAAAGAGCTCCGTGGACCAAAAATCAACTCGCGATGAGAGGTTAGTCCCTGGCTTCGACTCCAGAGGAATACCACCTTACCACAAGCACCTCAAGAGGAGGCTTCTCTCAGCTATAGGTATGTGAGAGGGACCCTGAGTTTGCGGGCTCAAGTAGAATGGACACCGCGATGCCCTGACTCGAAATGAGGCCGGATATCCCTGCAGTGACTTGAATGCAGGCTCCTCTTGCATCTCCCAAGACGAAAGGATGTCTGAATCCCCTGTGGAGACCACAGAGAAAGACCTAGTTCTCCACCTCATCGCGACCGGAGGCCTCACATCCTTTGAAAACTCCAGAGGTACGCGGAGATCAGTGCCTCCAAAGGAGACGATGCCTGACTCCTCGTGAAAATTGATAGAAGTCCCAGGATTCCTGTGGCACGTGGAAAGGGACCCTTGGTCTCCCGCCTCAGCTGGAGAGGCGTCCCAATTGCCCTGCTAAGCCTCGAGGAGAATCCCGAGTTGTCCCTTGCAACTAGGCAGGAGTCCTGACGTCGCTGAACAAACAGGTGTGTGAAAGGGCCATCCCCGTCGTAACTCGAGAATATACCCCAGGTTCCAGCCGCAACTCGAGAAAAACCATGAGACTTCCCACTCGCCGCGAGATGATGCCCGATTCCCCTGCACTGCATGCAGAGCAATTCCGTGTTGCACATCACACATGAAAGGAGCCTTGATTTCCTTGATGGCACTCCAGAGAAACCCCAAGAACACTGTTTCAAGGCTAGAGGGATCCTGAGGTCACTGTAGCAACACGAAAGAGCTCCGTGGACCAAAAATCAACTCGAGATGAGAGGTTAGTCCCTGGCTTCGACTCCAGAGAAATACCACCTTACCACAAGCACCTCAAGAGTAGGCTTCTCTCAGCTCTAGGTATGTGAGAGGGACCCTGAGTTTGCGGCCTCAAGTGGAATGGACACCGCGATGCGCTGACGCGAAATAAGGCCGGATATCCCTGCAGTGACGTGAATGCAGGCTCGTGTTGCATCTCCCAAGACGAAAGGATGTCTGAATCCCCTGTGGAGACCACAGAGAAAGACCTAGTTCCCCACCTCATCGCGAGCGGAGGCCTTACATCCTTTGAAAACTCCATAGGTACGCGGAGATCAGTGCCTCCAAAAGAGACGATGCCTGACTCCTCGTGAAACTTGATAGGAGTCCCAGGATTCCTGTGGCACGTGGAAAGGGACACTTGGTCTCCCGCCTCAGCTGGAGAGGCGTCCCAATTGCCCTGCCAAGCCTCGAGGAGAATCCCGAGTTGTCCCTCGCAACTAGGCAGGAGTCCTGACGTTGCTGAACAGACACGAATGTGGAAGGGCCATCCCCGTCGTAACTCGAGAATATACCCCAGGTTCCCACCGCAACTCGAGAAAACCATGAGACTTCCCCCTCGCCGCAAAATGAGGCCCGATACCCTGCACTGCGTGCAGAGCAATTCCGTGTTGCACATCACACATGAAAGGAGCCTTGATTTCCTTGATGGCACTCCAGAGAAACCCCAAGAACACTGTTTCAAGGCTAGAGGGATCCTGAGGTCACTGTAGCAACAAGAAAGAGCTCCGTGGACCAAAAATCAACTCGAAATGAGAGGTTAGTACCTGGCTTCGACTCCAGAGGAATACCACCTTACCACAAGCACCTCAAGAGGAGGCTTCTCTCAACTATAGGTATGTGAGAGGGACCCTGAGATTGTGGCCTCAAGTAGAATGGACACCGCGATGCCCTGACTCGAAATAAGGCCGGATATTCCTGCAGTGACTGAATGCAGGCTCGTGTTGCATCTCCCAAGACGAAAGGATGTCTGAATCCCCTGTGAAGACCGCAGAGAAAGACCTAGTTCTCCACCTCATCGCGACCGGAGGCCTCACATCCTTTGAAAACTCCAGAGGTACGCGGAGATCAGTGCCTCCAAAGGAGACGATGCCTGACTCCTCGTGAAACTTGATAGAAGTCCCAGGATTCCTGTGGCACGTGGAAAGGGACCCTTGGTCTCCCGCCTCAGCTGGAGAGGCGTCCCAATTGCCCTGCCAAGCCTCGAGGAGAATCCCGAGTTGTCTCTTGCAACTAGGCAGGAGTCCTGACGTCGCTGAACAAACACGTGTGTGGAAGGGCCATCCCCGTCGTAACTCGAGAATATACCCCAGGTTCCCGCCGCAACTCGAGAAAAACCATGAGACTTCCCACTCGCCGCGAGATGAGGCCCGATTCCCCTGCACTGCGTGCAGAGCAATTCCGTGTTGCACATCACACATGAAAGGAGCCTTGATTTCCTTGATGGCACTCCAGAGAAACCCCAAGAAGACTGTTTCAAGGCTAGAGGGATCCTGAGGTCACTGTAGCCACACGAAAGAGCTCCGTGGACCAAAAATCAACTCCAGATGAGAGGTTAGTCCCTGGCTTCGACTCCAGAGGAATACCACCTTACCACAAGCACCTCAAGAGGAGGCTTCTCTCAGCTCTAGGTATGTGAGAGGGACCCTGATTTTGCGGCCTCAAGTGGAATGGACCCTGCGATGCCCTGACGCGAAATAAGGCCGGGTATCCCTGCAGTGACTTGAATGCAGGCTCGTCTTGCATCTCCCAAGACGAAAGGATGTCTGAATCCCCTGTGAAGACCACAGAGAAAGACCTAGTTCCCCACCTCATCGCGACCGGAGGCCTCACATCCTTTGAAAACTCCAGAGGTACGCGGAAATCAGGGCCTCCAAAGGAGACGATGCCTGACTCCTCGTCAAACTTGATAGGAGTCCCAGGATTCCTGAGGCACGTGGAAAGGGACACTTGGTCCCCTGCCTCAGCTGGAGAGGCGTCACAATTGCCCTGCGAAGCCTCGAGGAGAATCCAGAGTTGTCCCTCGCAACTAGGCAGGAGTCCTGACGTCGCTGAACAAACACGTGGGTGGAAGGGCCATCCCCGTCGTAACTCGAGAATATACCCCAGGTTCCCGCCGCAACTTGCGAAAAACAATGAGACTTCCCCCTCGCCACGAGATGAGGCCCAATTCCCCTGCACTGCATGCAGAGCAATTCTGTATTGCACATCAAACATGAAAGGAGCCTTGATTTCGTTGATGGCACTCCAGAAAAACCCCAAGAACAGTGTTTCAAGGCTAGAGGGATGCTGAGGTCACTGTAGCAACACGAAAGAGCTCCGTGGACCAAAAATCAACTCGCGATGAGAGGTTAGTCCCTGGCTTCGACTCCAGAGGAATACCACCTTACCACAAGCACCTCAAGAGGAGGCTTCTCTCAGCTCTAGGTATGTGAGAGGGACCCTGATTTTGCGGCCTCAAGTGGAATGGACACTGCGATGCCCTGACGCGAAATAAGGCCGGATATCCCTGCAGTGACTTGAATGCAGGCTCGTCTTGCATCTCCCAAGACGAAAGCATGTCTGAATCCCCTGTGGAGACCACAGAGAAAGACCTAGTTCCGCACCTCATCGCGACCGGAGGACTCACATCCTTTGAAAACTTCAGAGGTACACGGAGATCAGTGCCTCCAAAGGAGACGATGCCTGACTCCTCCTGAAACTTGATAGGAGTCCCAGGATTCCTGTGGCATGTGGAAAGGGATCCTTGGTCTCCCGCCTCAGCTGGAGAGGCGTCCCAATTGCCCTGCCAAGCCTCGAGGAGAATCCCGAGTTGTCCCTCGCAACTAGGCAGGAGTCCTGACGTCGCTGAACAAACACGTGTGTGGAAGGGCCATCCCCGTCGTAACTCGAGAATATACCCCAAGTTCCCGCCGCAACTCGAGAAAAACCATGAGACTTCCCCCTCGCCACGAGATGAGGCCCGATTCCCCTGCACTGCGTGCAGAGCAATTCCGTGTTGCACATCTCACATGAAAGGAGCCTTGATTTCCTTGATGGCACTCCAGAGAAACCCCAAGAACACTGTTTCAAGGCTAGAGGGATCCTGAGGTCACTGTAGCAACAAGAAAGAGCTCCGTGGACCAAAAATCAACTCGAGATGAGAGGTTAATCCCTGGCTTCGACTCCAGAGGAATACGACCTTACCACAAGCACCTCAAGAGGAGGCTTCTCTCAGCTCTAGGTATGTGAGCGGGACCCTGATTTTGTGACCTCAAGTGGAATGGACACTGCGATGCCCTGACGCAAAATAAGGCCGGATATCCCTGCAGTGACTTGAATGCAGGCGCGTCTTGCATCTCCCAAGATGAAAGGATGTCTGAATCCCCTGTGGAGACCACAGAGAAAGACCTAGTTCCCCACCTCATCGCGACCGGAGGCCTCACATCCTTTGAAAACTCCAGAGGTACGCGGAGATCAGTGCCTCCAAAGGAGAAGATGCCTGACTCCTCGTGAAACTTGATAGGAGTCCCAGGATTCCTGTGGCACGTGGAAAGGGACCCTTGGTCTCCCGCCTCAGCTGGAGAGGCGTCCCAATTGCCCTGCCAAGCCTCGAGGAGAATCCCGAGTTGTCCCTCGCAACTAGGCAGGAGTCATGACGTCGCTGAACAAACACGTGGGTGGAAGGGCCATCTCCGTCGTAACTCGAGAATATACCCCAGGTTCCCACCGCAACTAGAGAAAACCATGAGACTTCCCCCTCGCCGCAAAATGAGGCCCGATTCCCCTGCACTGCGTGCAGAGCAATTCCGTGTTGCACATCACACATGAAAGGAGCCTTGATTTCCTTGATGGCACTCCAGAGAAACCCCAAGAACACTGTTTCAAGGCTAGAGGGAACCTGAGGTCACTGTAGCAAAAAGAAAGAGCTCCGTGGTCCAAAAATCAACTCGAAATGAGAGGTTAGTCCCTGGCTTCGACTCCAGAGGAATACCACCTTACCACAAGCACCTCAAGAGGAGGCTTCTCTCAGCAATAGGTATGTGAGAGGGACCCTGAGTTTGCAGGCTCAAGTAGAATGGACACCGCGATGCCCTGACTCGAAATAAAGCCGGATATCCCTGCAGTGACTTGAATGCAGGCTCGTGTTGCATCTCCCAAGACGAAAGGATGTCTGAATCCCCTGTGGAGACCACAGAGAAAGACCTAGTTCTCCACCTCATCGCGACCGGAGGCCTCACATCCTTTGAAAATTCCAGAGGTACGGGGAGATCAGTGCCTCCAAAGGAGACGATGCCTGACGCCTCGTGAAACTTGATAGAAGTCCCAGGATTCCTGTGGCACGTGGAAAGGGACCCTTGGTCTCCCGCCTCAGCTGGAGAGGCGTCCCAATTGCCCTGCTAAGCCTCGAGGAGAATCCCGAGTTGTCCCTTGCAACTAGGCAGGAGTCCTGACGTCGCTGAACAAACACGTGTGTGGAAGGGCCATCCCCGTCGTAACTCGAGAATATACCCCAGGTTCCAGCCGCAACTCGAGAAAAACCATGAGACTTCCCACTCGCCGCGAGATGAGGCCCGATTCCCCTGCACTGCATGCAGAGCAATTCCGTGTTGCACATCACACATGAAAGGAGCCTTGATTTCCTTGATGGCACTCCAGAGAAACCCCAAGAACACTGTTTCAAGGCTAGAGGGATCCTGAGGTCACTGTAGCAACACGAAAGAGCTCCATGGCCCAACAATCAACTCGAGATGAGAGGTTAGTCCCTGGCTTCGACTCCAGAGGAATACCACCTTACCACAAGCACCTCAAGAGTAGGCTTCTCTCAGCTCTAGGTATGTGAGAGGGACCCTGAGTTTGCGGCCTCAAGTGGAATGGACACCGCGATGCCCTGACGCGAAATAAGGCCGGATAACCCTGCAGTGACGTGAATGCAGGCTCGTGTTGCATCTCCCAAGACGAAAGGATGTCTGAATCCCCTGTGGAGACCACAGAGAAAGACCTAGTTTCCCACCTCATCGCGACCGGAGGCCTCACATCCTTTGAAAACTTCAGAGGTACGCGGAGATCAGTGCCTCCAAAGGAGACGATGCCTGACTCCTCGTGAAACTTGATAGGAGTCCCAGGATTCCTGTGGCACGTGGAAAGGGACACTTGGTCTCCCGCCTCAGCTGGAGAGGCGTCCCAATTGCCCTGCCAAGCCTCGAGGAGAATCCCGAGTTGTCCCTCGCAACTAGGCAGGAGTCCTGACGTCGCTGAACAGACACGAGTGTGGAAGGGCCATCCCCGTCGTAACTCGAGAATATACCCCAGGTTCCCACCGCAACTCGAGAAAACCATGAGACTTCCCCCTCGCCGCAAAATGAGGCCCGATACCCTGCACTGCGTGCAGAGCAATTCCGTGTGGCACATCACACATGAAAGGAGCCTTGATTTCCTTGATGGCACTCCAGAGAAACCCCAAGAACACTGTTTCAAGGCTAGAGGGATCCTGAGGTCACTGTAGCAACATGAAAGAGCTCCGTGGACCAAAAATCAACTCGAGATGAGAGGTTAGTCCCTGGCTTTGACTCCAAAGGAATACCACCTTAGTGCAAGCACCTCTAGAGGAGGCTTCTCTCAGCTCTAGCTATGTGAGAGGGACCCTTATTTTGCGGCCTCAAGTGGAATGGACACCGCGATGCCCTGACTCGAAATAAGGCCGGATATCCCTGCAGTGACTTGAATGCAGGCTCGTCTTGCATCTCACAAGATGAAACGATGTCTGAATCCCCTGTGGAGACCACAGAGAAAGACCTAGTTCCCCACCTCATCGCGACCGGAGGCCTCACATCCTTTGAAAACTTCAGAGGTACGCGGAGATCAGTGCCTCCAAAGGAGACGATGCCTGACTCCTCGTCAAACTTGATAGGAGTACCAGGATTCCTGTGGCACGTGGAAAGGGACCCTTGGTCTCCCGCCTCAGCTGGAGAGGCGTCCCAATTGCCCTGCCAAGCCTCGAGGAGAATCCCGAGTTATCCCTCGCAACTAGGCAGGAGTCCTGACGTCGCTGAACAAACACGTGGGTGGAAGGGCCATCCCTGTCGTAACTCGAGAATATACCCCATGTTCCCGCCGCAACTCGAGAAAAACCATGAGACTTCCCCCTCGCCGCGAGATGAGGCCCGATTCCCCTGCACTGCGTACAGAGCAATTCCGTGTTGCACATCACACATGAAAGGAGCCTTGATTTCCTTGATGGCACTCCAGAGAAACCCCAAGAACACTGTTTCAAGGCTAGAGGGATCCTGAGGTCACTGTAGCAACACGAAAGAGCTCCGAGGACCAAAAATCAACTCGAGATGAGAGGTTAGTCCCTGGCTTCGACTCCAGAGGAATACCGCCTTACTACAAGCACCTCAAGAGGAGGCTTCTCTCAGCTCTAGGTATGTGAGAGGGACCCTGAGTTTGCGGCCTCAAGTGGAATGGACACCGCGAGGCCCTGACTCGAAATAAGGCCGGATATCCCTGCAGTGACTTGAATGCAGGCTCGTCTTGCCTCTCACAAGATGAAACGATGTCTGAATCCCCTGTGGAGACCTCAGAGAAAGACCTAGTTCCCCACCTCATCGCGACCGGAGGCCTCACATCCTTTGAAAACTTCAGAGGTACGCGGAGATCAGTGCCTCCAAAGGAGACGATGCCTGACTCCTCGTGAAACTTGATAGGAGTACCAGGATTCCTGTGGCACGTGGAAAGGGACACTTGGTCTTCCGCCTCAGCTGGAGAGGCGTCCCAATTGCCCTGCCAAGCCTCGAGGAGAATCCCGAGTTGTCCCTCGCAACTAGGCAGGAGTCCTGACGTCGCTGAACAAACACGTGGGTGGAAGGGCCATCCCTGTCGTAACTCGAGAATATACCCCAGGTTCCCGCCGCAACTCGAGAAAAACCATGAGACTTCCCCCTCGGTGCGAGATGAGGCCCGATTCCCCTGCACTGCGTACAGAGCAATTCCGTGTTGCACATCAAACATCAAAGGAGCCTTGATTTCCTTGATGGCACTCCAGAGAAACCCCAAGAACACTGTTTCAAGGCTAGAGGGATCCTGTGGTCACTGTAGCAACACGAAAGGGCTCCGTGGACCAAAAATCAACTCGAGATGAGAGGTTAGTCCCTGGCTTCGACTCCAGAGGAATACCACCTTACCACAAGCACCTCAAGAGGAGGCTTCTCTCAGCTCTAGGTATGTGAGAGGGACCCTGAGTTTGCAGCCTCAAGTGGAATGAACACCGCGATGCTCTGACTCGAAATAAGGCCGGATGTCCCTGCAGTGACGTGAATGCAGGCTCGTCTTGCATCTCCCAAGACGAAAGGATGTCTGAATCCCCTGTGGAGACCACAGAGAAAGACCTAGTTCCCCACCTCATCACGACCGGAGGCCTCACATCCTTTGAAAATTTCAGAGGTACGCGGAGATCAGTGCCTCCAAAGGAGGCGATGCCTGACTCCTCCTGAAACTTGATAGGAGTCCCAGGATTCCTGTGGCACGTGGAAAGGGACCCTTGGTCTCCCGCCTCAGCTGGAGAGGCGTCCCAATTGCCCTGCCAAGACTCGAGGAGAATCCCGAGTTGTCCCTTGCAACTAGGCAGGAGTCCTGACGTCGCTGTACAAACACGTGTGTGGAAGGGCCATCCCTGTCGTAACTCGAGAATATACCCCAGGTTCCCGCCGCAACTCGAGAAAAACCATGAGACTTCCCCCTCGCCGCGAGATGAGGCCCGATTCCCCTGCACTGTGTGCAGAGCAATTCCGTGTTGCACATCACACATGAAAGGAGCCTTGATTTCCTTGATGGCACTCCAGAGAAATCCCAAGAACTCTGTTTCAAGGCTAGAGGGATCCTGAGGTCACTGTAGCAACACGAAAGAGCTCCGTGGACCAAAAATCAACTCGAGATAACGGGTTAGTCCCTGGCTTCGACTCCAGAGGAATACCGCCTTACCACAAGCACCTCAAGAGGAGGCTTTTCTCAGCTCTAGGTATGTGAGAGGGACCCTGAGTTTGCGGCCCAAGTGGAATGGACACCGCGATGCCCTGACTCGAAATAAGGCCGGATATCCCTGCAGTGACTTGAATGCCGGCTCGTCTTGCATCTCCCAAGATGAAAGGATGTTTGAATCCCCTGTGGAGACCACAGAGAAAGACCTAGTTTCCCACCTCATCGCGACCGGAGGCCTCACATCCTTTGAAAACTCCAGAGGTACGCGGAGATCAGTGCCTCCAAAGGAGACGATGCCTGACTCCTCGTGAAACTTGATAGGAGTCCCAGGATTCCTGTGGCACGTGGAAAGGGACCCTTGGTCTCCCGCCTCAGCTGGAGAGGCGTCCCAATTGCCCTGCTAAGCCTCGAGGAGAATCCCGAGTTGTCCCTTGCAACTAGGCAGGAGTCCTGACGTCGCTGAACAAACACGTGTGTGGAAGGGCCATCCCCGTCGTAACTCGAGAATATACCCCAGGTTCCAGCCGCAATTCGAGAAAAACCATGAGACTTCCCACTCGCCACGAGATGAGGCCCGATTCCCCTGCACTGCATGCAGAGCAATTCCGTGTTGCACATCACACATGAAAGGAGCCTTGATTTCCTTGATGGCACTGCAGAGAAACCCCAAGAACACTGTTTCAAGGCTAGAGGGATCCTGAGGTCACTGTAGCAACACGAAAGAGCTCCATGGCCCAACAATCAACTCGAGATGAGAGGTTAGTCCCTGGCTTCGACTCCAGAGGAATACCACCTTACCACAAGCACCTCAAGAGTAGGCTTCTCTCAGCTCTAGGTATGTGAGAGGGACCCTGAGTTTGCGGCCTCAAGTGGAATGGACACCGCGATGCCCTGACGCGAAATAAGGCCGGATAACCCTGCAGTGACGTGAATGCAGGCTCGTGTTGCATCTCCCAAGACGAAAGGATGTCTGAATCCCCTGTGGAGACCACAGAGAAAGACCTAGTTCCCCACCTCATCGCGACCGGAGGCCTCACATCCTTTGAAAACTTCAGAGGTACGCGGAGATCAGTGCCTCCAAAGGAGACGATGCCTGACTCCTCGTGAAACTTGATAGGAGTCCCAGGATTCCTGTGGCACGTGGAAAGGGACACTTGGTCTCCCGCCTCAGCTGGAGAGGCGTCCCAATTGCCCTGCCAAGCCTCGAGGAGAATCCCGAGTTGTCCCTCACAACTAGGCAGGAGTCCTGACGTCGCTGAACAGACACGAGTGTGGAAGGGCCATCCCCGTCGTAACTCGAGAATATACCCCAGGTTCCCACCGCAACTCGAGAAAACCATGAGACTTCCCCCTCGCCGCAAAATGAGGCCCGATACCCTGCACTGCGTGCAGAGCAATTTCGTGCTGCACATCACACATGAAAGGAGCCTTGATTTCCTTGATGGCACTCCAGAGAAACCCCAAGAACACTGTTTCAAGGCTAGAGGGATCCTGAGGTCACTGTAGCAACATGAAAGAGCTCCGTGGACCAAAAATCAACTCGAGATGAGAGGTTAGTCCCTGGCTTTGACTCCAAAGGAATACCACCTTAGTGCAAGCACCTCAAGAGGAGGCTTCTCTCAGCTCTAGCTATGTGAGAGGGACCCTTATTTTGCGGCCTCAAGTGGAATGGACACCGCGATGCCCTGACTCGAAATAAGGCCGGATATCCCTGCAGTGACTTGAATGCAGGCTCGTCTTGCATCTCACAAGATGAAACGATGTCTGAATCCCCTGTGGAGACCACAGAGAAAGACCTAGTTCCCCACCTCATCGCGACCGGAGGCCTCACATCCTTTGAAAACTTCAGAGGTACGCGGAGATCAGTGCCTCCAAAGGAGACGATGCCTGACTCTTCGTCAAACTTGATAGGAGTACCAGGATTCCTGTGGCACGTGGAAAGGGACACTTGGTCTCCCGCCTCAGCTGGAGAGGCGTCCCAATTGCCCTGCCAAGCCTCGAGGAGAATCCCGAGTTATCCCTCGCAACTAGGCAGGAGTCCTGACGTCGCTGAACAAACACGTGGGTGGAAGGGCCATCCCTGTCGTAACTCGAGAATATACCCCAGGTTCCCGCCGCAACTCGAGAAAAACCATGAGACTTCCCCCTCGCCGCGAGATGAGGCCCGATTCCCCTGCACTGCGTACAGAGCAATTCCGTGTTGCACATCACACATGAAAGGAGCCTTGATTTCCTTGATGGCACTCCAGAGAAACATCAAGAACACTGTTTCAAGGCTAGAGGGATCCTGAGGTCACTGTAGCAACACGAAAGAGCTCCGAGGACCAAAAATCAACTCGAGATGAGAGGTTAGTCCCTGGCTTCGACTCCAGAGGAATACCGCCTTACCACAAGCACCTCAAGAGGAGGCTTCTCTCAGCTCTAGGTATGTGAGAGGGACCCTGAGTTTGCGGCCTCAAGTGGAATGGACACCGCGATTCCCTGACTCGAAATAAGGCCGGATATCCCTGCAGTGACTTGAATGCAGGCTCGTCTTGCCTCTCACAAGATGAAACGATGTCTGAATCCCCTGTGGAGACCACAGAGAAAGACCTAGTTCCCCACCTCATCGCGACCGGAGGCCTCACATCCTTTGAAAACTTCAGAGGTACGCGGAGATCAGTGCCTCCAAAGGAGACGATGCCTGACTCCTCGTGAAACTTGATAGGAGTACCAGGATTCCTGTGGCACGTGGAAAGGGACCCTTGGTCTCCCGCCTCAGCTGGAGAGGCGTCCCAATTGCCCTGCCAAGCCTTGAGGAGAATCCCGAGTTATCCCTCGCAACTAGGCAGGAGTCCTGACGTCGCTGAACAAACACGTGGGTGGAAGGGCCATCCCTGTCGTAACTCGAGAATATACCCCAGGTTCCCGCAGCAACTCGAGAAAAACCATGAGACTTCCCCCTCGCCGCGAGATGAGGCCCGATTCCCCTGCACTGCGTACAGAGCAATTCCGTGTTGCACATCAAACATCAAAGGAGCCTTGATTTCCTTGATGGCACTCCAGAGAAACCCCAAGAACACTGTTTCAAGGCTAGAGGGATCCTGAGGTCACTATAGCAACACGAAAGAGTTCCATGGACCAAAAATCAACTCGAGATGAGAGGTTAGTCCCTGGCTTCGACTCCAGAGGAATGCCACCTTACCACAAGCACCTCAAGAGGAGGCTTCTCTCAGCTCTAGGTATGTGAGAGGGACCCTGAGTTTGCGGCCTCAAGTGGAATGGACACTGCGATGCCCTGACTCGAAATAAGGCCGGATATCCCTGCAGTGACTTGAATGCAGGGTCGGCTTGCGTCTCCCAAACGAAAGGATGTCTGAATCCCCTGTGGAGACCACAGAGAAAGACCTAGTTCCCCACCTCATCGCGACCGGAGGCCTCACATCCTTTGAAAACTTCAGAGGTACGCGGAGATCAGTGCCTCCAAAGGAGACGATGCCTGACTCCTCCTGAAATTTGATAGGAGTCCCAGGATTCCTGGGGCACGTGGAAATGGACCCTTGGTCTCCAGCCTCAGCTGGAGAGGCGTCCCAATTGCCCTGCCAAGCCTCGAGGAGAATCCCGAGTTGTCCCTCGCAACTAGGCAGGAGTCCTGACGTCGCTGAACAAACACGTGTGTGGAAGGGACATCCCTGTCGTAACTCGAGAATATACCCCAGGTTCCCGCCGCAACTCGAGAAAAACCATGAGACTTCCCCCTCGCCGCGAGATGAGGCCCGATTCCCCTGCACTGCGTGCAGAGCAATTCCGTGTTGCACATCACACATGAAAGGAGCCTTGATTTCCTTGATGGCACTCCAGAGAAACCCCAAGAACACTGTTTCAAGGCTAGAGGGATCCTGAGGTCACTGTAGCAACACGAAAGAGCTCCGTGGACCAAAAATCAACTCGAGATGAGAGGTTAGTCCCTGGCTTCGACTCCAGAGGAATACCACCTTACCACAAGCACCTCAACAGGAGGCTTCTCTCAGCTCTAGGTATGTGAGAGGGACCCTGAGTTTGCAGCCTCAAGTGGAATGAACACCGCGATGCTCTGACTCGAAATAAGGCCGGATGTCCCTTCAGTGACGTGAATGCAGGCTCGTGTTGCATCTCCCAAGACGAAAGGATGTCTGAATCCCCTGTGGAGACCACAGAGAAAGACCTAGTTCCCCACCTCATCACAACCGGAGGCCTCACATCCTTTGAAAATTTCAGAGGTACGCGGAGATCAGTGCCTCCAAAGGAGGCGATGCCTGACTCCTCCTGAAACTTGATAGGAGTCCCAGGATTCCTGTGGCACGTGGAAAGGGACCCTTGGTCTCCCGCCTCAGCTGGAGAGGCGTCCCAATTGCCCTGCCAAGACTCGAGGAGAATCCCGAGTTGTCCCTTGCAACTAGGCAGGAGTCCTGACGTCGCTGTACAAACACGTGTGTGGAAGGGCCATCCCTGTCGTAACTCGAGAATATACCCCAGGTTCCCGCCGCAACTCGAGAAAAACCATGAGACTTCCCCCTCGCCGCGAGATGAGGCCCGATTCCCCTGCACTGTGTGCAGAGCAATTCCGTGTTGCACATCACACATGAAAGGAGCCTTGATTTCCTTGATGGCACTCCAGAGAAATCCCAAGAACTCTGTTTCAAGGCTAGAGGGATCCTGAGGTCACTGTAGCAACACGAAAGAGCTCCGTGGACCAAAAATCAACTCGAGATAACGGGTTAGTCCCTGGCTTCGACTCCAGAGGAATACCGCCTTACCACAAGCACCTCAAGAGGAGGCTTTTCTCAGCTCTAGGTATGTGAGAGGGACCCTGAGTTTGCGGCCTCAAGTGGAATGGACACCGCGATGCCCTGACTCGAAATAAGGCCGGATATCCCTGCAGTGACTTGAATGCCGGCTCGTCTTGCATCTCCCAAGATGAAAGGATGTTTGAATCCCCTGTGGAGACCACAGAGAAAGACCTAGTTTCCCACCTCATCGCGACCGGAGGCCTCACATCCTTTGAAAACTCCAGAGGGACACGGAGATCAGTGCCTCCAAAGGAGAAGATGCCTGACTCCTCGTGAAACTTGATAGGAGTCCCAGGATTCCTGTGGAACGTGGAAAGGGACCCTTGGTCTCCCGCCTCAGCTGGAGAGGCGTCCCAATTGCCCTGCCAAGCCTCGAGGAGAATCCCGAGTTGTCCCTCGCAACTAGGCAGCAGTCCTGACGGCGCTGAACAAACACCTGTGTGGAAGGGCCATCCCCGTCGTAACTCGAGAATATACCCCAGGTTCCCGCCGCAACTCGAGAAAAACCATGAGACTTCCCCCTCGCCGCGAGATGAGGCCCGATTCCCCTGCACTGCGTGCAGAGCAATTCCGTGTTGCACATCAAACATGAAAGGAGCCTTGATTTCCTTGATGGCACTCCAGAGAAACCCCAAGAACACTGTTTCAAGGCTAGAGGTATCCTGAGGTCACTGTAGCAACATGAAAGAGCTCCGAGGACCAAAAATCAACTCGAGATGAAATGTTAGTCCGTGGCTTCGACTCCAGAGGAATACCGCCTTACCACAAGCACCTCAAGAGGAGGCTTCTCTCAGCTCTAGGTATGTGAGAGGGACCCTGAGTTTGCGGCCTCAAGTGGAATGGACACTGCGATGCCCTGACTCGAAATAAGGCCGGATATCCCTGCAGTGACTTGAATGCAGGCTCGTCTTGCATCTCCCAAGACGAAAGGATGTCTGAATCCCCTGTGGAGACCACAGAGAAAGACCTAGTTCCCCACCTCATCGCGACCGGAGGCCTCACATCCTTTGAAAACTCCAGAGGTACGTGGAGATCAGTGCCTCCAAAGGAGACGATGCCTGACTCCTCGTGAAACTTGATAGGAGTTCCAGGATTCCTGTGGCACGTGGAAAGGGACACTTGGTCTCCCGCCTCAGCTGGAGAGGCGTCCCAATTGCCCTGCCAAGCCTCGAGGAGAATCCCGAGTTGTCCCTCGCAACTAGGCAGGAGTCCTGCCGTCGCGGAACAAACACGTGGGTGAAGGGCCATCCCCGTCGTAACTCGAGAATATACCCCAGGTTCCCGCCGCAACTCGAGAAAAACCATGAGACTTCCCCCTCGCCGCGAGATGAGGCCCGATTCCCCTGCACTACATGCAGAGCAATTCCGTGTTGCACATCACACATGGAAGGAGCCTTGATTTCCTTGATGGCACTCCAGAGAAACCCCAAGAACACTGTTTCAAGGCTAGAGGGATCCTGAGGTCACTGTGGCAACACGAAAGAGCTCCGTGGACCAAGAATCAACTCGGGATGAGAGGTTAGTCCCTGGCTTCGACTCCAGAGGAATACCACATTCCCACAAGCACCTCAAGAGGAGGCTTCTCTCAGCTCTAGGTATGTGAGAGGGACCCTGATTTTGCGGCCTCAAGTGGAATGGACACTGCGAATCCCTGACGCGAAATAAGGCCGGATATCCCTGCAGTGACTTTAATGCAGGCTCGTCTTGCATCTCCCAAGACGAAAGGATGTCTGAATCCCCTGTGGAGACCACAGAGAAAGACCTAGTTCCCCACCTCATCGCGACCGGAGGCCTCACATCCTTTGAAAACTCCATAGGTACGCGGAGATCAGTGCCTCCAAAAGAGACGATGCCTGACTCCTCGTGAAACTTGATAGGAGTCCCAGGATTCCTGTGGCACGTAGAAAGGGACACTTGGTCTCCCGCCTCAGCTGGAGAGGCGTCCCAATTGCCCTGCCAAGCCTCGAGGAGAATCCCGAGTTGTCCCTCGCAACTAGGCAGGAGCCCTGACGTTGCTGAACAGACACGAGTGTGGAAGGGCCATCCCCGTCGTAACTCGAGAATATACCCCAGGTTCCCACCGCAACTCGAGAAAACCATGAGACTTCCCCCTCGCCGCAAAATGAGGCCCGATACCCTGCACTGCGTGCAGAGCAATTCCGTGTTGCACATCACACATGAAAGGAGCCTTGATTTCCTTGATGGCACTCCAGAGAAACCCCAAGAACACTGTTTCAAGGCTAGAGGGAACCTGAGGTCACTGTAGCAACAAGAAAGAGCTCCGTGGACCAAAAATCAACCCGAAATGAGAGGTTAGGCCCTGGCTTCGACTCCAGAGGAATACCACCTTACCACAAGCACCTCAAGAGGAGGCTTCTCTCAGCTATAGGTATGTGAGAGGGACCCTGAGTTTGCGGGCTCAAGTAGAATGGACACCGCGATGCCCTGACTCGAAATGAGGCCGGATATCCCTGCAGTGACTTGAATGCAGGCTCCTCTTGCATCTCCCAAGACGAAAGGATGTCTGAATCCCCTGTGGAGACCACAGAGAAAGACCTAGTTCTCCACCTCATCGCGACCGGAGGCCTCACATCCTTTGAAAACTCCAGAGGTACGCGGAGATCAGTGCCTCCAAAGGAGACGATGCCTGACTCCTCGTGAAACTTGATAGAAGTCCCAGGATTCCTGTGGCACGTGGAAAGGGACCCTTGGTCTCCCGCCTCAGCTGGAGAGGCGTCCCAATTGCCCTGCTAAGCCTCGAGGAGAATCCCGAGTTGTCCCTTGCAACTAGGCAGGAGTCCTGACGTCGCTGAACAAACAGGTGTGTGGAAGGGCCATCCCCGTCGTAACTCGAGAATATACCCCAGGTTCCAGCCGCAACTCGAGAAAAACCATGAGACTTCCCACTCGCCGCGAGATGAGGCCCGATTCCCCTGCACTGCATGCAGAGCAATTCCGTGTTGCACATCACACATGAAAGGAGCCTTGATTTCCTTGATGGCACTCCAGAGAAACCCCAAGAACACTGTTTCAAGGCTAGAGGGATCCTGAGGTCACTGTAGCAACACGAAAGAGCTCCGTGGACCAAAAATCAACTCGAGATGAGAGGTTAGTCCCTGGCTTCGACTCCAGAGGAATACCACCTTACCACAAGCACCTCAAGAGTAGGCTTCTCTCAGCTCTAGGTATGTGAGAGGGACCCTGAGTTTGCGGCCTCAAGTGGAATGGACACCGCGATGCGCTGACGCGAAATAAGGCCGGATATCCCTGCAGTGACGTGAATGCAGGCTCGTGTTGCATCTCCCAAGACGAAAGGATGTCTGAATCCCCTGTGGAGACCACAGAGAAAGACCTAGTTCCCCACCTCATCGCGACCGGAGGCCTTACATCCTTTGAAAACTCCATAGGTACGCGGAGATCAGTGCCTCCAAAAGAGACGATGCCTGACTCCTCGTGAAACTTGATAGGAGTCCCAGGATTCCTGTGGCACGTGGAAAGGGACACTTGGTCTCCCGCCTCAGCTGGAGAGGCGTCCCAATTGCCCTGCCAAGCCTCGAGGAGAATCCCGAGTTGTCTCTTGCAACTAGGCAGGAGTCCTGACGTCGCTGAACAAACACGTGTGTGGAAGGGCCATCCCCGTCGTAACTCGAGAATATACCCCAGGTTCCCGCCGCAACTCGAGAAAAACCATGAGACTTCCCACTCGCCGCGAGATGAGGCCCGATTCCCCTGCACTGCGTGCAGAGCAATTCCGTGTTGCACATCACACATGAAAGGAGCCTTGATTTCCTTGATGGCACTCCAGAGAAACCCCAAGAAGACTGTTTCAAGGCTAGAGGGATCCTGAGGTCACTGTAGCCACACGTAAGAGCTCCGTGGACCAAAAATCAACTCCAGATGAGAGGTTAGTCCCTGGCTTCGACTCCAGAGGAATACCACCTTACCACAAGCACCTCAAGAGGAGGCTTCTCTCAGCTCTAGGTATGTGAGAGGGACCCTGATTTTGCGGCCTCAAGTGGAATGGACCCTGCGATGCCCTGACGCGAAATAAGGCCGGGTATCCCTGCAGTGACTTGAATGCAGGCTCGTCTTGCATCTCCCAAGACGAAAGGATGTCTGAATCCCCTGTGAAGACCACAGAGAAAGACCTAGTTCCCCACCTCATCGCGACCGGAGGCCTCACATCCTTTGAAAACTCCAGAGGTACGCGGAAATCAGGGCCTCCAAAGGAGACGATGCCTGACTCCTCGTCAAACTTGATAGGAGTCCCAGGATTCCTGAGGCACGTGGAAAGGGACACTTGGTCCCCTGCCTCAGCTGGAGAGGCGTCACAATTGCCCTGCGAAGCCTCGAGGAGAATCCAGAGTTGTCCCTCGCAACTAGGCAGGAGTCCTGACGTCGCTGAACAAACACGTGGGTGGAAGGGCCATCCCCGTCGTAACTCGAGAATATACCCCAGGTTCCCGCCGCAACTTGCGAAAAACAATGAGACTTCCCCCTCGCCACGAGATGAGGCCCAATTCCCCTGCACTGCATGCAGAGCAATTCTGTATTGCACATCAAACATGAAAGGAGCCTTGATTTCGTTGATGGCACTCCAGAAAATCCCCAAGAACAGTGTTTCAAGGCTAGAGGGATGCTGAGGTCACTGTAGCAACACGAAAGAGCTCCGTGGACCAAAAATCAACTCGCGATGAGAGGTTAGTCCCTGGCTTCGACTCCAGAGGAATACCACCTTACCACAAGCACCTCAAGAGGAGGCTTCTCTCAGCTCTAGGTATGTGAGAGGGACCCTGATTTTGCGGCCTCAAGTGGAATGGACACTGCGATGCCCTGACGCGAAATAAGGCCGGATATCCCTGCAGTGACTTGAATGCAGGCTCGTCTTGCATCTCCCAAGACGAAAGCATGTCTGAATCCCCTGTGGAGACCACAGAGAAAGACCTAGTTCCGCACCTCATCGCGACCGGAGGACTCACATCCTTTGAAAACTTCAGAGGTACACGGAGATCAGTGCCTTCAAAGGAGACGATGCCTGACTCCTCCTGAAACTTGATAGGAGTCCCAGGATTCCTGTGGCATGTGGAAAGGGATCCTTGGTCTCCCGCCTCAGCTGGAGAGGCGTCCCAATTGCCCTGCCAAGCCTCGAGGAGAATCCCGAGTTGTCCCTCGCAACTAGGCAGGAGTCCTGACGTCGCTGAACAAACACGTGTGTGGAAGGGCCATCCCCGTCGTAACTCGAGAATATACCCCAAGTTCCCGCCGCAACTCGAGAAAAACCATGAGACTTCCCCCTCGCCACGAGATGAGGCCCGATTCCCCTGCACTGCGTGCAGAGCAATTCCGTGTTGCACATCTCACATGAAAGGAGCCTTGATTTCCTTGATGGCACTCCAGAGAAACCCCAAGAACACTGTTTCAAGGCTAGAGGGATCCTGAGGTCACTGTAGCAACAAGAAAGAGCTCCGTGGACCAAAAATCAACTCGAGATGAGAGGTTAATCCCTGGCTTCGACTCCAGAGGAATACGACCTTACCACAAGCACCTCAAGAGGAGGCTTCTCTCAGCTCTAGGTATGTGAGCGGGACCCTGATTTTGTGACCTCAAGTGGAATGGACACTGCGATGCCCTGACGCAAAATAAGGCCGGATATCCCTGCAGTGACTTGAATGCAGGCGCGTCTTGCATCTCCCAAGATGAAAGGATGTCTGAATCCCCTGTGGAGACCACAGAGAAAGACCTAGTTCCCCACCTCATCGCGACCGGAGGCCTCACATCCTTTGAAAACTCCAGAGGTACGCGGAGATCAGTGCCTCCAAAGGAGAAGATGCCTGACTCCTCGTGAAACTTGATAGGAGTCCCAGGATTCCTGTGGCACGTGGAAAGGGACCCTTGGTCTCCCGCCTCAGCTGGAGAGGCGTCCCAATTGCCCTGCCAAGCCTCGAGGAGAATCCCGAGTTGTCCCTCGCAACTAGGCAGGAGTCATGACGTCGCTGAACAAACACGTGGGTGGAAGGGCCATCTCCGTCGTAACTCGAAAATATACCCCAGGTTCCCACCGCAACTAGAGAAAACCATGAGACTTCCCCCTCGCCGCAAAATGAGGCCCGATACCCTGCACTGCGTGCAGAGCAATTCCGTGTTGCACATCACACATGAAAGGAGCCTTGATTTCCTTGATGGCACTCCAGAGAAACCCCAAGAACACTGTTTCAAGGCTAGAGGGAACCTGAGGTCACTGTAGCAAAAAGAAAGAGCTCCGTGGTCCAAAAATCAACTCGAAATGAGAGGTTAGTCCCTGGCTTCGACTCCAGAGGAATACCACCTTACCACAAGCACCTCAAGAGGAGGCTTCTCTCAGCAATAGGTATGTGAGAGGGACCCTGAGTTTGCAGGCTCAAGTAGAATGGACACCGCGATGCCCTGACTCGAAATAAAGCCGGATATCCCTGCAGTGACTTGAATGCAGGCTCGTGTTGCATCTCCCAAGACGAAAGGATGTCTGAATCCCCTGTGGAGACCACAGAGAAAGACCTAGTTCTCCACCTCATCGCGACCGGAGGCCTCACATCCTTTGAAAATTCCAGAGGTACGGGGAGATCAGTGCCTCCAAAGGAGACGATGCCTGACGCCTCGTGAAACTTGATAGAAGTCCCAGGATTCCTGTGGCACGTGGAAAGGGACCCTTGGTCTCCCGCCTCAGCTGGAGAGGCGTCCCAATTGCCCTGCTAAGCCTCGAGGAGAATCCCGAGTTTTCCCTTGCAACTAGGCAGGAGTCCTGACGTCGCTGAACAAACACGTGTGTGGAAGGGCCATCCCCGTCGTAACTCGAGAATATACCCCAGGTTCCAGCCGCAACTCGAGAAAAACCATGAGACTTCCCACTCGCCGCGAGATGAGGCCCGATTCCCCTGCACTGCATGCAGAGCAATTCCGTGTTGCACATCACACATGAAAGGAGCCTTGATTTCCTTGATGGCACTCCAGAGAAACCCCAAGAACACTGTTTCAAGGCTAGAGGGATCCTGAGGTCACTGTAGCAACACGAAAGAGCTCCATGGCCCAACAATCAACTCGAGATGAGAGGTTAGTCCCTGGCTTCGACTCCAGAGGAATACCACCTTACCACAAGCACCTCAAGAGTAGGCTTCTCTCAGCTCTAGGTATGTGAGAGGGACCCTGAGTTTGCGGCCTCAAGTGGAATGGACACCGCGATGCCCTGACGCGAAATAAGGCCGGATAACCCTGCAGTGACGTGAATGCAGGCTCGTGTTGCATCTCCCAAGACGAAAGGATGTCTGAATCCCCTGTGGAGACCACAGAGAAAGACCTAGTTCCCCACCTCATCGCGACCGGAGGCCTCACATCCTTTGAAAACTTCAGAGGTACGCGGAGATCAGTGCCTCCAAAGGAGACGATGCCTGACTCCTCGTGAAACTTGATAGGAGTCCCAGGATTCCTGTGGCACGTGGAAAGGGACACTTGGTCTCCCGCCTCAGCTGGAGAGGCGTCCCAATTGCCCTGCCAAGCCTCGAGGAGAATCCCGAGTTGTCCCTCGCAACTAGGCAGGAGTCCTGACGTCGCTGAACAGACACGAGTGTGGAAGGGCCATCCCCGTCGTAACTCGAGAATATACCCCAGGTTCCCACCGCAACTCGAGAAAACCATGAGACTTCCCCCTCGCCGCAAAATGAGGCCCGATACCCTGCACTGCGTGCAGAGCAATTCCGTGTGGCACATCACACATGAAAGGAGCCTTGATTTCCTTGATGGCACTCCAGAGAAACCCCAAGAACACTGTTTCAAGGCTAGAGGGATCCTGAGGTCACTGTAGCAACATGAAAGAGCTCCGTGGACCAAAAATCAACTCGAGATGAGAGGTTAGTCCCTGGCTTTGACTCCAAAGGAATACCACCTTAGTGCAAGCACCTCTAGAGGAGGCTTCTCTCAGCTCTAGCTATGTGAGAGGGACCCTTATTTTGCGGCCTCAAGTGGAATGGACACCGCGATGCCCTGACTCGAAATAAGGCCGGATATCCCTGCAGTGACTTGAATGCAGGCTCGTCTTGCATCTCACAAGATGAAACGATGTCTGAATCCCCTGTGGAGACCACAGAGAAAGACCTAGTTCCCCACCTCATCGCGACCGGAGGCCTCACATCCTTTGAAAACTTCAGAGGTACGCGGAGATCAGTGCCTCCAAAGGAGACGATGCCTGACTCCTCGTCAAACTTGATAGGAGTACCAGGATTCCTGTGGCACGTGGAAAGGGACCCTTGGTCTCCCGCCTCAGCTGGAGAGGCGTCCCAATTGCCCTGCCAAGCCTCGAGGAGAATCCCGAGTTATCCCTCGCAACTAGGCAGGAGTCCTGACGTCGCTGAACAAACACGTGGGTGGAAGGGCCATCCCTGTCGTAACTCGAGAATATACCCCATGTTCCCGCCGCAACTCGAGAAAAACCATGAGACTTCCCCCTCGCCGCGAGATGAGGCCCGATTCCCCTGCACTGCGTACAGAGCAATTCCGTGTTGCACATCACACATGAAAGGAGCCTTGATTTCCTTGATGGCACTCCAGAGAAACCCCAAGAACACTGTTTCAAGGCTAGAGGGATCCTGAGGTCACTGTAGCAACACGAAAGAGCTCCGAGGACCAAAAATCAACTCGAGATGAGAGGTTAGTCCCTGGCTTCGACTCCAGAGGAATACCGCCTTACCACAAGCACCTCAAGAGGAGGCTTCTCTCAGCTCTAGGTATGTGAGAGGGACCCTGAGTTTGCGGCCTCAAGTGGAATGGACACCGCGAGGCCCTGACTCGAAATAAGGCCGGATATCCCTGCAGTGACTTGAATGCAGGCTCGTCTTGCCTCTCACAAGATGAAACGATGTCTGAATCCCCTGTGGAGACCTCAGAGAAAGACCTAGTTCCCCACCTCATCGCGACCGGAGGCCTCACATCCTTTGAAAACTTCAGAGGTACGCGGAGATCAGTGCCTCCAAAGGAGACGATGCCTGACTCCTCGTGAAACTTGATAGGAGTACCAGGATTCCTGTGGCACGTGGAAAGGGACACTTGGTCTTCCGCCTCAGCTGGAGAGGCGTCCCAATTGCCCTGCCAAGCCTTGAGGAGAATCCCGAGTTATCCCTCGCAACTAGGCAGGAGTCCTGACGTCGCTGAACAAACACGTGGGTGGAAGGGCCATCCCTGTCGTAACTCGAGAATATACCCCAGGTTCCCGCCGCAACTCGAGAAAAACCATGAGACTTCCCCCTCGCCACGAGATGAGGCCCGATTCCCCTGTATTGCGTGCAAAGCAATTCCGTGTTGCACATCACACATGAAAGGAGCCTTGATTTCCTTGATGGCACTCCAGAGAAATCCCAAGAACTCTGTTTCAAGGCTAGAGGGATCCTGAGGTCACTGTAGCAACACGAAAGAGCTCCGTGGACCAAAAATCAACTCGAGATAACGGGTTAGTCCCTGGCTTCGACTCCAGAGGAATACCGCCTTACCACAAGCACCTCAAGAGGAGGCTTTTCTCAGCTCTAGGTATGTGAGAGGGACCCTGAGTTTGCGGCCCAAGTGGAATGGACACCGCGATGCCCTGACTCGAAATAAGGCCGGATATCCCTGCAGTGACTTGAATGCCGGCTCGTCTTGCATCTCCCAAGATGAAAGGATGTTTGAATCCCCTGTGGAGACCACAGAGAAAGACCTAGTTTCCCACCTCATCGCGACCGGAGGCCTCACATCCTTTGAAAACTCCAGAGGGACACGGAGATCAGTGCCTCCAAAGGAGAAGATGCCTGACTCCTCGTGAAACTTGATAGGAGTCCCAGGATTCCTGTGGCACGTGGAAAGGGACCCTTGGTCTCCCGCCTCAGCTGGAGAGGCGTCCCAATTGCCCTGCCAAGCCTCGAGGAGAATCCCGAGTTGTCCCTCGCAACTAGGCAGCAGTCCTGACGTCGCTGAACAAACACTTGTGTGGAAGGGCCATCCCCGTCGTAACTCGAGAATATACCCCAGGTTCCCGCCGCAACTCGAGAAAAACCATGAGACTTCCCCCTCGCCGCGAGATGAGGCCCGATTCCCCTGCACTGCGTGCAGAGCAATTCCGTGTTGCACATCAAACATGAAAGGAGCCTTGATTTCCTTGATGGCACTCCAGAGAAACCCCAAGAACACTGTTTTAAGGCTAGAGGGATCCTGAGGTCACTGTAGCAACACGAAAGAGCTCCGTGGACCAAAAATCAACTCGAGATGAGAGGTTAGTCCCTGGCTTCGACTCCAGAGGAATACCACCTTACCACAAGCACCTCAAGAGGAGGCTTCTCTCAGCTCTAGGTATGTGAGAGGGACCCTGATTTTGCGGCCTCAATTGGAATGGACACCGCGATGCCCTGACTCGAAATAAGGCCGGATATCCCTGCAGTGACTTGAATGCAGGCTCGTGTTGCATCTCCCAAGACGAAAGGATGTCTGAATCCCCTGTGGAGAGCACAGAGAAGACCTAGTTCCCCACCTCATCGCGACCGGAGGCCTCACATCCTTTGAAAACTCCAGAGGTACGCGGAGATCAGTGCCTCCAAAGGAGACGATGCCTGACTCCTCCTGAAAATTGATAGGAGTCCCAGGATTCCTGTGGCACGTGGAAAGGGACACTTGGTCTCCCGCCTCAGCTGGAGAGGCGTCCCAATTGCCCTGCCAAGCCTCGAGGAGAATCCCGAGTTGTCCCTCGCAACTAGGCAGGAGTCCTGACGTCGCTGAACAAACACGTGTGTGGAAGGGCCATCCCCGTCGTAACTCGAGAATATACCCCAAGTTCCCGCCGCAACTCGAGAAAAACCATGAGACTTCCCCCTCGCCGCGAGATGAGGCCCGATTCCCCTGCACTGCGTGCAGAGCAATTCCGTGTTGCACATCTCACATGAAAGGAGCCTTGATTTCCTTGATGGCACTCCAGAGAAACCCCAAGAACACTGTTTCAAGGCTAGAGGGATCCTGAGGTCACTGTAGCAACAAGAAAGAGCTCCGTGGACCAAAAATCAACTCGAGATGAGAGGTTAATCCCTGGCTTCGACTCCAGAGGAATACCACCTTACCACAAGCACCTCAAGAGGAGGCTTCTCTCAGCTCTAGGTATGTGAGCGGGACCCTGATTTTGTGACCTCAAGTGGAATGGACACTGCGATGCCCTGACGCAAAATAAGGCCGGATATCCCTGCAGTGACTTGAATGCAGGCTCGTCTTGCATCACCCAAGACGAAAGGATGTCTGAATCCCCTGTGGAGACCACAGAGAAAGACCTAGTTCCCCACCTCATCGCGACCGGAGGCCTCACATCCTTTGAAAACTCCAGAGGTACGCGGAGATCAGTGCCTCCAAAGGAGAAGATGCCTGACTCCTCGTGAAACTTGATAGGAGTCCCAGGATTCCTGTGGCACGTGGAAAGGGACCCTTGGTCTCCCGCCTCAGCTGGAGAGGCGTCCCAATTGCCCTGCCAAGCCTCGAGGAGAATCCCGAGTTGTCCCTCGCAACTAGGCAGGAGTCATGACGTCGCTGAACAAACACGTGGGTGGAAGGGCCATCTCCGTCGTAACTCGAGAATATACCCCAGGTTCCCACCGCAACTCGAGAAAACCATGAGACTTCCCCCTCGCCGCAAAATGAGGCCCGATACCCTGCACTGCGTGCAGAGCAATTCCGTGTTGCACATCACACATGAAAGGAGCCTTGATTTCCTTGATGGCACTCCAGAGAAACCCCAAGAACACTGTTTCAAGGCTAGAGGGAACCTGAGGTCACTGTAGCAAAAAGAAAGAGCTCCGTGGTCCAAAAATCAACTCGAAATGAGAGGTTAGTCCCTGGCTTCGACTCCAGAGGAATACCACCTTACCACAAGCACCTCAAGAGGAGGCTTCTCTCAGCTATAGGTATGTGAGAGGGACCCTGAGTTTGCAGGCTCAAGTAGAATGGACACCGCGATGCCCTGACTCGAAATAAAGCCGGATATCCCTGCAGTGACTTGAATGCAGGCTCGTGTTGCATCTCCCAAGACGAAAGGATGTCTGAATCCCCTGTGGAGACCACAGAGAAAGACCTAGTTCTCCACCTCATCGCGACCGGAGGCCTCACATCCTTTGAAAACTCCAGAGGTACGCGGAGATCAGTGCCTCCAAAGGAGACGATGCCTGACTCCTCGTGAAACTTGATAGAAGTCCCAGGATTCCTGTGGCACGTGGAAAGGGACCCTTGGTCTCCCGCCTCAGCTGGAGAGGCGTCCCAATTGCCCTGCTAAGCCTCGAGGAGAATCCCGAGTTGTCCCTTGCAACTAGGCAGGAGTCCTGACGTCGCTGAACAAACACGTGTGTGGAAGGGCCATCCCCGTCGTAACTCGAGAATATACCCCAGGTTCCAGCCGCAATTCGAGAAAAACCATGAGACTTCCCACTCGCCGCGAGATGAGGCCCGATTCCCCTGCACTGCATGCAGAGCAATTCCGTGTTGCACATCACACATGAAAGGAGCCTTGATTTCCTTGATGGCACTGCAGAGAAACCCCAAGAACACTGTTTCAAGGCTAGAGGGATCCTGAGGTCACTGTAGCAACACGAAAGAGCTCCATGGCCCAACAATCAACTCGAGATGAGAGGTTAGTCCCTGGCTTCGACTCCAGAGGAATACCACCTTACCACAAGCACCTCAAGAGTAGGCTTCTCTCAGCTCTAGGTATGTGAGAGGGACCCTGAGTTTGCGGCCTCAAGTGGAATGGACACCGCGATGCCCTGACGCGAAATAAGGCCGGATAACCCTGCAGTGACGTGAATGCAGGCTCGTGTTGCATCTCCCAAGACGAAAGGATGTCTGAATCCCCTGTGGAGACCACAGAGAAAGACCTAGTTCCCCACCTCATCGCGACCGGAGGCCTCACATCCTTTGAAAACTTCAGAGGTACGCGGAGATCAGTGCCTCCAAAGGAGACGATGCCTGACTCCTCGTGAAACTTGATAGGAGTCCCAGGATTCCTGTGGCACGTGGAAAGGGACACTTGGTCTCCCGCCTCAGCTGGAGAGGCGTCCCAATTGCCCTGCCAAGCCTCGAGGAGAATCCCGAGTTGTCCCTCACAACTAGGCAGGAGTCCTGACGTCGCTGAACAGACACGAGTGTGGAAGGGCCATCCCCGTCGTAACTCGAGAATATACCCCAGGTTCCCACCGCAACTCGAGAAAACCATGAGACTTCCCCCTCGCCGCAAAATGAGGCCCGATACCCTGCACTGCGTGCAGAGCAATTTCGTGCTGCACATCACACATGAAAGGAGCCTTGATTTCCTTGATGGCACTCCAGAGAAACCCCAAGAACACTGTTTCAAGGCTAGAGGGATCCTGAGGTCACTGTAGCAACATGAAAGAGCTCCGTGGACCAAAAATCAACTCGAGATGAGAGGTTAGTCCCTGGCTTTGACTCCAAAGGAATACCACCTTAGTGCAAGCACCTCAAGAGGAGGCTTCTCTCAGCTCTAGCTATGTGAGAGGGACCCTTATTTTGCGGCCTCAAGTGGAATGGCCACCGCGATGCCCTGACTCGAAATAAGGCCGGATATCCCTGCAGTGACTTGAATGCAGGCTCGTCTTGCATCTCACAAGATGAAACGATGTCTGAATCCCCTGTGGAGACCACAGAGAAAGACCTAGTTCCCCACCTCATCGCGACCGGAGGCCTCACATCCTTTGAAAACTTCAGAGGTACGCGGAGATCAGTGCCTCCAAAGGAGACGATGCCTGACTCTTCGTCAAACTTGATAGGAGTACCAGGATTCCTGTGGCACGTGGAAAGGGACACTTGGTCTCCCGCCTCAGCTGGAGAGGCGTCCCAATTGCCCTGCCAAGCCTCGAGGAGAATCCCGAGTTATCCCTCGCAACTAGGCAGGAGTCCTGACGTCGCTGAACAAACACGTGGGTGGAAGGGCCATCCCTGTCGTAACTCGAGAATATACCCCAGGTTCCCGCCGCAACTCGAGAAAAACCATGAGACTTCCCCCTCGCCGCGAGATGAGGCCCGATTCCCCTGCACTGCGTACAGAGCAATTCCGTGTTGCACATCACACATGAAAGGAGCCTTGATTTCCTTGATGGCACTCCAGAGAAACATCAAGAACACTGTTTCAAGGCTAGAGGGATCCTGAGGTCACTGTAGCAACACGAAAGAGCTCCGAGGACCAAAAATCAACTCGAGATGAGAGGTTAGTCCCTGGCTTCGACTCCAGAGGAATACCGCCTTACCACAAGCACCTCAAGAGGAGGCTTCTCTCAGCTCTAGGTATGTGAGAGGGACCCTGAGTTTGCGGCCTCAAGTGGAATGGACACCGCGATTCCCTGACTCGAAATAAGGCCGGATATCCCTGCAGTGACTTGAATGCAGGCTCGTCTTGCCTCTCACAAGATGAAACGATGTCTGAATCCCCTGTGGAGACCACAGAGAAAGACCTAGTTCCCCACCTCATCGCGACCGGAGGCCTCACATCCTTTGAAAACTTCAGAGGTACGCGGAGATCAGTGCCTCCAAAGGAGACGATGCCTGACTCCTCGTGAAACTTGATAGGAGTACCAGGATTCCTGTGGCACGTGGAAAGGGACCCTTGGTCTCCCGCCTCAGCTGGAGAGGCGTCCCAATTGCCCTGCCAAGCCTTGAGGAGAATCCCGAGTTATCCCTCGCAACTAGGCAGGAGTCCTGACGTCGCTGAACAAACACGTGGGTGGAAGGGCCATCCCTGTCGTAACTCGAGAATATACCCCAGGTTCCCGCCGCAACTCGAGAAAAACCATGAGACTTCCCCCTCGCCGCGAGATGAGGCCCGATTCCCCTGCACTGCGTACAGAGCAATTCCGTGTTGCACATCAAACATCAAAGGAGCCTTGATTTCCTTGATGGCACTCCAGAGAAACCCCAAGAACACTGTTTCAAGGCTAGAGGGATCCTGAGGTCACTATAGCAACACGAAAGAGTTCCATGGACCAAAAATCAACTCGAGATGAGAGGTTAGTCCCTGGCTTCGACTCCAGAGGAATGCCACCTTACCACAAGCACCTCAAGAGGAGGCTTCTCTCAGCTCTAGGTATGTGAGAGGGACCCTGAGTTTGCGGCCTCAAGTGGAATGGACACTGCGATGCCCTGACTCGAAATAAGGCCGGATATCCCTGCAGTGACTTGAATGCAGGCTCGGCTTGCGTCTCCCAAATGAAAGGATGTCTGAATCCCCTGTGGAGACCACAGAGAAAGACCTAGTTCCCCACCTCATCGCGACCGGAGGCCTCACATCCTTTGAAAACTTCAGAGGTACGCGGAGATCAGTGCCTCCAAAGGAGACGATGCCTGACTCCTCCTGAAATTTGATAGGAGTCCCAGGATTCCTGGGGCACGTGGAAATGGACCCTTGGTCTCCAGCCTCAGCTGGAGAGGCGTCCCAATTGCCCTGCCAAGCCTCGAGGAGAATCCCGAGTTGTCCCTCGCAACTAGGCAGGAGTCCTGACGTCGCTGAACAAACACGTGTGTGGAAGGGACATCCCTGTCGTAACTCGAGAATATACCCCAGGTTCCCGCCGCAACTCGAGAAAAACCATGAGACTTCCCCCTCGCCGCGAGATGAGGCCCGATTCCCCTGCACTGCGTGCAGAGCAATTCCGTGTTGCACATCACACATGAAAGGAGCCTTGATTTCCTTGATGGCACTCCAGAGAAACCCCAAGAACACTGTTTCAAGGCTAGAGGGATCCTGAGGTCACTGTAGCAACACGAAAGAGCTCCGTGGACCAAAAATCAACTCGAGATGAGAGGTTAGTCCCTGGCTTCGACTCCAGAGGAATACCACCTTACCACAAGCACCTCAACAGGAGGCTTCTCTCAGCTCTAGGTATGTGAGAGGGACCCTGAGTTTGCAGCCTCAAGTGGAATGAACACCGCGATGCTCTGACTCGAAATAAGGCCGGATGTCCCTTCAGTGACGTGAATGCAGGCTCGTGTTGCATCTCCCAAGACGAAAGGATGTCTGAATCCCCTGTGGAGACCACAGAGAAAGACCTAGTTCCCCACCTCATCACAACCGGAGGCCTCACATCCTTTGAAAATTTCAGAGGTACGCGGAGATCAGTGCCTCCAAAGGAGGCGATGCCTGACTCCTCCTGAAACTTGATAGGAGTCCCAGGATTCCTGTGGCACGTGGAAAGGGACCCTTGGTCTCTCGCCTCAGCTGGAGAGGCGTCCCAATTGCCCTGCCAAGACTCGAGGAGAATCCCGAGTTGTCCCTTGCAACTAGGCAGGAGTCCTGACGTCGCTGTACAAACACGTGTGTGGAAGGGCCATCCCTGTCGTAACTCGAGAATATACCCCAGGTTCCCGCCGCAACTCGAGAAAAACCATGAGACTTCCCCCTCGCCGCGAGATGAGGCCCGATTCCCCTGCACTGTGTGCAGAGCAATTCCGTGTTGCACATCACACATGAAAGGAGCCTTGATTTCCTTGATGGCACTCCAGAGAAATCCCAAGAACTCTGTTTCAAGGCTAGAGGGATCCTGAGGTCACTGTAGCAACACGAAAGAGCTCCGTGGACCAAAAATCAACTCGAGATAACGGGTTAGTCCCTGGCTTCGACTCCAGAGGAATACCGCCTTACCACAAGCACCTCAAGAGGAGGCTTTTCTCAGCTCTAGGTATGTGAGAGGGACCCTGAGTTTGCGGCCTCAAGTGGAATGGACACCGCGATGCCCTGACTCGAAATAAGGCCGGATATCCCTGCAGTGACTTGAATGCCGGCTCGTCTTGCATCTCCCAAGATGAAAGGATGTTTGAATCCCCTGTGGAGACCACAGAGAAAGACCTAGTTTCCCACCTCATCGCGACCGGAGGCCTCACATCCTTTGAAAACTCCAGAGGGACACGGAGATCAGTGCCTCCAAAGGAGAAGATGCCTGACTCCTCGTGAAACTTGATAGGAGTCCCAGGATTCCTGTGGAACGTGGAAAGGGACCCTTGGTCTCCCGCCTCAGCTGGAGAGGCGTCCCAATTGCCCTGCCAAGCCTCGAGGAGAATCCCGAGTTGTCCCTCGCAACTAGGCAGCAGTCCTGACGGCGCTGAACAAACACCTGTGTGGAAGGGCCATCCCCGTCGTAACTCGAGAATATACCCCAGGTTCCCGCCGCAACTCGAGAAAAACCATGAGACTTCCCCCTCGCCGCGAGATGAGGCCCGATTCCCCTGCACTGCGTGCAGAGCAATTCCGTGTTGCACATCAAACATGAAAGGAGCCTTGATTTCCTTGATGGCACTCCAGAGAAACCCCAAGAACACTGTTTTAAGGCTAGAGGGATCCTGAGGTCACTGTAGCAACACGAAAGAGCTCCGTGGACCAAAAATCAACTCGAGATGAGAGGTTAGTCCCTGGCTTCGACTCCAGAGGAATACCACCTTACCACAAGCACCTCAAGAGAAGGCTTCTCTCAGCTCTAGGTATGTGAGAGGGACCCTGATTTTGCGGCCTCAATTGGAATGGACACCGCGATGCCCTGACTCGAAATAAGGCCGGATATCCCTGCAGTGACTTGAATGCAGGCTCGTGTTGCATCTCCCAAGACGAAAGGATGTCTGAATCCCCTGTGGAGAGCACAGAGAAGACCTAGTTCCTCACCTCATCGCGACCGGAGGCCTCACATCCTTTGAAAACTCCAGAGGTACGCGGAGATCAGTGCCTCCAAAGGAGACGATGCCTGACTCCTCCTGAAAATTGATAGGAGTCCCAGGATTCCTGTGGCACGTGGAAAGGGACACTTGGTCTCCCGCCTCAGCTGGAGAGGCGTCCCAATTGCCCTGCCAAGCCTCGAGGAGAATCCCGAGTTGTCCCTCACAACTAGGCAGGAGTCATGACGTCGGTGAACAAACACGTGGGTGGAAGAGCCATCCCCGTCGTAACTCGAGAATATACCCCAGGTTCCCGCCGCAACTCGAGAAAAACCATGAGACTTCCCCCTCGCTGCGAGATGAGGCCCGATTCCCCTGCACTGCGTGCAGAGTAATTCCGTGTGGCACATCACACATGAAAGGAGCCTTGATTTCCTTGATGGCACTCCAGAGAAACCCCAAGAACACTGTTTCAAGGCTAGAGGGATCCTGAGGTCACTGTAGCAACACGAAAGAGCTCCGTGGACCAAAAATCAACTCGAGATGAGAGGTTAATCCCTGGCTTCGACTCCAGAGGAATACCACCTTACCACAAGCACCTCAACAGGAGGCTTCTCTCAGCTCTAGGTATGTGAGAGGGACCCTGAGTTTGCAGCCTCAAGTGGAATGAACACCGCGATGCTCTGACTCGAAATAAGGCCGGATGTCCCTGCAGTGACGTGAATGCAGGCTCGTGTTGCATCTCCCAAGACGAAAGGATGTCTGAATCCCCTGTGGAGACCACAGAGAAAGACCTAGTTCCCCACCTCATCAGGACTGGAGGCCTCACATCCTTTGAAAACTTCAGAGGTACGCGGAGATCAGTGCCTCCAAAGGAGACGATGCCTGACTCCTCCTGAAACTTGATAGGAGTCCCAGGATTCCTGTGGCACGTGGAAAGGGACCCTTGGTCTCCCGCCTCAGCTGGAGAGGCATCCCAATTGCCCTGCCAAGACTCGAGGAGAATCCCGAGTTGTCCCTTGCAACTAGGCAGGAGTCCTGACGTCGCTGTACAAACACGTGTGTGGAAGGGCCATCCCTGTCGTAACTCGAGAATATACCCCAGGTTCCCGCCGCAACTCGAGAAAAACCATGAGACTTCCCCCTCGCCACGAGATGAGGCCCGATTCCCCTGCACTGTGTGCAGAGCAATTCCGTGTTGCACATCACACATGAAAGGAGCCTTGATTTCCTTGATGGCACTCCAGAGAAACACCAAGAACACTGTTTCAAGGCTAGAGGGATCCTGAGGTCACTGTAGCAACACGAAAGAGCTCCGTGGACCAAAAATCAACTCGAGATGAGAGGTTAGTCCCTGGCTTCGACTCCAGAGGAATACCGCCTTACCACAAGCACCTCAAGAGGAGGCTTTTCTCAGCTCTAGGTATGTGAGAGGGACCCTGAGTTTGCGGCCTCAAGTGGAATGGACACCGCGATGCCCTGACTCGAAATAAGGCCGGATATCCCTGCAGTGACTTGAATGCCGGCTCGTCTTGCATCTCCCAAGATGAAAGGATGTTTGAATCCCCTGTGGAGACCACAGAGAAAGACCTAGTTCCCCACCTCATCGCGACCGGAGGCCTCACATCCTTTGAAAACTCCAGAGGTACGCGGAGATCAGTGCCTCCAAAGGAGAAGATGCCTGACTCCTCGTGAAAGTTGATAGGAGTCCCAGGATTCCTGTGGCTCGTGGAAAGGGACCCTTGGTCTCCCGCCTCTGCTGGAGAGGCGTCCCAATTGCCCTGCCAAGCCTCGAGGAGAATCCCGAGTTGTCCCTCGCAACTAGGCAGCAGTCCTGACGGCGCTGAACAAACACGTGTGTGGAAGGGCCATCCCCGTCGTAACTCGAGAATATACCCCAGGTTCCCGCCGCAACTCGAGAAAAACCATGAGACTTCCCCCTCGCCGCGAGATGAGGCCCGATTCCCCTGCACTGCGTGCAGAGCAATTCCGTGTTGCACATCACACAGGAAAGGAGCCTTGATTTCCTTGATGGCACTCCAGAGAAACCCCAAGAACACTGTTTTAAGGCTAGAGGGATCCTGAGGTCACTGTAGGAACACGAAAGAGCTCCGTGGACCAAAAATCAACTCGAGATGAGAGGTTAGTCCCTGGCTTCGACTCCAGAGGAATACCACCTTACCACAAGCACCTCAAGAGGAGGCTTCTCTCAGCTCTAGGTATGTGAGAGGGACCCTGATTTTGCGGCCTCAATTGGAATGGACACCGCGATGCCCTGACTTGAAATCAGGCCGGATATCCCTGCAGTGACTTGAATGCAGGCTCGTGTTGCATCTCCCAAGACGAAAGGATGTCTGAATCCCCTGTGGAGAGCACAGAGAAGACCTAGTTCCCCACCTCATCCCGACCGGAGGCCTCACATCCTTTGAAAACTCCAGAGGTACGCGGAGATCAGTGCCTCCAAAGGAGACGATGCCTGACTCCTCCTGAAAATTGATAGGAGTCCCAGGATTCCTGTGGCACGTGGAAAGGGACACTTGGTCTCCCGCCTCAGCTGGAGAGGCGTCCCAATTGCCCTGCCAAGCCTCGAGGAGAATCCCGAGTTGTCCCTCACAACTAGGCAGGAGTCATGACGTCGGTGAACAAACACGTGGGTGGAAGAGCCATCCCCGTCGTAACTCGAGAATATACCCCAGGTTCCCGCCGCAACTCGAGAAAAACCATGAGACTTCCCCCTCGCTGCGAGATGAGGCCCGATTCCCCTGCACTGCGTGCAGAGCAATTCCGTGTGGCACATCACACATGAAAGGAGCCTTGATTTCCTTGATGGCACTCCAGAGAAACCCCAAGAACACTGTTTCAAGGCTAGAGGGATCCTGAGGTCACTGTAGCAACACGAAAGAGCTCCGTGGACCAAAAATCAACTCGAGATGAGAGGTTAATCCCTGGCTTCGACTCCAGAGGAATACCACCTTACCACAAGCACCTCAACAGGAGGCTTCTCTCAGCTCTAGGTATGTGAGAGGGACCCTGAGTTTGCAGCCTCAAGTGGAATGAACACCGCGATGCTCTGACTCGAAATAAGGCCGGATGTCCCTGCAGTGACGTGAATGCAGGCTCGTGTTGCATCTCCCAAGACGAAAGGATGTCTGAATCCCCTGTGGAGACCACAGAGAAAGACCTAGTTCCCCACCTCATCAGGACTGGAGGCCTCACATCCTTTGAAAACTTCAGAGGTACGCGGAGATCAGTGCCTCCAAAGGAGACGATGCCTGACTCCTCCTGAAACTTGATAGGAGTCCCAGGATTCCTGTGGCACGTGGAAAGGGACCCTTGGTCTCCCACCTCAGCTGGAGAGGCATCCCAATTGCCCTGCCAAGACTCGAGGAGAATCCCGAGTTGTCCCTTGCAACTAGGCAGGAGTCCTGACGTCGCTGTACAAACACGTGTGTGGAAGGGCCATCCCTGTCGTAACTCGAGAATATACCCCAGGTTCCCGCCGCAACTCGAGAAAAACCATGAGACTTCCCCCTCGCCACGAGATGAGGCCCGATTCCCCTGCACTGTGTGCAGAGCAATTCCGTGTTGCACATCACACATGAAAGGAGCCTTGATTTCCTTGATGGCACTCCAGAGAAACACCAAGAACACTGTTTCAAGGCTAGAGGGATCCTGAGGTCACTGTAGCAACACAAAAGAGCTCCGTGGACCAAAAATCAACTCGAGATGACGGGTTAGTCCCCGGCTTCGACTCCAGAGGAATACCGCCTTACCACAAGCACCTCAAGAGGAGGCTTTTCTCAGCTCTAGGTATGTGAGAGGGACCCTGAGTTTGCGGCCTCAAGTGGAATGGACACCGCGATGCCCTGACTCGAAATAAGGCCGGATATCCCTGCAGTGACTTGAATGCCGGCTCGTCTTGCATCTCCCAAGATGAAAGGATGTTTGAATCCCCTGTGGAGACCACAGAGAAAGACGTAGTTCCCCACCTCATCGCGACCGGAGGCCTCACATCCTTTGAAAACTCCAGAGGTACGCGGAGATCAGTGCCTCCAAAGGAGAAGATGCCTGACTCCTCGTGAAAGTTGATAGGAGTCCCAGGATTCCTGTGGCACGTGGAAAGGGACCCTTGGTCTCCCGCCTCTGCTGGAGAGGCGTCCCAATTGCCCTGCCAAGCGTCGAGGAGAATCCCGAGTTGTCCCTCGCAACTAGGCAGGAGTCCTGACGGCGCTGAACAAACACGTGTGTGGAAGGGCCATCCCCGTCGTAACTCGAGAATATACCCCAGGTTCCCGCCGCAACTCGAGAAAAACCATGAGACTTCCCCCTCGCCGCGAGATGAGGCCCGATTCCCCTGCACTGCGTGCAGAGCAATTCCGTGTTGCACATCACACAGGAAAGGAGCCTTGATTTCCTTGATGGCACTCCAGAGAAACCCCAAGAACACTGTTTCAAGGCTAGAGGGATCCTGAGGTCACTGTAGCAACAAGAAAGAGCTCCGTGGACCAAAAATCAACTCGAGATGAGAGGTTAGTCCCTGGCTTCGACTCCAGAGGAATACCACCTTACCACAAGCACCTCAATAGGAGGCTTCTCTCAGCTCTAGGTATGTGAGAGGGACCCTGATTTTGCGGCCTCAATTAGAATGGACACTGCGATGCCCTGACTCGAAATAAGGCCGGATATCCCTGCAGTGACTTGAATGCAGGCTTGTCTTGCATCTCCCAAGACGAAAGGATGTCTGAATCCCCTGTGGAGACCACAGAGAAGACCTAGTTCCCCACCTCATCGCGACCGGAGGCCTCACATCCTTTGAAAACTCCAGAGGTACGCGGAGATCAGTGCCTCCAAAGGAGACGATGCGTGACTCCTCCTGAAAATTGATAGGAGTCCCAGGATTCCTGTGGCACGTGGAAAGGGACACTTGGTCTCCCGCCTCAGCTGGAGAGGCGTCCCAATTGCCCTGCCAAGCCTCGAGGAGAATCCCGAGTTGTCCCTCACAACTAGGCAGGAGTCATGACGTCGGTGAACAAACACGTGGGTGGAAGAACCATCCCCGTCGTAACTCGAGAATATACCCCAGGTTCCCGCCGCAACTCGAGAAAAACCATGAGACTTCCCCCTCACCGAGAGATGAGGCCCGATTCCCCAGCACTGCGTGCAGAGTAATTCCGTGTGGCACCTCACACATGAAAGGAGCCTTGATTTCCTTGATGGCACTCCAGAGAAACCCCAAGAACACTGTTTCAAGGCTAGAGGGATCCTGAGGTCATTGTAGCAACACGAAAGAGCTCCGTGGACCAAAAATCAACTCGAGATGAGAGGTTAGTCCCTGGCTTCGACTCCAGAGGAATACCACCTTAGTGCAAGCACCTCAAGAGGAGGCTTCTCTCATCTCTAGCTATGTGAGAGGGACCCTGATTTTGCGGCCTCAAGTGGAATGGACACCGCGATGCCCTGACTCGAAATAAGGCCGGATATCCCTGCAGTGACTTGAATGCAGGCTCGTCTTGCATCTCCCAAGATGAAAGGATGTCTGAATCCCCTGTGGAGACCACAGAGAAAGACCTAGTTCCCCACCTCATCGCGACCGGAGGCCTCACATCCTTTGAAAACTCCAGAGGTACGCGGAGATCAGTGCCTCCAAAGGAGACGATGCCTGACTCCTCGTGAAACTTGATAGGAGTCCCAGAATTCCTGTGGCACGTGGAAAGGGACCCTTGGTCTCCTGCCTCAGCTGGAGAGGCGTCCCAATTGCCCTGCCAAGCCTCGAGGAGAATCCCGTGTTGTCCCTCGCAACTAGGCAGGAGTCCTGACGTCGCTGAACAAACACGTGGGTGGAAGGGCCATCCCCATCGTAACTCGAGAATATACCCCAGGTTCCCGCCGCAACTCGAGAAAAACCATGAGACTTCCCCCTCGCCCCGAGATGAGGCCCGATTCCCCTGCACTGCGTGCAGAGCAATTCCGTGTTGCACATCACACATGAAAGGAGCCTTGATTTCCTTGATGGCACTGCAGAGAAACCCCAAGATCACTGTTTGAAGGCTAGAGGGGTCCTGAGGTCACTGTATCCACACGAAAGAGTTCCGTGGACCAAAAATCAACTCGAGATGAGAGGTTAGTTCCTGGCTTCGACTCCAGAGGAATATCACCTTACCACAAGCACCTCAAGAGGAGGCTTCTCTCAGCTCTATGTATGTGAGAGGGACACTGAGTTTGCGGCCTCAAGTGGAATGGACACCGCGATGCCCTGACTCGAAATAAGGCCGGATATCCCTGCAGTGACTTGAATGCAGGCTCGTCTTGCATCTCCCAAGACGAAAGGATGTCTGAATCCCCTGTGGAGACCACAGAGAAAGACCTAGTTCTCCACCTCATCGCGACCGGAGGCCTCACATCCTTTGAAAACTCCAGAGGTACGTGGAGATCAGTGCCTCCAAAGGAGACGATGCCTGACTCCTCCTGAAACTTCATAGGAGTCCCAGGATTCCTGTGGCACGTGGAAAGGGACACTTGGTCTCCCGCCTCAGCTGGAGAGGCGTCCCAATTGCCCTGCCAAGCCTCGAGGAGAATCCCGAGTTGTCCCTCGCAACTAGGCAGGAGTCATGACGTCGGTGAACAAACACGTGGGTGGAAGGGCCATCCCTGTCGTAACTTGAGAATATACCCCAGGTTCCCGCCGCAACTCGAGAAAAACCATGAGACTTCCCCCTCGCCCCGAGATGAGGCCAGATTCCCCTGCACTGCGTGCAGAGCAATTCCGTGTTGCACATCACACATGAAAGGAGCCTTGATTTCCTTGATGGCACTCCAGAGAAACCCCAAGAACACTGTTTGAAGGCTAGTGGGGTCCTGAGGTCACTGTAGCCACACGAAAGAGTTCCGTGGACCAAAAATCAACTCGAGATGAGAGGTTAGTTCCTGGCTTCGACTCCAGAGGAATACCACCTTACCACAAGCACCTCAAGAGGAGGCTTCTCTCAGCTCTAAGTATGTGAGAAGGACCCTGATTTTGCGGCCTCAAGTGGAATGGACACCGCGATGCCCTGACTTGAAATAAGGCCGGATATCCCTGCTGTGACTTGAATGCAGGCTCGTCTTGCATCTCCCAAGACGAAAGGATGTCTGAATCCCCTGTGGAGACAACAGAGAAAGACCTAGTTCCCCACCTCATCGCGACCGGAGGCCTCACATCCTTTGAAAACTCCAGAGGTACGCGGAGATCAGTGCCTCCAAAGGAGACAATGCCTGACTCCTCGTGAAACTTGATAGGAGTTCCAGGATTCCTGTGGCACGTGGAAAGGGACCCTTGGTCTCCCACCTCAGCTGGAGAGGCGTCCCAATTGCCCTGCCAAGCCTCGAGGAAAATCCCGAGTTGTCCCTCGCAACTAGGCAGGAGTCCTGACGTCGCTGAACTAAAACGTGGGTGGAACGACCATCCCCGTCGTAAGTCGAGAATATACCCCAGGTTCCCGCCGCAACTCGAGAAAAACCATGAGACTTCCCCCTCCCCGCGAGAAGAGGCCCGATTCCCCTGCACTGCATGCAGAGCAATTCCGTGTTGCACATCAAACATGAAAGGAGCCTTGATTTCCTTGATGGCACTCCAGAGAAACCCCAAGAAGACTGTTTCAAGGCTAGAGGGATCCTGAGGTCACTGTAGCCACACGAAAGAGCTCCGTGGACCAAAAATCAACTCGAGATGAGAGGTTAGTCCCTGGCTTCGACTCCAGAGGAATACCACCTTACCACAAGCACCTCAAGAGGAGGCTTCTCTCAGCTCTAGGTATGTGAGAGGGACCCTGATTTTGCGGCCTCAAGTGGAATGGACACCGCGATGCCCTGACGCGAAATAAGGCCGGGTATCCCTGCAGTGACTTGAATGCAGGCTGGTCTTGCATCTCCCAAGACGAAAGGATGTCTGAATCCCCTGTGGAGACCACAGAGAAAGACCTAGTTCCCCACCTCATCGCGACCGGAGGCCTCACATCCTTTGAAAACTCCAGAGGTACGCGGAAATCAGGGCCTCCAAAGGAGACGATGCCTGACTCCTCCTGAAACTTGATAGGAGTCCCAGGATTCCTGAGGCACGTGGAAAGGGACCCTTGGTCTCCTGCCTCAGCTGGAGAGGCGTCCCAATTGCCCTGCGAAGCCTCGAGGAGAATCCAGAGTTGTCCCTCGCAACTAGGCAGGAGTCCTGACGTCGCTGAACAAACACTTGTGTGGAAGGGCCATCCCCGTCGTAACTCGAGAATACACCCCAGGTTCCCGCCGCAACTCGAGAAAAACCATGAGACTTCCCCCTCGCCGCGAGATGAGGCCCGATTCCCCTGCACTGCGTGCAGAGCAATTCCGAGTTGCACATCACACATGAAAGGAGCTTTGATTTCCTTGATGGCACTCCAGAGAAACCCCAAGAACACTCTTTCAAGGCTCGAGGTATCCTGAGGTCACTGTAGCAACACGAAAGAGCTCTGTGGCCCAAAAATCAACTCGAGATGAGAGGTTAGTCCCTGGCTTCGACTCCAGAGGAATACCGCCTTACCACAAGCACCTCAAGAGGAGGCTTCTCTCAGCTCTAGGTATGTGAGAGGGACCCTGATTTTGCGGCCTCAAGTGGAATGGACACCGCGATGCCCTGACTCGAAATAAAGCCGGATATCCCTACAGTGACTTGAATGCAGGCTCGTCTTGCATCTCCCAAGATTAAAGGATGTCTGAATCCCCTGTGGAGACCACGGAAAAAGACCTAGTTGCCCACCTCATGGCGACCGGAGGCCTCACATCCTTTGAAAACTCCAGAGGTACGTGGAGATCAGTGCCTCCAAAGGAGACGATGCCTGACTCCTTGTGAAACTTGATAGGAGTTCCAGGATTCCTGTGGCACGTGGAAAGGGACCCTTGGTCTCCCGCCTCAGCTGGAGAGGCGTCCCAGTTGCCCTGCCAAGCCTCGAGGAGAATCCCGAGTTGTCCCTCGCAACTAGGCAGGAGTCCTGCCGTCGCGGAACAAACACGTGGGTGGAAGGGCCATCCCCGTCGTAACTCGAGAATATACCCCAGGTTCCCGCCGCAACTCGAGAAAAACCATGAGACTTCCCCCTCGCCGCGAGATGAGGCCCGATTCCCCTGCACTACATGCAGAGAAATTCCGTGTTGCACATCAAACATGGAAGGAGACTTGATTTCCTTGATGGCACTCCAGAGAAACCCCAAGAACACTGTTTCAAGGCTAGAGGGATCCTGAGGTCACTGTGGCAACACAAAAGAGCTCCGTGGACCAAGAATCAACTCGGGATGAGAGGTTAGTCCCTGGCTTCAACTCCAGAGGAATACCACCTTACCACAAGCACCTCAAGAGGAGGCTTCTCTCAGCTCTAGGTATGTGAGAGGGACCCTGATTTTGCGGCCTCAAGTGGAATGGACACCGCGATGCCCTGACGCGAAATAAGGCCGGATATCCCTGCAGTGACTTGAATGCAGGCTCGTCTTGCATCTCCCAAGACGAAAGGATGTCTGAATCCCCTGTGGAGACCACAGAGAAAGACCTAGTTCCCCACCTCATCGCGACCGGAGGCCTCACATCCTTTGAAAACTCCATAGGTACGCGGAGATCAGTGCCTCCAAAAGAGACGATGCCTGACTCCTCGTGAAACTTGATAGGAGTCCCAGGATTCCTGTGGCACGTGGAAAGGGACACTTGGTCTCCCGCCTCAGCTGGAGAGGCGTCCCAATTGCCCTGCCAAGCCTCGAGGAGAATCCCGAGTTGTCCCTCGCAACTAGGCAGGAGTCCTGACGTTGCTGAACAGACACGAGTGTGGAAGGGCCATACCCGTCGTAACTCGAGAATATACCCCAGGTTCCCACCGCAACTCGAGAAAACCATGAGACTTCCCCCTCGCCGCAAAATGAGGCCCGATACCCTGCACTGCGTGCAGAGCAATTCCGTGTTGCACATCACACATGAAAGGAGCCTTGATTTCCTTGATGGCACTCCAGAGAAACCCCAAGAACACTGTTTCAAGGCTAGAGGGAACCTGAGGTCACTGTACCAACAAGAAAGAGCTCCGTGGACCAAAAATCAACTCGAAATGAGAGGTTAGTCCCTGGCTTCGACTCCAGAGGAATACCACTTTACCACAAGCACCTCAAGAGGAGGCTTCTCTCAGCTCTAGGTATGTGAGAGGGACCCTGATTTTGCAGACTCAAGTGGAATGGACACCGTGATGCCCTGACTTGAAATAAGGCCGGATATCCCTGCAGTAACTTGAATGCAGGCTCGTCTTGCATCTCCCAAGACGAAAGGATGTCTGAATCCCCTCTGGTGACCACAGAGAAAGACCTAGTTCCCCACCTCATCGCGACCGGAGGCCTCACATCCTTTGAAAACTCCAGAGGTACGCGGAGATCAGTGCCTCCAAAGGAGATGATGCCTGACTCCTCGTGAAACTTGATAGGAGTTCCAGGATTCCTGTGGCACGTGGAAAGGGACCCTTAGTCTCCCACCTCAGCTGGAGAGGCGTCCCAATTGCCCTGCCAAGCCTCGAGGAGAATCCCGAGTTGTCCTTCGCAACTAGGCAGGAGTCCTGACGTCGCTGAACTAACACGTGGGTGGAAGGGCCATCCCCGTCGTAACTCGAGAATATACCCCAGGTTCCCGCCGCAACTCGAGAAAAACCATGAGACTTCCCCCTCGCCCCGAGATGAGGCCCGATTCCCCTGCACTGCGTGCAGAGCAATTCCGTGTTGCACATCACACATGAAAGGAGCCTTGATTTCCTTGTTGGCACTCCAGAGAAACCCCAAGAACACTGTTTGAAGGCTAGTGGGGTCCTGAGGTCACTGTAGCCACACGAAAGAGTTCCGTGGACCAAAAATCAACTCGAGATGAGAGGTTAGTTCCTGGCTTCGACTCCAGAGGAATACCACCTTACCACAAGCACCTCAAGAGGAGGCTTCTCTCACTCTAAGTATGTGAGAAGGACCCTGATTTTGCGGCCTCAAGTGGAATGGACACCGCGATGCCCTGACTTGAAATAAGGCCGGATATCCCTGCTGTGACTTGAATGCAGGCTCGTCTTGCATCTCCCAAGACGAAAGGATGTCTGAATCCCGTGTGGAGACCACAGAGAAAGACCTAGTTCCCCACCTCATCGCGACCGGAGGCCTCACATCCTTTGAAAACTCCAGAGGTACGCGGAGATCAGTGCCTCCAAAGGAGACAATGCCTGACTCCTCGTGAAACTTGATAGGAGTTCCAGG